>NC_135788.1:83111267-83451267 GCF_051106095.1 Pogona vitticeps
CTAATCATCACTCAAAGAACCATAGTTACACCAAGGGTAGGCAATCTGTTGTTTCTGTGGACACCTCCAAGCATTCGGGCAAGTATCCTATGGTTAGAAAACAACAAACAAACCAACCCACATCTTCCTTCTTGAGCATGGCAGAGTTCTAAAGCAGTTGAAACAACAGAGCCCCTGCTGACTGACAGGATCTTGAAGGATTATTGTTCAGGATGTTTTGTGGTTCATTCAGATACAGCAGAATTGAGACGTGCTCTGTTTCTCTTTGTGCCCTCTGCCGAACAGATGGTCAACTGAAATACACATCCTCATTCTCACAAGAGTTTATGTACTGCTTTGTATCACTGTGCAGAGGAACTCGGTCGCTTTGCTGACAGTGGTAATATCCTTCATCTTCAGCTTCAACACTGCTAATGGTCAAGGTGAAATCTTCTCCATAGCCACTGCTGCTAAACTGAGCTGGGACATCTTTCTGGCGGGTATTTCCCTCAGAGAAAATGAGCCTAGGAGGTTGTTCTGGTTTCTGCTGGTACCAGTTCATATCATCATCTATGTCGGTGTCTGACTGGCATTTGATTGTAGCTGGATCTCCAACAGATAAGAAGAGTGATTTGGGAGACTGAGTCAACACAATCTGCCCACTGGTGCCTAGATGAAGGAAGAGCGGGAGAAACTGCATGGGTCACAGTATATTTATGGAAGACCTCCAGCTAGGATCTCCCCCAAGAAAAATCAAGGATATCAGCAAATTGTTTACAGATATTAAATAAATCACTTCTTGATGGCGCTTGTCCTCTTACCTTGGATCCAGAACAAGATACTCAAGGAAAGATACACAAAGGACTCCATAATGCTGGCTACCTAGTGTGTCTGCCACTGCCCAATGAAGTCCTAAATGGACAGCAGCTGATTTATACCAAAGAGGAAAGGGCATGTGGGTGGAGTAAAGCAAATGAGGAAGTTAGGGACTCATTGCCATTGCATTTATAGTGCTTTGTACTAAGTGGTGTACACGCATTGGGCCACAACCTAAATGTTGACCTGTAGCGGTCCACTTTGAAGACATTAAAGTCTCATCTGAAACAAAGCAACTCATCTCTGGATCGGTCCTGAGAAGTCTACCTCTCCAGTTACATACCTCAAGACTGTGTTTACTGTGTATCACCCTTGTATGTTATGCCATGGCTAACGCAGAGGCTGGATCCATCCATTGCTTTAATTGAAATAGATTCCCTTCTGAATGAAAATGAAATCAGCCAATTACTTGCCATCACTTTTGACAGGGGTTGGGGGGCATTGAAGATAGCAGAGCAGTGAGACAGTAACCAAAATTCTATTGCCTAGTGCAGTAAATTTCACTAGAGTAGGCCCATTTAATCAATTGGGATTACAGAGGAGCTGACTCCCCAAATCCCCATTGATTCAATGGACCTCTTCTATTGCAATATTCAACATGATTTTGAGTTATGAGTGCCATTTCTGAAAAGCAGCCTCTGAGTAGTTAAGTTACCTGCCATTTTCAATGTGCAGGAATATATTTACATGAAAATCCTATGTGCCTGGAACCTTGGCTGGCACAGGACGTCTCTTTCTAGCATGCCATGGCTTACTGGTGTTCTAACCTTTCTGTTACTATGAGTGGACTAAAATGAGTGGACAGTGTTGCCCCTTCTTGTACGGCTCTTGACCTACAAGCCTCCAGCAACATCTCGGGGGGGGGGGGAAACATCTCACTAGATCAAAGCTACAGAATCACACAATTGTTTGATGTTTCTGAAAATAAAATTTTGTGTTAATATATAATCAAGGGGATTTCCATATCATGGTTCTTTGAGAACTGGTAATGGAGAATATGTATTTAAAATACAAGTCAGATATGTTTACAAAGGAAACTGATTCTAGAGGAATAGGAAACAAGAACAGGATCTTTGTGCAGCAAATAAATTTCCAAAGTAAAGATTCAATGCATCACATATATCACCATCATTTCTAGCTACTCTCTGTGGTTGAGCTGGTGCCTATGGGACAAGCAGCTGGGTACACAATAATATCCTGAGATAGTGCATGCCCATCACCTGGAGTGGCACATCATTCCTCTTCTTAATGATCAGCAGTGGGTATGTGCCCTGTTTTCAGACAGGTGTGTAAGAACAAACCAAACAAGGGATATTTGTACATTTCCAAGGAGGATCTAAGTGGGATCTTACGAAGGGTAGAGATGGAAATCTATGCAAATCTACTAGAGCTGGAAAGACAATGTTGGCTGTTCCTGCGGGGATCTTCAGATACAAGGCTCCAGCAAGACTTTGGGAGGCGAGAGGGGGCAGCTTAATACTGATGAAGCATGAGAAGAAACGTCACACAATAATAATCCTAGACAAAGATAACAACTTCTCACCAGATAGAAGCCACAGAATCACACAATTGCTTGATTATTTTTAAAAGATAAACTTATATTCATACTTATTCAGTGGGTTTTCCACATCACAGATTTCTTTCTTTTGGTTATGGAAACACACATTTAAAATATATGTCAGATACAGTATGTTTGCATAGGAAATTTATCCTAGCCAAATAGAAAACAAGAATAGCCACTTTGTGCAGCAAATAAACATTAAAAGCAGCAGATGGATCGCCATCATTTATAGCAGCTCTCTGTGGGTCTTGCCTATGGGTCAAACAGCTGGGCACACAATAATAGCATGATCCTGGCTGGACAGCTCCGTGGCTTAGATATCAGGCTGTAGAGCCAGAGGTCGGGCCTTCAATTCCTCATCTGCCCCCGGTGAGCGGATCCACTCTGTGTGGCCTTGGGCAAATTACACAGTCCCAAGGTGATCCCAGAAGAAGGGAATGGTGAACCACTTCTGACTACTGACCTAGGAAACCCATAAGCCAGAAGAGACTTTTGGCACATGATTATAATTATTTATGGCCAGTAGAGTAGAATAGAGTAGAGTAGAATAGAATAGAATAACACTTTATTGTCATTGTATATGCTATCCAGACTATCATTCATTCAGCTAAAACTCCATGTGAACGCCTTACACAATTCGACATAATACAAGTACAACAAAACTACATTCGCATGCAACCCTACAATAAGTCAAATTAAATCTTAACTGAATTAAGCAAAGTTGTTGCCCTTTGATAAAAACTGTTTTTAAATCTATTTGTCATTGTTTTAATAGATTTATATCGTCTTCCTGACTGTAGTAGTTCAAGCAAAGTGTATCCAGGGTGGAAGGTGTCCTTTTTAATATTTTGTGCTTTTTTAAGATAGCAGGTCCTGTACAGTTCCTCCAGGGTGGGGAATAGACACCCAACAATCTTCTGTGCTGTGGAGCAATCACCCTGTGGAGCAATTTTCTCTGGGCCACTGTAAAACCCACGTACCATGTGCACATACAGTATGACAGTACACTTTCTATCAAGCATCGATAAAAGCACACCAGCAGTGTCCAATACCCTGTTGCCTAAATGCAGAGCAGAAGGGAAATCATGTGTGGATGCCCACCTTGTGACACAGTTCATATTGCCATCCTTATTACGTGACTGGTTGCCGTGCAAGTACAGATATGCACTGAGGGCCACTTACATCATTTCTCTTCCACTGTTCCTTCAGAGAGCTAACAATTAATAAAACCAGTAAGACAAATAAAGCAAAATACAAGAGGCAAAATATCCAAACAGAAGAGAGAGTGCAAAGCATAGTAACAGGCAGAGTTGCATTGGAAGGCCTCTCTGAAAAGCAAGCCTTTTAGAAGCCTACTAAAAGTTAGAATACTTGATATTCTGATATATGGGAGGGGAGAAGGCTGAGAAAGAGAACAAGAGGCGCTAAAACTCCAGCTGGCGTGGATGAAGAGTAGGCGTAACAAGCTGGCTTACAAATGGAGGAAAAAGATAAAATGGAGAGCTGAAGTCTGGAAACATTTTCTGTCCTGCTTAAAAGATCTTTTGACCTTCCTATATTTCACTGCACACCCCCTCCCAATATATCCTAGGGCTTGGTGGAGTTGCATCATTCACAATGACCTTGGCCTATCATCTGTGTTTCCTGTTAGCAGGAATTGGTTTTTCCAGAGATCCAGAGCTCCACAGATACCATCAAGGACCTAGATAAGGTTTGGGCAGGATGTCTCTGGAAGGTCACGGGGATGGACAAGTAAAAATCTGTGTGAGGCATGAACCAGTTGGAGACAGCAATGCACATTCCTATGTAATAGATATAGGTGTCATGGGATTTCTGGCATAGGGAGACCACAAAAATGGCTCCAGACCCAACATTCAATTTGAGCTGACAGCACCTTTATTTCATATGTAAGCGTAATACAGTACTTGAATGGTCCCGTTCAGTAGAGTGGTTGTTTGACCAGATAGGCAGGGTATCAATCAATCAATCAATCAATCAATCAATCAATCAATCAGTCAATCCATCCATCCATCCATCCATCCATCCATCCATCCATCCATCCATCCATCCATCCATCCATCCATCCATCCATCCATCCATCCATCCATCAATACTGTGCTTATGTTCTCCTAGAAACAGGTGTATTTAAAATTTTTATTTCCCTTAATCAGTGATAAATAAATACCAGAGGAATTTCAGGTGGGGCACTTCACCCACCATCATGAAGTACTTGTTGTTTCAAGGGGTCTCCTCCCTCCTTCCTGCAGAAGTCTGTCCCTTCCAGTGCACCAGCCAAAGGAGGCATCCACAATGTCATGTACCACTCTATTCAGTGGATCTACTTCTTTCCTCCAGCTGCTGAGGCCATGGAGCGGCCGTGACCCCTTCAGCAGGTGTGCCCTGACTTCCTTCCTCTTGGCTCATCAGCCTGAATGGAAACCGTAAAACAACAGTCCTGCTCTCATGCTCTGTTTCACACAAAAGGTCCTGTGGGCAGCTGAAATTAAAATGAGAGTCTGCCACAGGACAACTCCAGGACTCTTCTTTCCGTGAGAGAACACTAATTTGGTTTTTGTAATGAAATGTATCACTGTGTAAAGGTGTGTCGTAGCTTTGGCCACAATAGTAGTCCGCTTCATCTTCAGGACGTACCCCACTGATGGTGAAGGAGAAGTCAGTGCCACTGCTGCTGCCACTAAAGCGATCCGGGGTCCCTCCAAAACGGGTTGAAGCTCTATAAATAAGAAGCTTGGGGGCTTGTCCTGCTTTAAACTGATAGAAGTTCATATAAGCATCAACAGATGAGGAAGCTTTGCATCGGATGGTCACAGTGTCCCCAGGATTTGCCTGGAAAGATGATGGAGTCTGAGTCACGACGATCTGCCCATGGGATCCTAGGAGAAAAACAAAGCTCTTTGGTGAATCTATAATATTTCCCAGAGAACCCAGACAGAACACTTCAGGAAACTTACCCTCAAACAAAGTCAAGGTGAGACAAATCAAATATATGTGCAACATGATGACAGAGCTGCTAGTTCAACTCTCCTTTCCTTTCCTAGGAAATACTGACTGACAGCTGATCTTCAGCCCAAAAAGGATCAAGGTTGGTTCTTTTGAAGGGTAGGAATGAAAATCTATGCAAATCTACAAAGTGTGAAAAGTGACTGTTGTCGCTTCCTGAAGGGATCTTGAGCTAAAAGGCTCCAGCAATACTTTGCGAGGGGAGGGGAGTTTTAAAACTGATAAAGCATGAGAAGACACTTCAGAGAGTATACTTCCTGACATGGAGCCACCTCAAAACTGCCACCTATTTCCACCATTTAGTTTGTGCTCATGGTACCTTTACTGCATGTGTTAAGTGTTAGCAGTCTTCTTTTGAAGTGCCTAAATCATTTCTGAGAGCCAATGTGCAGTATTGGGTAAGAAGGGTGTCTACAGAAATAATGTGCGTGCTAGGTGGGTAAAGTTTGTTAAGAACACATAGGGATTGTTGACATGACTGTAGTATTTATTTATTTATATGATCTATATTATTTATGTGCTGCCCATCTGGGTGGTTTGACATAAAACAACAAAGTAACAAAATAGCAAAGAACAACATCAATACATAGGGGCGAAAATAAAAAATCATAAAATGCGGTGAGGATAAAATTACAATAAAATAAATACAATTAAAAGCGTAGAAAAATGTGTACCTACCTACAATTAAAGAAATATCAGGTTTATAATATTATGAGGGGTCAAGCACCCTTCCTAGCCTCCCCTTCAAACATTCACAATGGGTAGTGTGTTGGTCTATAATTTGGGAGGGTTGGTCCCGAATCCTTGTTGAGTCACAGAAACTCTCTGGGAGAAAACAAAGGTAAACCACTCCTTGAACATCTCTTATGTTCTGTGACACCACCCCCACCACACCTGGTAGCTCTTTCTTCTTCTTTTCTTCTTTACCTAATAATAATCCTGTGCCATCAAGTCAATTCTGACTTAGGCTTTTTAAAATGCAATTTTGCTTTTTCTCTGTTCTCTTTCCCATCCAATTTCCACACCTCCCAGCCCCCCCCCCATTCATCGTCATGCATCCAAGCATCCCAGCTATTGCTTTTTCATCTTGATTTCTAGCCAAGCACTTCTAGTCACTTCCAGTTCTGCCCGACTTGTGGCTGGAACAGGTTAGAAGGTGGCAGTGGCTGAACAGAAAACCTTAGCTGCATAATTTTCTTAACAATTTGTTTCTACATGTTTCCCAGTTTCTACTTGTTTATATTATTTTTAAACATATTACAAGAGTTCTTCTTCTTCTTCTTCTTCTTCTTCTTCTTCTTTCCTGTATTGCCAAAAAGAAAACAAAAATAGCATTTTTGTGGCGCAAATGCATTTTCGGAATAAAGATTAAACTCATCAAATGTATTAACATCATTGACAGCAATTCTCTGTGGTTCTGCTTGTGCCCATGGGAAAGCATCTGGGTACACAATAATAATCTGATCCTCTGGCTGGTATTGCTGATGCCTATAAGCAGAGCAATAAGGAAATCATGTACATCTGCTCACCTTGTGGAAGAATCCCTGTTGTAGCACCTGTTACATGACTGGTTGCAGTGCAAGAATGGGTGTGGTGCCTGCCAGAGTTAGGGGGTACTAACACAATGGAACACTAGCCATTTTGAGATTGGCCTATGACTCTGGGGTGTGTGTTATAAGAGTGAGGCAGGCACCGGGGAAATACCAGTGGAAGAAGGCCCTGGCAGAGAGAATAATAATGTTAGCCTCAGGGGCATAAGGAATAAATAGTAGGGATCAGCTCAAAGGTTAAACTTCCTTCTCCCATCTTCCTGTCTCTCTGAACTAGTACAGAAGTGATCAAAGAAGGAGATGAACATGGAGAACTCAATCTTCACCAAACTTGGAGGAATTCTATAGAAGAGTCGGGGAAGCCTTTCTGCACTTTGGGTGTCTCCAGGTGCCTGGAGGGAATTTTCCTGGGGGGGGTATTTATGTGGTTATATAACTCCAACATCTGAAACCCAAACTTCACTAAACATGCAGGGCTTGTAGAGGAGAGTTAGGGGAAGCTTCCTTGAGATTTTGGTGTCGCTGGACACTTGGGGAACTGTTTAATAGGGTTTTAAAATAAAAAATGAGTCAACCAACTGATTCATCGAGTCATCAGAAAAAAATATATAAATTTGTTATTTGTGATTTTGTGACTTTGATGAATCAAAATGATTTTCTGATCCATGCCCATCTCTACTCATAAAACATCAGGGAGAAGTTCACGCAGCAGTTTCAGAAGGTAGTTGGCTTACTTTAAAAACCCCTATTTATTTCGGGTTTAGGCTCTTTTGAATTGCTGCAAAAATGAGAGAATCCACAATGCATGTGAAGGAGCAGATTAATTTGATGGGGCATCATGCTTTTTGGAGTGGCAGGGAGATTTTTTTCTCCTCCACCAGAGGTCCATTTATTTTAATGAAGATGTGGAATTGAGTCATTTAAATTGATTCCACCTTTGTGAATGTCTCTGCCACTTGCTTGAAGTCACTGAAGTCTGCTGTTTAGAGGTTTCTTTCTTCAGTTATCCAAGGTCTTGGGTAGGTTCTCACAGCCACAGCTACACTGAGGGATGTGTCATCTCAGTGTAGGCAAGGGAGGCAAGAGGCAAGGGAGAAAATAAAAGAGAAGGTGGAAGATGTAAGGGTAGGGATGGAACATTTTTTCCAGCTTTTTTAAAAAACAAACATTTTATGTCTTTTAAAAACCTGATTAAATTATTTTATTTATATAGTGTCCCAATAGTGCAAAGCAGTATTCTGGGTGGCTTACCACATCAAGAATAAAACACAACAAGAACAGCTACGTAATAAATGAAAGCAATCTGACAAATAAAGCAAAATATCATGAAAGGCATAATATCCAAAAAGAAGGCAAAGCATGCGGCATAATATCAGGCAGGGTTGCATTGCAAGGCCTCTCTGAAAAGCAATGATCTCAGAAGCCTTCTAAATGCTGGGAAATCGACTTGATATTCTGATCAATGGGGCAAGAGAAGGCTGAGAAAGGGAACAAGAGGGGCTAAAACTCCAGGTGGTGTGAATGAAGAGCAGGCTTAACAAGCTGGCTTACAAAAGGAGGAAAAAGATGAAATGGAGAGCTGAAGTCTGGAAACATTTTCTGTCCTGGTTAAAAGGCCATTTGTCCTACCTATATCTCACTGCATGCCCCCTAGGGCCTGGTGAAGTTGCATCATTCACAATGACCTTGGCCTATCATCTGTGTTTCCTATTAGCAGGAATTGGTTTTTCCAGAGATCCAGAGCTCCACAGATACCATCATGGACCTAGATATAGGTGCCATGGGCTTTCTGGCATGAGGAGACCACAAAACTGCCCCAGATGTTCAATTTGCACTGATGGCACCTTTACTTCATATGTAAGTGTAATACTTGGATGGCCTCATTCAGTAACTACTGTCCTTACATTGTCCCCAAAACAGGTGTAGTCATGCTTTTTATTTCCCTTGTTCAGTGATGAATAAATACCAGAGGAATTTCAGAGGGGCCACTACAGCCACCATTGTGAAGCCCTTGTTGTTTCAGGGGCCTTTTCCCTCCTTCCTGCAGAAATCTCTTAGATCCCTTCCAGTGCTCCAGCCAACTCTACTCAGTGGATCTGCTTTTTTCCTCTACTCCTTCAGTGGCTGCTTCTCTCTCAGTTGACGTTGTGGAGGGGCTGTGGCCCCTTCAGCAGGTGTGCCCTGACTTATTTCCTCTTGGCTCATCAGCCTGAATGGAAACTGTAAACCAACAGTCCTGCTCTCATGCTCTGCTTCACACAAAAGGTCCTGTGGGCAGATAGGATTGAAAAGAGATTCTGCCACAGGACATCTCCACCACTATTCTTTCTGTATGAGAACACAAAGTTGGTTTTTGTAATGACATGTATCACTGTGAAAGGTAAGCTGCTGCCTTGGCCGCAATAGTAGTCCGCTTCATCTTCAGGCCGTACCCCACTGATGGTGAAGGAGAAGTCAGTGCCACTGCCGCTGCCACTAAAGCGATCTGGGGTCCCTCCAAAACGGGTTGAAGCACTATAAATAAGAAGCTTGGGGGCTTGTCCTGCTTTAAACTGATAGAAGTTCATATAAGCACCAACAGATGAGGAAGCTTTGCATCGGATGGTCACAGTGTCCCCAGGATTTGCCTGGAAAGATGATGGAGTCTGAGTCACGGTTATCTGCCCATGGGATCCTAGAAGGAGAAAAACAAAGCTCTTTGGTGAATCCGTAATATTTCCCAGAGAACCCAGACAGAACACCTTCAGGAAACTTACCCTGAAATAAAGTCAAGGTGAGACAAATCAAATATATGTGCAACATTGTGACAGAGCTCCTAATTCAGCTCTCCTTTCCTTTCCTAGGAAATATTGACTGGCAGCCAACCTTCCACACAACAAGGATCTACATGGGGTCTTAATAAGGGTGGTGATGGAAATCTATGCAAATCTACCAGAGGTGGAATCACAGTGTTGGCCCTTCTTGCAGGGATCTTCAGATACAAGGACTTCAGCTACAAGCAACATCTGGGTGATGGGGGAGGGGAGGCTTAAAACTGATGAAACAGAAGAAGAAACCTCAGAGAGTAATCATCGAAGATAAAGGGAACAACTTCTCAGCTCATAATGACACAATTGTTTGATTGTTTTAGAAAGAAAAACATGTACGTATTCATATTTATTCAGTGGGTTTTCCACATCACAGATGTCTTTCTTTGGATTATGGAAAAATGCATTTAAAATATGTTTCCTATATATATATATCTACATAGAAAATTGATACCACCCAAACAGAAAATAAGAATAGCCGTTGTGTGCAGCAAAAGTAAACCACTCCTCAAACATCTCTTATACTCTGAACACTCTATCAAGAACATGAGCAGTCGAAGCAACCTAATTATATGAAAAAACCACAGACAGTCTCACGAGCTGGCAATTGTATGAGAGGGCAGGCGGGCGGGTGGATTGGAGTGCAGGCATATGCATGTGTGTGTATGCACACACATGTGTTCCTTAGCCCCTCAAAAATATGGAAAACATATTATGTGGCCCTCACTGTAAAAAGTATGGAGACCCCTGATTTACATGATCATTTGTATTTTCAGAAAGAATGTATTAGAGAGAGGTATTACCACAGCTCTAGTCTTTGGTACAGAATAGATATCCTATCCTTTTAATAATTTCATGAGAAACACAAAAATACTCAAACTCCCAAAAATTTGAAAGCAAGACTAGCATAAATTTTGGACAATAAATGTTTTATGAATCCCATCAGTTTTGTCTGAATGACTTAACGGCAACTCCATTTGCTTCTGTATATTTTCTAACTATTGCTTTGGCACCCCTATACTTTCCATACCTTCCAGGTTCCTTACCTAGTGACCTAAAGGTTTAGAGTCGTCCCTTTGCTCTTCTTGATTGATGTGTACATTAAAAGGGGAAGACTGTTCATAAAAATAAGTTTAGTGGATCTGTGTGTCAGTCTTCTTTATCTATGGCTTAATAGCTTGGAGATATTACAAGATTTGTATGTATTTATGAGTTATGACATTTCAGTAGTTCACACCTGTTCAGTTTCAAATGTAACTTTAACAATCCATTTTGCCCACAATGTTCTGTGACACCATCACCACCACACCTGGTAGCTCTTTCTTCTTCTATTCTTATTAACTTAATAATAATCATATGTCATCAAGTCAATTCTGAATTATGGCAACCCTCTGCTTTTTCTCTGTTCTCTTTCCCACCCAATTTCCTCACCTCCCCCATTTATCATGCCTCCAGCAATCCCAGGCATTGTCTTTCCAGCCAAGCACTTCCAGTCACTTCCAGTCCAGTCTGACCTGTGGCCTGAAGAGCTCTGAATGTGGTAGTGGCTGAACAGAAGACCCAGAGCTACACAAGTTTCCCGATTTTTACTTTTTTATATACATATTATAACTTAATTTCACCTTTTCCATCTCAGAAACCAGGACAGCCTTCTACAAAGCTACTAGAACAGTGTAAAAGCAAAACCTGGACTCCCACTGAAAACTGAGAAATTATGAAATGTTATTGCAAGGCAAACTCAACAGTCCGTGGTTTTTAAAAAACAATGATTGAAATTTGGAAAAGACAACACCCAAGTAGTGACATAACTGAACAACAATTAATAGACCAGAGAAGGTTTATCATCTGGAGTAAAGTGTTTTCAGAAGTTGAATTGCAATAACTACAAAAGGTGGCAAAATCAACACAGAACAACAACCATAAAATAGAAGACAAATGGAGGGCAGAGGTAGACACAATAGTGGAAGAAAACATATCAATAGAGGAACAACTTATGGAATAACCCAGAAATTATCAGTTGACAGAATGGCAAACAGCCAAACTCCATACTCATCTGTTGCCAGCAAAGGAAGCGGATGAAGAGAGGGGGTGTTGTTGTTGTTTAGTCGTTTAGTCATGTCTGACTCTTCGTGACCCCATGGACCAGAGCATGCCAGGCCCTCCTGTCTTCCACTGCCTCCCGGAGTTGGGTCAAATTCATGTTGGTCACTTCGATGACACTGTCCAACCATCTCATCCTCTGTCATCCCCTTCTCCTCTTGCCTTCACACTTTCCTAACATCAGGGTCTTTTCCAGGGAGTCTTCTCTTTTCATGAGATGGCCAAAGTATTGGAGCCTCATCTTCAGGATCTGTCCTTCCAATGAGCACTCAGAGTTGATTTCCTTTAGAATGGATAGGTTTGTTCTCCTTGCAGTCCAGGGGATTCTCAAGAGCTTCCTCTAGCACCACAATTCAAAAGCATCAATTCTTCAGCGGTCAGCTTTCTTTTTGGTCCAGCTCTCACTTCCGTACATCACTACAGGGAAAACCATAGCTTTGACTATTCAGACTTTTGTTGGCAAGGTGATGTCTCTGCTTTTTCAGATGCTATTGAGGTTTGTCATCACTTTCCTCCCAAGAAGCAGGTGTCTTTTAATTTCGTGGCTGCTGTCACCATCTTGCAGTGATCATGGAGCCCAAGAAAGTGAAATCTGTCACTGCCTCCATATCTTCCCCTTCTGTTTGCCAGGTGGTGATTGGACCAGTGGCCATGATCTTAGTTTTTTTTCTGTTGAGCTTCAGACCGGTTTTTGTGCTCTCCTCTGTCACCCTCATTACAAGGTTCCTTAATTCCTCCTCACTTTCTGCCATCAGAGTGGTATCATCTGCATATCGGAGGTTGTTGATATTTCTTCCGGCAATCTTAATTCTGGCTTGGAATTCCTCCAGTCCGGCCTTTTGCATGATGTATTTTGCATAGAAGTTAAATAAGCCGGGGACAATATACAGCCTTCTCGTACTCCTTTCCCAATTTTAAACCAATCAGTTGTTCCATATCCAGTTCTAACTGTTGCTTCCTGTCCCATGTATAGGTTTCTCAGGAGGTAGATAAGGTGACCAGGCACTCCCATTTCTTTAAGGACTTGCCATAGTTTGCTGTGGTCCACACAGTCAAAGGCTTTTGCATAGTCAATGAAGCAGAAGTAGATGTTTTTCTGGAACTCTCTGGCTTTCTCCATAATCCAGCGCATGTTAGCAATTTGGTCCTTAGTTTCTCTGCCCCTTCAAAATCCAGCTTGTACTTCTGGGAGTTCGCGGTCCACATACTGCTGAAGCCTACCTTGTAGGATTTTGAGCATAACCTTGCTAGCGTGGGAAATGAGTGCAATTGTACGGTAGTTGGAGCATTCTTTGGCACTGCCCTTCTTTGGGATTGGGATGTAGACTGATCTTTTCCAGTCCTCTTGCCACTGTTGAGTTTTCCAAATTTGCTGGCATATTGAATGTAGCACTTTAACAGCGTCATCTTTTAAGATTTTAAATAGTTCCACTGGAATGCCATCACCTCCACTGGCCTTGTTGTTAGATAAGCTTTCTAAGGCCCACTTGACTTCACTCTCCAGGATGTCTGGCTCAAGGTCAGCAACCATACTAGCTGGGTTGTCCGGGATATCTAAATCTTTCTGGCATAATTCCTCTGTGTATTCTTGCCATCTCTTCTTGATGTCTTCTGCTTCTACAAGGTCCCTACCATTTTTGTCCTTTATCATGTCCATCTTTGCACAAAATGTTCCTTTAATATCTCCGATTTTCCTGATCTCTGGTTTTTCCTTTTCTGTTATTTTCCTCTATTTCTTTGCATTGTTCATTTAAGAAGGCCCTCTTGTCTCTCCTTGCTATTCTTTGGAAGTCTGCATTCAATTTTCTGTAACTTTCCCTATCTCCCTTGCATTTTGTTTCCCTTCTCTTCTCTGCTATTTGTAAGGCCTCGTTGGACAGCCACTTTGCTTTCTTGCATTTCCTTTTCTTTGGGATGCTTTTTGTTGCTGCCTCCTGTACAATGTTACGAGCCTCTATCCAAAGTTCTTCAGGCACTCTGTCCACCAAATCTAGTTCTTTAAATCTGTTCTTCACTTCCACTATGTATTCATAAGCGATTTGGTTTATATTATACCTGACTAGCCCAGTGGTTTTTCCTACTCTCTTCAGTTTAAGCTTGAATTTTGCTATGAGCAGCTGATGATCAGAGCTGCAATCAGCTCCAGGTCTTGTTTTTGCTGACTATAGACCTTCTCCCTCCTTGGCTGCAGAGAATATAATCAATCTGATTTCAGTATTGCCCATCTGGTGATGTCCATATGTAGAGTCACCTCTTGAGTTGTTGGAAAAGAGTGTTTGTGATGACCAGCTTGTTCTCTTGACAAAACTCTATTAGCCTTTGCCCTGCTTCGTTTAGTATTCCAAGGCCAAACTTCCCTTTATCTCTTGACTCCCTACTTTAACATTCCAATCCCCTAGAATGAGAAGAACATCTTTCTTTGGTGTCAGTTCTAGACGTTGTTGTAAGTCTTCATACAATTGGTCAATTTCAGTCTCCTCAGCACTGGTGGTTGGTGCATAAACATGGATTATTGTGATGTTGAAAGGTCTGCCTTAGATTCGTATTGAAATCATTCTATCATTTTTGACATTGTATCCCATTACAGCTTTTTCCACTCTTTTGTTGACTATGAGGGCTACTCCATTTCTTCTATGGGCTCCTTGCCCACAATAGTAGATATGATAATCATCTGAATTGAATTCACCCATTCCCGTCCATTTTAGTTCACTGATGCCCAGGATGTCAATGTTTATTCTTGCCATCTCCTGTTTGACCACATCCAGCTCACCAAGGTTCATAGATCTTACATTCCAGGTTCCTATGCAGCATTTTTCTTTGCAGCATCTGACTTTCCTTTCACTTCCAGGCACGTCCACAACTGAGCGTTCTTTCGGCTTTGGCCCAACCACTTCATTAGCTCTGGAGCTACTTGTACAGTGGGGTCTCGACTTAAGGCATTAATCCGTATTGGAAGGCGGTCCGCAGGTTGAAAAGTCTGTAAGTCGAATCTGCATTTCCCATAGGAATGCATTGAAAATGAATTAATGCGTTCCTATGGGGGGGGGATAGGTCAGAAACTTAAAAATAAATAAAAGAAAGTCACTTACCAGGCCTTGGTAGCCCCCAAACTGCAGGAAAAAGAGCAGCAAACAGCTAAAAGCCGACATCCAGAAGGGAGCCTGGCAGCCATTTTGTGCTCTTCTGCACTCCTGCCCCCTCCTCTCCCTGCCTAACAGCTGATCGGCTGGCTCTCAAGAGGCTTCCGGAGGCTTGCTCAGCACCTAAAAAAGGCTGAGTAATAAAGCTGGAAATAAAACATTGCTGCTTTTCCCTTGCCCCCGGGAGGCTTTTGAAAGCGGGGGAGCTTTATTCCTCAGCCTTTTTAGGTGCTGAGCAAGCCTCAGGAAGCCTCTTCAGAGCCAGCTGATCAGCTGTTGGGCGGGGAGAGGAGGGGGCAGGAGCAGAGAAAAGCACAAAATGGCTGCTAGGCTCCCATCTGGGTGTCGGCTTTTATCTGTTTGTTGCTCTTTTTCCTGCAGTTCAGGGGCTACCAAGGCCTGGTAAGTGACTATCTTTTATTTATTTTTAAGTTTCTGACCTTTTTTTCTCTTCCAGAAGCCTCTAAGGGGAGGGAGGGGGCACTTTTTTCCTGTTCGTAATTCGAGGGAAGTATGTTATTTCCCTATCGGGCGGGTCCGTAAGTTGCATTGTTTGCAAGTAGAGCCGTTCATAAGTCGAGGGTTGTTGTACTTGTCCTCCACTCTTCCTCAGTAGAATGTTGGACGCCCTCCGACCTGAGGGTCCCATCTTCCAGCATCAATATCTTTTAGCCTTTTGTTTCTGGTCATGGGGTTTTCTTGGCAAAGATACTGGAGTGGCTTGCCACTGCCTGCTCCAGATGGATTGACCTGTCCATCTTGGGTGGCCCTGCACAGCATAGCCCATAGCTTCACTGAGTTACTCAAGCCCCTTCGCCACAACAAGGCAGCAATCCATGAGAGGGGGTAACAGCCCTTAAATAGCCACTCATTCCCTCCTCTCCTCCCGGGTCACTCATGCGAGACTCAGAGATCTCGTGCTATCCCAGGAAGAAGGCAATGGCAACCTGCACTGCCGAATCATCTCTTATACCTGGATGACCTAAAACTATATGCAAAAAAGTTCCACAGAGATCGAATCACTGCTAAACATGGCAAATATTTAGTGAAGATATCCAAATGAAATTTGGAATGGACAAATGTTCATCTCTGTCTATACACCATGGCAAGATCCAAAAACTAGATGGAATAGAGTTTAAAAATGGCAATGTTATAAAATTGCTATCAAGTGATGAAAAGTATAAATACCTTGGAATACTAGAAGCAGATAACATTGTGCACACAAAAGTTAAAGAACTGACAGAAAGAGAATATATCAAAAGACTGTGGAAAATTTTAAAATCAAAATTAAATGGGGGAAATACAATCCAAGCCATAAACACATGGGCCGTTCCAGTAATTAGATACCTAGCTTGAATAATAGATTGGACTCTAAACAAATTAGAAGAACTGGATCAAAAAACATGGAAACCAATGAACACACACCACACACTACATCCAAAAAGCAATGTGGACAGATTATATTTACCATGAAAAATCAGAGGCTGTGGATTACTGCAAATACAGCAGGTAGTATAGGAATAAAAAAAAGAAGCCTAAATGATTATATCAGTAGAAGCAGAGAAAAATTACTGAAAACAGTGAAAATGGAGAATATTTTGAAAACAACAGAAACAAAGGCTCAATATAAGAAACAACAATTTGAAAAGAAATTAAACAGCTGGAAAAATAAACCACTACATGGACAACACCTGAGAAATATTGATGGAAAGTATTTGCAAAGGCTTTCACCGCCGGGATCTAATGGTTGTTGTGGGTTTTTCGGGCTCTTTGGCCATGTTCTGAAGGTTGTTCTTCCTAACGTTTCACCAGTCTCTGTGGCCGGCATCTTCAGAGTGCTGTCCTCTGAAGATGCTGGCCACAGAGACTGGCGAAACGTTAGGAAGAACAACCTTCAGAACACGGCCAAAGAGCCCGAAAAACCCACAACAAGCATTGATGGAAAGTATTATCATAATTCAACAGGGGCATGGCTAAAACTGGGGACTCTTAAGAAAGAAATGGAAGGCTTGATTTTTGCTGCACAAGAACAAGCACTCCAAGCCAACGGGATGAAAGCTAAGATCCAAGGAGTTAGTACGAACAGCAAATGTCGACTCTGCCAAGACAAAGATGAAACTGTGTCACACCTCATCTGTGAATGTCCAAAGACCTCACAAACAGATCACAAAGTTAGACAGGATAGAGTGGCAAAGTTACTGCATTTGTCATTATGAAAAAAAATGTAACTTGCCGGCCTCAAAAAACCCATAGGAACATCAGGTAGAGAAGGTGTCAGAAAATGAGGAAGCCAAGATTTTGTGGGATTTCCAGATCCAAATGGACAGACACCAGACCTAGTAGTAATAGAATAAAGAAATGTCTGGATCATTGACATTGCAATTCCAGGTGATGTTAGAGTTGGAAAAAAAAGAAATGGAAAAAACAAAGTACAGAGACCTGGCAATCGAAACATCTCACCTCGGGAAGAAACACATTTCAGTGGTCCCCATAGTCATTGGGGCTTTGGGAAAAATATCAAGAAATTTTACACAGTATTATTAGCAGTTGCAGATCTGAGAAATCACACCACCATCAGAGCCCCAAACATTGGCAATATTGGGAACAGCATACATACTGCATCGATATTAAACAGATACTTAACTTTTTGGTTAAAACCTGTACAGTGGTACCTCTACTTAAGAACTTAATCCGTTCCAGAACGGTGGCCATAAGTTGAAACGTTCGTAAGTAGAAGCACCATTTCCCATAGGAATGCATTGAAAACTGATTAATCCATTCTGGCTGAAGAAAAAACATAATAATAATAATAATAATAATAATAATAATAATAATAATAATAATAATAATAATAATAATAATAATAATAATAATAATAATAATAATAATAATAATAATAATAATAATAATAATAATAATAATAATAATAATAATAATAATAATAGATTAGGCACCATTCAGTCTTGAGAGACTATGGTAACGTGCTCTGAACAGAGGAACTGGAACAGCATCTAGTATGGCTGAGGAGGCCAATTTGAGAGTGACAATGCCTTCCACACTGAAGACAAATACAATCTGTCACCTGTCCAGCTCCCTGATTTTGCTGGTTTTGGAACTGCCTCTTTGCCTCGGAACTGCTGGACAAGTGTTTCTTCAAAATGGGAGAGGCCATGATGCACTGCCTGCCTCCAGGCTGAACGCTCAGATGTCAAAATTTCCCATCTGTTGGGGTCCATTCCTAACGCCTTCAGATCCTGCTTGCAGATATCCTTGTATCACAGCTGTGGTCTCCCTCTGGGGTGATTTCCCTGCACTAATTCTCCATACAGGATATCTTTTGGAATCTGAACATCAGCCATTCTTACGACATGCCCAAGCCAACATAGTCGTTGTTGTTTCAGTAATGTATACATGCTAAAAATTCCAGCTCATTCTAGGCTACTCTGTTTGGAACTTTGTCCTGCCAGGTGATACCAAAAATGCATTGGAGACAACACATATGGAACATGGTCAGCTTTCTCTCCTGCTGTGCACAAAGGGTCAAGGACTCACTGCAGTACAGGAGTGTACTCAGGACACAGGCTCTACAGACCTGGATCTTGGTGTATGCCATCAGCTTCTTATTAAGCTATACTCTCCTTGTGAGTCTAGAGAACATGGTAGCTGCTTTGCCAATGCGTTTCTCCAGCTCGACATCTAGGGAGAGAGTGTCAGAGATTGTTGAGCCAAGGTGCACAAAGTCATGAACAACCTCCAATTCTTGTGTGGAGATGGTAATAGAGGGAGGTGAGTCCATGCCCTGGCCCACAACAACAACAACAACAACAACAACAACAACAACAATTCCCTCCTCCCTCCTCTTTCTCCTCCTCCTCCAGCAATAGTACTCCATGTGTTTCTTTCCTAGATACCTCTATTGCCTCTTGACACTTTCCTTTAGGCTTGCTCCATCTTGGAGGAAAACACACACAAGGTTAAGGAGGAGTAAGAGCTGTGTGAATGATGGAATTTGGACAAGTGCTCCTCAGAGGTGGATAATGGTGAAAATTAACTTGACTCTGGAATCTTATCGGGGAAAAAATATCATAGTGCCTAGATATATGGTGCCACATGCTTTCTGGCATGGAGCTACCTCAAAACTTCCTCCAGTCCCAACATTCAGTTTCTGATGACAGCACCCCTATTTCACATATAAGTGTAATACTTGAATGGTCATGTTTGGTAGCTATTATGTTTATGTCCTTCTAGCAAGGGGATGATTAAACATAAGCACATATGTCAACATGCTTTCTATTTCCCTTGATCAGTCATGAATTCAAAGGAATTCAGAAGGGCGACTTCACCCATCATCATGAAGACCTTCTTATTTCAAGGGGCCTCCTCCCACCTTCCTGCAGAAGTCTCTTTTATGTCTCTTCCAGTGCTCCATCCAAAGGAGGCATCCACACTGCCATGTACAACTCTACTCAGCGGATCTGCTTTTTTCCTCTACTCCTTCAGTGGCTGCTTCTCTCTCAGTTGACGTTGTGGAGGGGCTGTGGCCCCTTCAGCAGGTGTGCCCTGACTTATTTCCTCTAGGCTCATCAGCCTGAATGGAAACTCTAAACCAACAGTCCTGCTCTCATGCTCTGTTTCACACAAAAGGTCCTGTGGGCAGCTGAAATGAGAGTCTGCCACAGGACATTTCCAGGACTCTTCTTTCTGTATGAGAACACAAAGTTGGTTTTTGTAATGAAATGTATCACTGTGTAAAGGTAAGCTGTAGCCTTGGCCACAATAGTACTCCCCTTCATCTTCAGGCCGTACCCCACTGATGGTGAAGGAGAAGTCAGTGCCGCTGCCGCTGCCACTAAAGCGATCCGGGGTCCCTTCAAAACGGGTTGAAGCTCTATAAATAAGAAGCTTGGGGGTTTGTCCTAATTTAAACTGATACAGGTGCATGTAGTTACTGACAGATGAGGAAGCTGTGCATCGTATGGTCACAGTGTCCCCAGGATTTGCCTGGAAAGATGACGGTGTCTGAGTCACGACAATCTGCCCATGGGATCCTAGAAGGAGAAAAACAAAGCTTTTTGGTGAATCTGTAACATTTGCCAGAGAACTCAGACAAAAAAAATCTTCAGGAAACTTACCTTCAAACAAAGTCAAGGTGAGACAAATCAAATATATGTGGAACATGATGACAGAGCTGCTAATTTAACTCTCCTTTCCTAAAAAAATATTGATTGGCAACGAACCTTCCACACAACAAGGATCTACATGAGGTCTTAAAAAGGCTGGTGATGGAAATCTATGCAAATCGACCAGAGGTGGAATCACAGTGTTGGCCTTTCTTGCAGGGATCTTCAGATACAAGGACTTCAGGTAAAAGCAACAGATGGGGGTGGAGAGGTAGGGTTAAAACTGATGAAACAGAAGAAGAAACCTCAGAGAGTAATCATCGAAGATCGAGGGAACAACTTCTCACCACAGAATGATACAATTGTTTTCATACAATACATGAAAAACATGTATTCATATTTATTCACTGGGTTTTCCACATCACAAATGTCTTTCTTTGGATTATGGAAAAATTCATTTTTAAAATATATTTCAGATATATTTACATAGAAAATTCATCCCAGCCAAACAGAAAACAAGAATAGCCGTTTTGTGCGGCAAATAAACATTAAAAGCAGCAGATGTTTCGCCATAATTTATAGCAACGTTCTGTGATTCTGCTGGTGTCTATGGGCTATCCTGGCTGGAGAGCTCTGTGGCTTAGACATCAGGCTGTGGGGCCAGAGGTCAAGCATTCAATTCCTCAGTTTGCCTCATGTGAGCAGATTCACTCTGTATGCCCTTGGGCAAGCTACCCAGTCCCAAGGTGATTCCAGAAGAAAGGAATGGTGAACCACTTCTGAATATTCTGTACCTGGAAAACCCTGAAAGAGGAATCCATAGGCCACAGTTGACTTTAGGCAGAAGATGATTATTATTTATGGCCAGCATCCTGTTGCCTAGATGCAGAGCAAAAGGGAAATTATGTGTGAGTGCCCAGTTTGTGACTGATTCCGTTGTGCTCCCTGCTACATGACTAGTTGCAGTACGAGAACATTTATACAGAGAGATACAGAGAGAGAATTTTCCAGAATTAGGGGGCTGTTTAACAATTTCACTTCCCCACTGCCTTCAAGCAAGAGGAGAGGCGCCATGGTGAAACTGGCCTACGACTCCTTTGAAGAGTTAAGTGAGCACTGAGAAAGACAACTTGTATTGGGCCATTTAAAAAAATCAAACAACTTGCATGCTTTCATGGAGAAAATTCCACTTCATCAGGATTAGCATTCCTGGTTTGGGCTTTTTTTATATCTTGCCTTTAAGACCTACGGCTTTGTAGTCACCTCTGGTCATTGTGAAGAATCCAAATGGTTGGTGTTGAGAGTCCACATTGTCTTATAGGTGGTGTTGTTTGTGGCCATCCCTTTGAAGCCCAAGGCTTACCCGGACACGCTAACAACAGTGTCTTTAAACAACATGTCAGGCGTGTCATGTTGTCCTCTGTTCTTTGCAGATTGACTCTGCTAGCAGTTTTCTTTAGCAGTGCCTGAAAGGGTTCTCAGAGCCAACATGCAGACATGGATAGCAAGGTGTCCAAATAATGTGGGTGGACAAATTTTGTCAATAATAGATATTGATTGTTGACATGCCTGTAGTTTTTATCTATCTGCATTTAAAGAGATATCATGTTTATGATTGGGAAAGGGGTCAAGCACCCTTCCTTGCCTCCCCTTCAGACACCCACAGTGGGTCTATAACTTGGGAGGGTTGGTCCCACATCCCTGCAGGAGGATGGAGCTTTTCCTCTGCGCTGAATTCCAACCTGTTTGGGATCCCCAGGGGGTTAGAATCACCCCAAAGAGGTTGTAAAATGGGGGAGAAGCCTGTTGATCATGGGGGGAATGGTGGTTACCCACATTTGATCCAGAAAACTCCCCAATCAACCAGTGGGCGGAAACAAGCAGCTGAACTAGCTTGCTTGCAAGTCATCGGCAGCTGGGAATGAAGAAGCAATAAATCAACCTAATTAACATTGTGTTACACCTGGGTGAGAAACATTTTTTAAAACTGTATTCATTTACTATCCCTGGACGAGACAATTCCTTTGGCAGAAATAGTGTCTCATAGCTCTTCATCACTGATTGAACTGCAGAGAAGCTGGAGACAGGAGGAAATGCAAGGAAAATAAATTGGACATTAATTAGACATTTAATTATACTTAAAGGAAGGATGTTCGGTATTAATTTGTCATTGTAAACCTAAGAATCTTTCTCCTGAAAACACTGCGGGCAACAACTCTGGGAAACAAAGCTGTTTATGCTATGTGTAACAACTATCTAAGGCACTAGCCTCCCACTTACTCCTAGTGCAGCTCCAACAGGTGTTTTCTATTCTCTGGCCTGTTGTTCCTACCTTGCACATGATGAGAAGCCCTGCCATTAGGCATAGTGGGGCAACTGGTGGCAGATGCTGTGTGATGTGGAGTAGGCAGCAGTAGCCCCTGGGCTCTGTTGGTATACAGATTTGTGTATAGACACTATATATACCAATAGACAATGGTCTGAATCACAGTAGGATTACCTGTATACTGCTAGACATTGTCTCTTGAACTGCCCTAAACTAGATTACTGCCATCAGCTGAAGTAGAAGATGATGATTTTCCAGGAGTGTTAAAGTAAGATTCAACTGCCTGTTTGTAGCTGGCTGTGACAACCCCAGACCTACTGGGATGTGCCACAGTTTCACTAAGCTGCCACCAACCATTCCCTGTAAGGAGTCACACAGACCAGGAATGGATTTTTAAACAAACAAAGGAATAAGGTTTATTTAAATAACACACAGGGAAAATAAAATGATCAAGTGAATAAGATACAGTAACGTGGCTTAGTCTCAATCATACATACACCAGTTTGGTTCACACAGAACACCTTTCAATAAAGCACAGACCCTGAACCTATCAGTTCTGGCTACCCATAAAGACACCTGAACCTATCAGGTTGGTACTGACTGACACACAGACTCCCACACCAGCTTCTTCTCTCAGCTCTCCTCCAGCTTCTTCTAACTTCTCCACACAGGCTTCACATATATATACAGTACAGCCCCTCCTCCTGATGTCCCGCCTTCCACTCCCCATAGGATGGAACTTTCCCTCCAACCCATGACAGACAGGTAACATCAGTGCTGTATGTAACACCTCCCCTCTTTATAAGTTGTTTTGTAGGGGGAAAGCTAAAGTGCTTTTCTCCAAAAAACAACCTGGATCCAAAACATACAAAAACAGTTATACAATAACATACAATACCATACTTACTCTAGGATAAACATATTAATTAGGCATTTAAACATTTACCATTTACAATACATCAAGTTACCTTTATTCATACAAACCAAGCATGTTTAATAAACAGGTACATTTAACCTTTGGTCACCAAAATATATACATAGTCCATGTTCCTTCGCCGTCTTCATTCTTCGGGTCTTCTTGACAAGGCGTCAGCAACACAGTTCACTGACCCTCTGACCACCTTCACTTCAAAGTCATAATCTTGCAGGTTTAAAGCCCACCTCATAAGTTTACTATTATGGGTTTTCATTGTCTTTAACCACTGCAGTGGTGAGTGGTCAGTGCACAGAACAAAATGTCTTCCCCAGATGTAAGGTTTGGCCTTCTGAATCGCGTATACTATGGCCAGGCACTCCTTTTCCACGGTTGCCAAATGTCTCTCACCTTTCTGGAGTTTCCTACTCAGGTAGGACACTGGATGCTGGTCACCATTCTCGTCCTCCTGGCAAAGAACTGCTCCTACCCCGCTGTTAGACGCATCGGTGTAGATGATGAACTCCCGGTCGAAGTCTGGAGCACGCAGCACTGGATAATTGATGAGCGCCTCCTTCAACCTCCGGAACGCCTCCTCACAGTCGCTGGTCCACGGGATGCGGTCATCAGTCGTCTTCCGCGTCAGATCGGTCAGCGGAGTCGCCATCTCGCTAAACCTCGGGATGAACTTTCTGTAGTAGCCCACCAACCCAAGAAATGATTTGACCTTTTTCTTGGTGTTGGGTCTGGGCCAATCAGGAACAGCTTCTATCTTGGCCTCTAGGGGTTTGATCACTCCTCCCCCTACTATGTGACCCAAGTATTTTATTTCTGGGCTACCCAGCTGCAGTTTGTTCTCTTTGCAGGGCCTAGGCCAAAGCACTTCCTCCCCTGGGTTAAAGTGCCTCTCCCTGCCTTCCTGGTCATCCCAAGCTTTCTTTCTGACCTTTTGAGCTTGTAGGGTCTCTGCTGCTAGCTCTAGGTTTCTCTTTAGGTCATTCCTTAAAGAGTCTATATATGTCACAACATCTTGTGGGTCATCCTGGGTGATCTGCTCCCACTCTTGTTTGATTAAATCAAGGGGCCCTTTCACCCTTCTCCCAAACAAGAGTTCAAACGGACTGAACCCGGTACTGGCTTGTGGCACTGATCGATAAGCAAACAAAAGGGATTGCAGCTTCTGGTCCCAATTGTTTGGATTCTCTGCCAAGTAAGCCCTAATCATGCGCATTAGAGTCCCATTGAACTTCTCAGTTAACCCATTACTTTCAGGGTGATAGGCAGTGGTTTCCTTGTGTTTAATTCCACAGATTTGCCATAACCGTTTCATGAGCTTCGATGTAAACGACGCGCCCAAATCTGTGATTATTTCTGAGGCAAATCCCATCCTGGACATATACCCCACCAAGGCATCTGCCACTGTGTTAGTTTCAATGTTAGTCAAGGGAATGGCTTCAGGGTACCTCGTGGCATGGTCCACAATGGTGAGAATGAACCGGTTCCCCCTCTTTGTGGCCTTGGGCAAAGGTCCCACAATATCCACCCCTATACATTTGAACGGAGTGTCAATCACAGGCAAAGGGCACAACTTTGCTTTGGTCCTGTCACGGTTATTCCCCTGCCTCTGACACACATCACATTGTTTACAGAACTCCTTGATCTGCTTCCCTATTTCAGGCCAGTAAAAATTCTGGGTGATTCTCTGCTGTGTTTTGTTCACCCCTAAGTGCGCAGCAAACATGTCAGAGTGCCCTCTTTGTAGGATCATGGGGCGATACTTTTCAGGTACCACTATCTGACTTCTGATCCCATCTCCCCCTTTTGAGATATTCCTCAGGGTCTCTCTATATAAAATTCCCTTTTCCTCTCGAAATCTCACTGGGGTTTCAGGTGTTAGCTGGGCGTCTGTCACCTGTTCAAAACACTTTTGGAGAGTGGCGTCTGCCTTTTGCTCTTGGCCGAATCTGCTGTCCGTGGTCAAGGTTTCCACCACAGCCTCTGAACTCCCCTCTGCTTCCGTCTCGGGCTCATCAGTACCCTCCTGAACTGTCCCCGTGGTGGCTTGTGAACGTGTAATCACTAGCACCCGTTTCACATGTTCAGCCAGGTCATTTCCCACGAGCACGGCTGCTGGCAGAGTCGATGAAATCGCTAGCCGCCAAACTCCCCTCCAGCCTTGAAAGTTCACAGGTACCTCAGCTACTGGCAGCGAGATCACCTGTCCCTCAATCCCTGCCACCTTCAAGCTCTCATTCGGGATTATATACTCCCTAGGAATAATATCTGGATGGCACAGGGTCACCTGGGAACAAGTATCCCTCAGCCCCCTATACTGATGGTCAAGTATTCCTACGTCCACCCCTGCGGTTTCAAACAACTGAGAATCTGTTCTCACTAGTAAGCAGCGCTTGACCTCCACAAGAGGACCATTTTCCTCAGCCTGATCAGCAGATGTAACTGTTCCAGATTGAGTAGCCATGGCAACAGGCTCCCTCAGTGACAAGGAGCTTTGCTCTTTCTGGACACAGAACACAGCTTTTGGCTTGGTTCCACTCAACTCATGAGGCACATTTCCTTTTAGCTGCTTTAATTTCTCACACTCTGAGATTAGATGGCCCTTTCCTTGACAGAAATAACATTTTCTGCTGTACTTGGAGTCTTTCTCATCTGGTTTTGGTTTTCCCTCCAAAATCTGAGGTCTTGGTTTCGTGTCTGAGGGCTTCCCTTCACCATGGGCCCCTCCCACTTGCTGGTTTTTCCCTGGTCCCTGAGAGTACTTGCTGTAGGTTTCTTTGGGTTTACCTACAGATTTCCCCTCACCTAAGGGCTTTCTTATTTGGGAAATAAAATCTGCGATCTCGGCCGCCTCTGCCACAGATTTCGGTTTCCTTTCCCTCACCTGGAACTTCAGTTCCCCATGCAGGACTGAATAAAACTGTTCCAGCGCTATCAGGTCTTTGAGCTGCTGGAAGGTCTCTGTTCCCTCCTGAGATAGCCATTTCTCTAGCAGCCTCACCAGTTGGGCCCCCACTTGGGTAAAAGTCTGCTCTGGTTTCTTGGTGAGTGACCTGAATCTCTGCCTCAGCTGTTCCGCATTTATCCCATGTCTGGCAAACACCAGTTTTTTAAACTCTGCAAAATCTTTTAACAGCTCCTCTGGCATCTCTGCATAGACTTCTGCCAGGCTGCCACTGATTAAAGATCGCATGATGGTCATCTTCTCAGTTTCCCTTACTGAGAAGTCCACAAACGCTCTTTCCACTAGGGAAAAGAACACCTCAGGGCAATCCCCCTTGTGGTACACAGGGAATTTCTTCAGGTCAGTTTTAGACAATTGGCCCCCCTCAGAATCCCTATTGTTATTATTGTTCTGATTCATCAGTTCCAATTTTCTTAACTCAAACGCCATTTTCTCTCTCTGCAATTCCAATTCAAATTGTCTCTGTTTCTCCCTTTCCCTTTGCTCCATTTCAAATTGCCTTTCCCTTTCCTCCCTTCTTTCTCTCTCTAATCTTTCCTCCATTTCCCTCACCCTCAGTTCATGCTGTTGGGCTAGGAGCAATTTTCTGAGTTCTGGGTTCTGTTCTCCCGTGCTCTCATCCTGCACTGAGCCAAGTTCATCCTCAGAACCTTGGTCTACCTGGGGTTCCCTCGCTTCACCCATTTCTGCCATTTGGCTTCGAGTCAAGGGCATAATCCCCCCCCCCAGAACAGGCTGCTGTCAAAAGTCAAGCCTCTAAATAAAGCGACCACTTTTTTTTCTTTTACCTCAGAACCAGCCTTCTATAGATTGCTGCTGTTCTTTCAGCACTAACTTGCAACTGTTGCCAGCCAGAGTCTACCCCCCTCTGCTAGGCCTCTCAGCAGACAGGCTAGATCACTGCTATTTCACTCAGCTTTGCCTCAGCTTTTTCCCGCCAAAACAGGTTGCCTCAGAGCTCCCTAATCTAATCCCACCAATCTGAGGTTACACGTTCTTCCACTAGCGTACCTCCCCGTGAGGTAAGCCTAGAAGATTACCTACGCGCTCTCAGATTGTCCCTGACTAGACCCCCCTTGCTCTGGGCACACTTGACAAGGCTTTGCTGGACCACTGGACAACTGGACCAGTCGTATCCCACACGCTGGACACCAATCAATGTGACAACCCCAGACCTACTGGGATGTGCCACAGTTTCACTAAGCTGCCACCAACCATTCCCTGTAAGGAGTCACACAGACCAGGAATGGATTTTTAAACAAACAAAGGAATAAGGTTTATTTAAATAACACACAGGGAAAATAAAATGATCAAGTGAATAAGATACAGTAACGTGGCTTAGTCTCAATCATACATACACCAGTTTGGTTCACACAGAACACCTTTAAATAAAGCACAGACCCTGAACCTATCAGTTCTGGCTACCCATAAAGACACCTGAACCTATCAGGTTGGTACTGACTGACACACAGTAGTACCCTGTCTGACACACAGACTCCCACACCAGCTTCTTCTCTCAGCTCTCCTCCAGCTTCTTCTAACTTCTCCACACAGGCTTCACATATATATACAGTACAGCCCCTCCTCCTGATGTCCCGCCTTCCACTCCCCATAGGATGGAACTTTCCCTCCAACCCATGACAGACAGGTAACATCAGTGCTGTATGTAACACTGGCTTCTGTAAGTATACACTGGGGGAAAGGGGATTTGTCCTTCATGTCAAGCTGCAAAATATCTTGGGCTGATTATGCTGAAAAGTAAACCTTCCTCCTTCAACTATTTTCAACTGATCAGTCTACCATTCCATGACCAACTACATTGATGTGATTGCCAGGACTGGTGGGTAGGTAGACTGAAAATAAGAGAGGGGACTATTTTGTTTTAATCTCATATAGTCCATTACAATTATTGGTAAGGCAGGCATATATCACAGTCTTTCAGGGCAATATCATCATCAGCAACAACAACCATCAATTATAAATTATAAATCATCATCACAACTGCCACCACCATCAGATCAGTCAGACACATTTTTTGTTATCAACCATTAACTGGTAGTAACCCTAATGGTAGTAATTGAGGTATTTCAAAGTAAGTGAGATATTTAGTAAGTGGTTTTACCAGTTCTGCTCCCCCAGTGAGTTTTCATGACTGGGTGAGTATCTGATCCCAGTCCTCCTGCGTCCTAGTCAGTCACTCTATCCACTACCACCACACTGACTATTGATGCCAAATTCCAAACAACTGATTCACCTGCTTTGCCTCAGAATGAACGCTGCCTGTGGAGATCAGAACCTTCCCTAAGTCCTCCCATCAATTCCAACCTCGCAACCTCCAGCTACCAAATCATTAATTCGGTTCAACTCTAGAATGTATGTTTGTATACACACTTCCTCTCTTATAACATTGAAAACAGGTTATAGTTTGGGCGCCTCAGCATTTTCTCACTAGTAACAAACCTGCTACCCAGGTTTTTGTACTGAGTGATATCACTGTGGGAGGAATACAAGAGACGCGAGTGCAGAGTTAGTATCTGTACTGTCAGCCTCTGCTCTGCTGAAATGGAAGACACATGGCCACAGTATCCGCCACTAAATCTTGTGGGAGCATCTTCAATGAAGCTGTTAGAAACAAATCTCTCCCCCCACCACTGCAAATGAGGAGGGCTCTCCTGACACCCACTGCCATTACAAGGAATACAGTACTAGGCAAGGAACTGCTGTACATGGGAACAGCCTGAGAGGAACGGCACTTACATTTCCCTCAGAATAATTGAGTTGGAAGGTGCCTATAAGGCCATTCAATCCAACCCCCCTGCTCAGTGCAGAATTCTAAGTCAAAGGAGGTGACAGATAGCTGTCCAATTTTTTCTTGAATGCCTCCAGTATTGGGGCGCTTCAACCTTAATATAAAGCTATATGTTGTTACTGAACTGTTAAGCACTGTGGTACTAATGATCACCTCTTGGGAATGTGGAATAAAAGATTTTTGATCCTTTCCCTGGCTTCCTATGCAGCAAGGTTTTGAGCAGAGATTGGAAAAGTAATGTTTTGGAACAGTCTCTTCCCCCAAACACCACTGACCAACAGCTTTAGACTAACAGTGGTGTCAGGAAGTCCTATTGAAGCCTGAATGCTGGAAGTGGCAAAGGGTGAGGATCAGACTTTGGACTGACTCCGTTCAGTTCAGGAAGAGCTAAGTGGGATCACCCAGTCAAGGCTTGACTGCATTAGACAAGATGAATACATTTACCTGGAACTTAAGGCCACAAATGTTCCAGTGTTTAGGGAGGTGCGCAGTGCACCATCTAATCAGCTTTTGGGGATCAATTGCAGTCGATACAGCCTGATGCTGCCTGAAAGACATTTTGCTTCTCTCTGGTATAATTAGCTCTGCAAACTAGCAGAATCACAATATGTAAGTATGCTTTATATAAGGCAAGGGTTATTGTACTGTATGATGCGGAATGGTTACAAAGATGTTTGTAGGTTAACCTCATGTTGAAAAATCAGTCAACAGCACCACCTTGTGTTCATAATTAGAAAAGTTGTAATTTTGGCAGCAAATCCAGGAGGCTTGACATGGCAGTTCTTTACACCCTCCAAACTATTGTCCATTTTGAAGAACTGGTGGTGGTGTCTGTGAGCTCACTGGGATTGCAAGGGATATGGAAAACACTGGATGTTGTGGAGAGGTGACAGCTAGCCCTTCTTGTTAGACTGTATGGAGGCAACAGCAGCAGTCTACATAAACGAGTGGCTGAAACTGCAGCCACATGCCTACCAATTGAGACTCTAATCAATTCACAGCCCTTCAGGTCAATTGAATTTGTGGAAGGCCACATAGCTGCCACACACCTAGCTATATCATGGCAGTGTGCTTGAATTGTTAAATGGTCAGAGCAAGTGGAAACTTTAAAGCAGAATGATAGCTTTTTTCCTCTCCTCCGTCCCAGAAGACATAATTTCCTAGGTTCCAGTTCCACATCGGGCAATACAGTGGTACCTTGCTAGACGACAACCTCGCAAAATGACAAATGCGCATGACAATGAGGTTTTGCAATCGCTATAGTGATTCGCAAAACAGTGATTCCAATGGGCGATTTTTGCTGGACGATGTTTGGGTCCCTGCTTCACAAACCGTTTCTCGCAAGACGACGATATTAACACTGATTGGTGCTTCGCAAAACAGGTGTTTTCGGAACCAATGCTTCGCAGGGCAGCCATTTTAACAGCTGATCGGCGCTTTGCAGAATGGCTTCCCTATGGGCAATCTTCGCAAAACGAGAACGATTTTCCCCATTGGAACACATTAAACGGGTTTCAATGCATTCCACTGGGGAAACGGTTTTCGCAAGACAATGTTTTCGCTAAACAACGATTTCTATGGAACGGATTATCATCGTCATGCGGGACACCACTGTATAAAAGGGTATATTTTTAATCCAATGTGCACAGTTGTAGTCAGTATGGAAGCCAGTGTTTGGTATCATCAACAAAAGATGGCATGCACTAAGGAACTATTAGTACAGGGTTGGAAAATACGCACTCCATAGGTAGCACATGCTCCCATAGGAAAAAAAGGGGTCACAGCAGCAGTCCAGGAATGGGAATGTATGGCCCCCAAACTTATTCAGGTTGCCCACCTCTTAATTACTGCCTCTACTGCTCCCTGGAGGTACAGTACAGTTCATTGAGAAAACATGCCTGCACATTTCTTCCATCTCAAGCCCTAGATTTCATACAAGTTAAGAAAAATAATAGTTTTTAGAACAAAGATGGCAGCCAGTGTTGCTGAAAAGCTCTCCCTGACTCCTGTACATTATAGCTATATTAGGTGCACTCGCTAGCTTCTGTTTGCTGACAAGGCACAAAAATATTCTATGTGACTAGAAAGATGACAAAACTATTCAGGTGTAAACTACTGTAAAATTTTCAAATGAGACAATGATGCAACTACTTTAGTGGAAAAAGGGAAATACGTGGCATAATGACTGAAGCTGGGGAATCCCTTCCCTCCTCTTATTCTGTGCAAGCATAGGAAGAGGAGGAAAAGGGAACCAAGCCATTCCCCAGCCCCGGGGGTGGGATTCCCTTCAGGCCCAATTTAGTAGGCTGCCCTAAAGGAAAACCAATCTCTGCTAATGGCCCTGAGGAAAGCTGATCCACAGGGACATAAGCAGATAAGGAATGAAAGGACAAATATTGCTTCGTATTCGTTGGGGTCTCTGGACTCCAAAAATACGAAGCAACTAATCTCACGAATCAGGGATATTTAATGAATATCCTGATTCGTTTTGATATTCGTTCCCACATCTAGCAGATACCATAGTTGCCTGTTGGTTTTAGTTCTGATCAATTTTCTTTATTATTTTTAGTATAAAACATTCAAGACAGAGAGCGGTATCTTCACTCTTCCAGAAATCAGGCAGTTAGCTCCTTATAAATGCTTTGCCCATAGCAGAGTGTAAGATACAGTGGTGCCCCGCACGACGATAATCCATAGAAATCGCTGTTTAGCGAAAACATCATCTTGCGAAAACCATTTCCCCATTGGAATGCATTAAAACCCGTTTAATACATTCCAGTGGGGAAAATAGTCATCATTTTGTGTTTTGTGTTAAAATCGTCGTCTTGCAAAAATCGGTTTGCGAAGCAGGGACCCAAACATTGTCCAGCGAAAATCGCCCATAGGAATCAGTTTTGCGAATTGCTATAGCGATCACAAAACCTCATCATCATGCGGATTCATCATTTTGCGAGGTCGTCATCTAGCGAGGTACCACTGTACAAAGCTTCATTTCCCAGAGGCCATGATTATTAAACATACTTCAGCTAGCAATGAATGGAGTCTCCAGCCTCAAAAGTTACAAAGACCTGTATTATTCCAGGAAATTTTCCTAATAAAACGCATCAAAATATTTATCAAGAGAATACGCCCGAGATTTTCAGAATTATGTTCTGAGCCATTAAAGCTGGTTTACTTTTGATATTTCAGAGACAATGTCTTAAATCGATTTGCTGGCAGATGGATTCCTTGTCAGGATTTCATATGCCCAGGGTTCTTTGTATTCAGTTTTAAACTTTTAAGAACCTGTTTAAGCATACCCTGTTTCTCTGAAAATAAGACCTAACCTGAAAATAAACCATAGTATGATTTTTCAGGATGCTTGTAATATAAGCCCTACCCCCAAAATAAGCTGTAGTTAAGTGAAAGCCCACCCTCCACCATTGTGTAGCAACCAGAAGATGACATGACTGTATTTGAATAAACGTAGGTTGTACTTTAAAAAAATTAAGCATCCCCTGAAAATAAGCCCTAATATGTTTGGTTTTTTTGAGCAAAAATTAATATAAGACCGCGTCTTATTTTCGGGGAAACAGGGTAATCATACACTGAAGACTGTAAGGATAATTTTTTATTTTTAATGACAATACCCGAGACTTCAGGAATCCAAGACAGAACAAATACATGTATAGAAGTGCTTTGGAATCTGTATACAATTTGAAAACCTATGTGTTAACCGCTTATATCATAGCTAGTAAGAGAGGTAATGAGTATTCTTGCACTCTCCTGAAATCTCAGTGGAATCTCCGATACCTTCCAGTGATATGTACTTCTTTATTATAAAAATAACGATGTCTCAGTTCTCATTAGTTCAGAGGAAGTGACACATTAAATACATCCTGTTCAACTGACCATAATTCTATTCCAGTCACTTGGGTCAACAGCACAGCTCTTCCCAATGTTCAAGAATTTCACTTGATGGAAAACTTCGCACAGAAAGCCGAAACAAGATCTCTGTAAGGAGTGTCTGAATGGGACTTGGTCTGAGGTATGGCACAGAGTCTACGGAAAGCAGGAGAGCGCAGCAGAAGATTGTGTGAGAGGCCCATGAAGCTTGAGGACAACCAGTACAAGGCTATGCACTATAATAAAAAAAGAAGGGAGATATTAATTCCAAAAGTCTAATGTATTATGGTCCCCCAAGTAAACACATGTTGCTCGTTTTTTTAAAAAAATTAGGAAACAGTCACAAATTTAAAAAATATAACATTTTCACAAGGCCAGGGTGGCAAATAAGGCTCCATCACTCCATATTTTATCTTTATTAACAACACCATGAGGAAAATTCGGCCAATAGATAACCAATTGAACCAACATCACCCCATGGTGGTCAAGTTGGGATTTGAATTCAGGCTTATCTGTAAAACTCTAATCCCTACACAAAATGTATGAAAACATCTTTACAGTGGTATCTTTTAGAAATGACGTTTCATAGAACTTGCCTTGGGATTAATGACATAATATATGACACACAATTTCTTCTTTGTGAATAGTGTAGTGCAGTAGTCCCCAACCTTTTTAACCCAGTGGACTGGTTGAGGAAGGCAGGGCACCTCCCGTGCTCATGCGTATGCACGAAGGAGTGGGTGCGCTAGTGCGAAGGAGTAGGACAGCGCTCATGCAAGCGTGGGCACTTGGGGAACACTCGTGAGCATGGGTGGGGGAGCGCTCGTGCGGGTGCAGAAGCTGCTGTGCATGCTCAAAACAGCTGTGGGGATGGAGTGCGGGCGGGGGTGTGGGGGGATGGTCTGTCTCCATGGCCTGGTCTGTCTCAGACCACGGACTGGCACCAGGCTGCGGACTGGGGGTTGAGGACCTCTGGTGCAGTGTAGCAAATAAGGCTGTAGACAGAGAAGACCTAGCTTCAACTCTTGCTAAATCTTGATGAGTATCGAGTGGGCCTTAGGACCAGTGACAAAAACTTTATTGTGTCACTGAAGTCTTAGAAAAAAAGGTGGGCTATAAAAATATTCTAAGTATAATTAATTAATTAAATAAATAAACAATAGTAATACTGTCAACAAGTTTTTGCAAATAAAGTGCTAGAACATTCTCATGGCATTCTAATGTAATTTCTAGAGCAAAGTGACCCAATCATGAAAGTATTTTGAACTAATGTATATTATACACTTTCTCACACATAGCTTGGAACAATGAACCCAGCAGAGGAAGTTGCTATATGCAAGGTCAGACTACTTGCCCATCTAGCCCATAGTGGTTTGACCTCATCAGCACATCGTCTCCGGTGTCTCAAGCAGGTGTCTTTTCCCTTATCTGCCATCTGACCCTTTTAAACTGGAGATGCCTGGGACTAGGCACAGAACCTTCTGCATAGAAAGCACATGCACTGTCATGGGGTACTGCACAGAAAGCACGTGTGCCCATCCAAAAGAACAGCACGTGATCTCTTCAACACCTGTAAATACTGCTGGGCAACATTTCCATACTGGAAAATGAAGGACTTCTTTGTGATGCATTTCCAAAAGCCTGTATCATTAACACTGCTCTGAGTTACTTACCGAAGGTGCGGTTGCAGCAATTGGGATCATTAATACAGACACGGCTCGGCAGAAGTGAGTGATATACTTCTGCAATTTGGATACTTCTGTTTTGCGCAAAGCAAATAACTGGGGAAAGAAATACCAATTATAACGAAAATAGAGAAAATTTATCATATGATGTTACGTTAATAAAACAGATGCTTTGTCTCTGAGCTGACTATTGATGTTACTGTTGGAATATACCTGGAGCCAAAAGTCACTGTGCATGACATGTGCATGACAGTAGAAATCAGGGCACCTAGGCAAAGAAATGCAATAGACTTAAATATGGCATCTCTTCCCCTCTTTCTCTCTCTGATATGTAATCAGCAAGGACACAAGACCCTAACATTAGAATAACCAAATACGTGTTTTATTACAAAAACAGAGAAGTTACTTCACACAAATACAAAGGTAAGAACTGCAAGTATTTTGATGATATCACAGAAAATAAACGAAGGAGGAGGAACCCTGGTGCCAATAAGAAAAAGGAAGAGTTAAAAATATCAGACAGGGAGAAATCCTAAGCATGATCAAGATGGGAGTCAGGATATAAACAACAGGGAGCAAAGCAATACAGCTGATGCACCTGATGCAGTTAAAATGCCAAGGAAATAAGAGCACACATGCTAAAAAGAGAAGAGAAAATGTGTCCAGTTCTAAGGTGGGGGCAAACTGTGCTACAAGGATTATCACAGGTTCTGCAATCATGTTATGGGGAAGTGGGGACCAGCAAACCCCAGCACAAATTCTTAGTCTTGGGTATTATTGAGGGGTGGGGGAGTTGCATGTGAAAAACCTGAAGAAATAAAAAGCTATGTGTTCCCTTCAAAACCCTGATGAAGCCAAGAACAACACAACACATATTGGTATAGGGGAGAAAACTGGGGGAGAGAGACAGGAAGGTGGGTGGGGTTCACCTGCAACATCTTCTAGAAATGAACAGAACAAGCTCTGTAAACAGAATTAAAAATAGGAATTTTGGTTCACTACAAACTACAAATATAATTAACGCAGGGAATAATTTTCTTAGAAAATAAGGAGGAGCATGTTTAGGGTGCAAATTCTCTCACTATATACTGTACAGTTATGTGTAAAAAGTGTGAAGTGCAAAAAGGGTTTCACATACACTATTTGAGCAGAGACTCCTAATGTTAATATATGCTGATGTGGAGTAATACATTTACTGGCAGTATTTCCAACATGGAGTATTATCTCATTATCTCTGGGTAGATCCATCCCATGAGTGCACTCTGATGCCTGAATGTGTTAAGGAACAGGCAGGGAAGAAGACATCTGCATATCACGGTCTAAAATGGATTAAAAAGAAAAAGCGGGCCCAATTTTTCTCCTGTACTTCTATGCTTAGCTCCACATGGCCGATTAGGTACTGTGGCTGATTAGTACTACCAATGAACTGCTTTGCTAGGCAGTGTTTTAACATCTTAAGATGATATTTCACAAGAGATGGTCTTGCTGCCAACCAAGATAAAGATATGGCACACTTGGTCCTCCTTCTGAGAACTCAGGAACCCACTGATCCAGTGGTTCCCAACCTTCGGTCCCAAGATGTTCTTAGACTATAACTTCCAGAAATCCTGCCCAGCCAATGGTGAAGGCTTCTGGGAGTTTTACTCCAAGAACATTTGGGGACCCAAGGTTGGGAACTACTGCACTAATATATCCCATTCTTTGCAACATTCTGTCAGGAATGATCTGAAGCAAATCCAAGCCCCCAAGCAGAAACTAAACTACAAAAAGGACTTACAAAAAGTCATATTGGCATTTGCAGCACTTTACCACAATGTCTCAAGAATAGGAAAGGAGATACGCAAACATTAGCTTTCCCTTGCATCTACTGAGAAACTATCTTACAAAATAAGTCAATTATGAGGCATCTAAAGCAACAAGGCTTTTGGGTTTTATAATAATTCCGGTGCCATCATTTAGTACCTCTATTATGAACAGATTGAGGAGTCCAAGGGTAACTGGCATAATCCAAGTTGAGTCAGGTACAGTGAGGTCTGTAAACCAAAGCACACCTCCTGTAGAAAGCTGCTCCTGAATGAAATCCCCTGCAGAAACACAACAGGCATTTTTGTTGTTATTTGCAGTGAGCCTGGTCATTGTTCAGTTCAGCAAGGGCTCAGCAAACATGCCTAACCCAGGGTGTGAAGAATTGTGGGAAGATGGAAAAATTAGCCATTTCTGAACCTTGGCCTCTCCCCAGTAGTTTGGATTTGTAGCCAATGGGTCTAAATTCATTACTGCACCTAGAAAATCATGTTACATCAGTGGCTAAGAACTCCTGTGGATTTTTTAAAAACTGCTTTTTCAAGGTACATTATGTTAACAAATGTTCTTCTACTGTGGTCTAAACCAGTACTGTCCTAAAGGTGTCAACAACTTTGGCCAACACCGAATTTACCAACCAATCTCTCAATATGTTTGGCTGTTGGAAGGACAGGGAGTCCTTCTGCAGTCTTCTGTGAACAGCCCTGAGACTTTCCTGCATCACAAACATTAAGACTAATCAAGTTATATCTACTCATAAGACTAATCAAATTATATCTATTCATAAGACTAATCAAGTTGTATCTACTCATTTATATTTACACCACAAATCGTAACAAAAAGTAATTACTGTATTTTTCGCTCCATACGATGCCCTTATCCCCCCAAAAAAGTTTGGGGAAAAGTGTATGCATCTTATGGAGCAAAATCACCACCTTCAGGGACTCTTTTAAGGCTTGGGAAGCTTCAGAAGAGTCCCTGAAGGTGGCAATTTCGGCCCCTCTGGCCCTGGGGGGGGGGGCAGGGTGAGCCTCCAAAGGGTCCAAGGGTGTGTTCCAGGACCCTTTGGAGGCTCAGCCTGCCCCGCCAGAGGGGGCGAAATCGCCACTTTGAGGCTTGGGAAGCTTCAGAAGAGTCCTTGAAGGTGATGATTTCGCCACCTCTGGCCCCGCAGGGGGCTGGATGAGCCTCCAAAGGCTCCTAGCGTGTGTTTCAGGACATTGCCGCTAGCCCCACGGGGGGGCAGGGGGAGCCTCAGAAGAGTCCTGGAACGCACCCTAGGACCCTTGGAGGCTACCCCCGCCCCCCCGTTGTTATTTCTGTAGTGAACATCAAACCAGATACCAATAAGAAAGTACCTACTGTTACCATTAAATGTTTAAAAGCCATTTATTAATCATTAAACACAGATAGCCCTAATACATCTCAAATAACCTAACTTCCCTTTTCTTTCCTTCAAAAAGACTAAAAGATAAATTATCTTTATTGTGAGAATGTTTTTAGATGGCTATGGCTATCAAAAAGGGCTTGTGAAAAAACTATTCACTAACATCTCCTGTTTAGCACTAAGCTTTAATATAATTTAAAAAAATTAACTAACCCGAATAAACGGAGGTGGAATTTAGCTAAATCTACAAAAGGAACCTTAATGAAGTCTTTTTCAATCTGATGTTCTCTAGATATATCAGACTACAAGACCTTTCAACAAGAGCTAGTCTAATGCTACTGGGACTTGGGAAGCCTCAGATGGGTCCCAGAAGCTGGCGATTTTGCCCCTGCTGGCCCCATGGGGGGGAGCGTCTGAAGGGTCCTGGAAGGCACTCTTGGACCCTCTGGAGGCTTCCCCCATCCTCACCCCTGCTGGCCCAGAAGGCCGAAGTTCCCAGATTATTTTTTTCTTGTTTTCTTCTCCTAAAATTTTGGTGTGTGTTATGGAATGAAAAATATGGTACATTTTCATGAGCAAGCCATCAGACAGGCCAGCCAAGCATTTCCATTTGTAGACACTGAATTTAACTCACAAATATTTTGATAAGGAGAACTCAAATGAGGACCAAGGAAAAACCACAGATTCACCAGTGTCCTTTTCACATTAATGACCAAGCAAAGCATGTAAATATGGACATGAAACTCCATATTCACGCTGACATCAAGTATGTCAATGGGGTGGGGAGAATGTTGTAGTTGATGGAACTATTTTTAGTGTCATACAACTTGTATTACTCCAATCTATACAGTTTATATTTTTGGTTTCTTACAATTTATATTACAAGCTCAACACAATTCTACTGTTAGCACAGAGTTCCAAGAAACAGGCACTAAGTCCCCAGGCAGCTTCAGTCAACTCAATTACACAGTACAAGATAATGAAGTCCTTATGTTTGAAGAGGAGTAGGTTGACTCTGGAGAGAACTTTTATGAACAGCTTTTTCAACACCACTGCCTGACTACAACGAGAAGCAACAACTGTTTAGCCTTCCATAGTGCTCCCATGTGAACAATAATGTTCCGATTCAAATCTCTAATGTTCCCCACCCCAAGCCTTGGTTTTAAAAAGCTACATGACTTCTTGGTCATAAGTATTCTATGATTCAGTTTAAAAGCATTACCTTCAGAAGCTGTCCTGCCAATGCTCAAATTACGCAAAGCAATTGAAACAAAGACCCACATTGGCATCTGTACTAATACAAGCAGGCTGGCCTTGACAGGATGACAATTATCTCGGATGTACAAGTTTGAAACAATCCTTCTCATGTTCCTCTTGAATTGGAACCTAGTTGAAAAGAAAGGTTTCAACCTAGTTGAAAAGAAAGAACTAACATGCAGATCAGCATATATTTATGCACTTGGAAGTTCTATTATGTTCATGGAGCTTATCCCCAAAGGTATATAGAACTCCAGCCCTGAAAAGCTTTTTAATGCAAGTGGTAAGCACCATAGATATTAATCATGCTTGGGACTCAAATGTGTATCTCACTTTGTTTTAGTTGAATAACAAACCGAACACGACATTCAGTTTAGATCAGAAAGTAGTTAGCAACACAATTTTTCATTTATTGTGCCCACTAAGGACATTACAGGGATGATTATAAAGGCACAAACATAGTATACATAAAAAGGTGGGTCCTGAAAGTGAGTGTGTCTGTAATCTATGTGCAGCATGGAAACCAACAGTGATAGTCTAATATGGGACACAAAACCCAGTGCAATTAGAAGCTGCAGGGGGTGGGGGAAATGCTACAGAATTGCCCTTCGCATGCAATGCCACAATATATTAGCTAAAATCCTGTTGGTACAAGTTATGCCACAGAACTCTGATGTCAGCAGCAGCAGTTGTGCTGTACCTGTTTTCCGGCTTTAAATCATGCCTTATATCATTCTGCTGCTCCCCAAAGTTTCCCAGGGTAAAGAGGATTGCTGGGGATCCCTCAAACCTGGATTGGGACATTTTTAATTCTACTGACTTCACACCACCAGAGTTTTGCAGTGGAACTTACATCAACAGGACTGTTTGCAGTGGCTAGTCCCAGCCAAAATACTAAATAACATTCACAATTATTCAGCCTGAGCTGTTATTATGATCTTACCTCTTTTCTTTTTCAGACCAACCCAACTGTTTTCCATAGACTGAAACTTCACAGTGAAGTTCCTTGGCTAGGCTTTGAATTTCAGGTTGCAAGTTTTCCAACTAGCTGAAAAGACACCAGAAGCCTCAATTATAAAATCAAATCAAGTATTCTTTCTTCATGCACAGTCCCTAAAGAGTAAGACAGCTCTTAGCTTTATAATAGTCCGTTGCAGTATGGATAGCTTGAATTCCAGGAAGAATGTGGACTGTACTTTTTAGTAATCTACAATAAATGCTACAGAAATACAATTTGTATTTTGTGGTTCTTTGAAGGGCACAAGAATCTACAGGATGTACAATATGAGGTCTATACGGAAGATGCAGATGACATTAATGTGCCAAGAGGTGTGAGGAATGGTTCAGAAGATGACAAACATACAGATGAATCTGTGCCTACCACTAACGTTTGTTTGCAAACAATAGGGAAAAAAAAAGGGGGGGGAGAAGACAGTTAAATGCAGGGTGGATAAAGATCAATTTTTAAAAAATCGAATTGGTTTAAGTAATAATTTAAGTCAAAACTATTTTTTAAAATTTAAATCATCCAAAAAGAATCTATTTTTTAAAATTTAAATCGAATCCACCTGGTTACATGCACAAAATATTCCAAGCTAAGAGGATATCAATCCTGATCAAATATTAAATGCACCAGTGAATACAGCTGAACTCCCCCATTTCACATTGCCTCTGCTGGATGTGCATCTACTATTTTGTAAACCATTTCCCTTTGTGGCCTCTAGCCTATGAAGCCTTTACTTTCCATTCTCAGTTCTTCAGAAATGTTTCTACAGAGCTCTGAGAACATTTCATTATTTGCAAGGTAGCAGTCCTTATGTATAAACTCTATAAGGTTTCTTTAAGTATCATACTGCAGCTTGTCATAGCAATAGAAATTTATCACATTTAAGAAACTTCCTGCAACAGAATACATGTACTGGCCAATTTAGTTTGTACAAGCAAGGAAAACAATAGAGTGCTTCCATAAGGGCGGGCCTAATAACTTCGTGCTGCTGACTTCGGTTTTAACTGATGTTTACAGTTAGCGTTACCCGAACTGCTCCTTTTCATGCTCTTGGGGCTTACGACCAATCAACTAAAATCAACTGTTCTTCTGCAAAGCCTGTGCATGCCAGCAATAAAATAAGAAAAAATAAAATTTTAAAATCCTTTTTCTTTTACGGGCCAGCTTCTTTCCTCCTGGTTTTCCAGGATCCGTTCCTCGCTAAGTACGGAGGAAGCCCTCGGCCAGTGCCCAGATGGACCCGTCCTGCGTCCTGCCTCCTTCCCGGACCCACCTTGGCAAGCACACGGTACTGCAGGACGGCGAGCGGGAGGGTGAGGCCGGTGCGGAGAACAGCGCTGGTCGCGACCAGGGCGGCCCACCAGGGCAGCCCCGACGCCGCCTGCAGCGCGACTATGCCCGACTCCACAAACACCACGGGCGCGGACGAGGCCAAAGACTCAACCCCACCCCAGAAAGGCTGAGCAGCTGCTCCTCCTCCTCCGCCGCCGCCGCCGCCGCCTTGGACGGGCGCGGGCGTCGCAAGCGTGCGGACTCCGCCGCCGCGGCACAGGAGGCGGAAGCGGGACACAGCCCGCCACTCGCGCACTGCCGAAGCCACGGCCAAAGAGCCGGCGAAAGTGCCGGCCGCCATCTTGCTCACGGCGATGCGCATGCGCCCACCACCCACTTCCCACCACGCGCCCCTCTAAGCTCCGCCCACTGGCCAATCGAGCCGGAGGGGCTCTGTTCTGGGAGCGAAAGAGGGGGGGGGCGTGGCGGGTGTGGAGCTCGCGGTCGCCTCCGACTTTGCCTCTCATTCGCGCCTACGCTCTTCCCTTCCAGTTTTCCTAGCATTATTTTTTCAGAGTCTCGCCTTCTCTTGAGGCTTGTAGCTTCAAGTTTGTCATTTTTGCGTCAGGAAAGAAAAAGGGTTCATTCTAAATGGAACTAAAATTAGGCCTTAATTTATTTATTTGATTTATATCCCGCCCATCTGGTCTATTCGATGCTAACATTCCGTTTTTACTTTCAGGGAAGACCAGAGGTATGGGTGGAATTTCTGCCTGAGATACCAAAGTAATTTGACCTGCTGGGGGTATTATAAACCTGACTTTGAGGAATGGAGCCTTATTTTTCCCACTGCCAACAAAACATCTCAAATCAAAAACTATTTTGTTTCAGGGATTTTAGATTGCAAATGTAGCATAACTATCGATGCAAATGGGCCATATTTGGATTGTATTGGGTTGTATTGAAGCTTAAAGTCTCAAACTGTTGATTTTCTTTAATGAGAGAAGTAGAATGGGATGTGCATCTCTGAGATTAATCTGTGCGTTAATGGCAGTTTTTGAAACCAAAATCACTCTCTTGCTTTGGGATTTCCTTGTCATTTGGAAAAGTGCATAGGCAAAACCCACAAGAAAAAAACTTTCTAACACAGGCTTCACTTTTGGAGAGAGAAAAACAGTGATTTAAAAAAAAATCTCAACAGGATTTCAGAATTGCAGTTCTGATACAGTCAGGCATTTTTCATATTGCCACTTGGGAGCTGTGGGTGAGGCTTGTGGGATGAGGTTCCCTCAAACCACTAAGTAGTCCAGTGTTATTTTGCACCTACTGTGGCAGGCAGGCAGGAAGATATGAGAAAAAGAGTATTAGTGATAACCCTGCTTCTCTCCAGGTCATGGAGAGACAGTTTTCCATCCTTATCTTACCCAGTTGCTCAATTTTTTTCCCAAGGGAGTGTTAGTCTTCAGCCAGTCAGGAACACAGATGAGGGGGAATGAAAAGTTCCATTGGAGACTACAGTACAGCAACTGAGTGGCAGATGCTTAGAGATTTGATCCCTGTAAACTGATAACTGTATTTTGTATGGCCAGTTGGTAGAGGTGGTGCAACCATAGGCGATTGTGAATAGGACTCTTGCATGCCTTCTTGTGAGTCCTCAGAAAAGAATCAACATCTTCATAAAGAGCACAGCAGAAAAATACATGACACCAGAAAAAGAAAAGTGAAAAGCTATCAAAAGTTGTTCAGTGATTTTGCATGTCAAGAGTATCAGTCTTGGGGGTTGCTTAATAGTAGGTTAGGATAATCTGTGTGCACAGCAGTACAAGACAGTGCATTTAGAAATTTTTTTGGGGGGGGGAGTGCCTTGTTCTCCTTCAACACCTGTGGAGTATGATGACCTACCTGCTTGGCTTCTAAATCCCGTCGTCAGCATAGTTGCCCTGTCCCCCTCCAGCAAACCTAAAACTATTATGAAGGCAGGAGATCCCGGACAGCTTCTCTAAAGAGCTGAGATGTTATTAGTTTTCAGAATGCTGGGAGGGAAGGGGCCTGGCACAGTTCCACTGGCAGCACATTCCACAATGTATTGGCCACCACTGAGAGGGCCCTGTTCCTGGTCATAGATTTACAGGCCTCCCTTGGGGTGGCCACCCGCAGCAGCCAAAGCTTGTGAGGAGTGGGTGGTACAGGTAGAGATGCTCTGACAACTAATGAGGTCCCAAACAGGGCTTTATATGTCAACATAAATACCTTGAATTTGACACAATTTGATCACATATTTAGGAATATGTACAAAAAGCAAATAGCCTTATCCCGGCAACATCATGATGTAAGAGTCTGTTGTAAGGTTTTCTGGTCTTGCCAAGTCTTTGAAAACAACTATTTATTTATTTATTTATTTATTTATTTATTTTATTTTATTTTATTTTATTTTATTTTATTTTATTTTATTTATACCCCGCCTATCTAGTCATTTCGACCACTTTATGCTTTACAACATAAAGCATAACAAGTTCAAGAAAAATGTATAACAATTAATTAAATGATTCTGCAAGATGGAAAAAATACAAAATAAATCAAGAGGAAAAAAAGGAAAGAGGACAGGAATTAACTGGAAGGGAAGGCCTGCCTATACATCCATGTTTTTAGTTGGTTCTTAAAAGTACCCAGCGAGGGTGCAGCGCGAATCTCCGGAGGTAGGTTATTCCAGAGGCGAGGAGCCACCGCCGAGAAGGCCCGGTTTCTAGTTCTTTCCTTCCGGGCCTCCCTCAGCATCAGGCTCCTCAGCCTCACCTCCTGGCTCGCGCGGGTGACACGGGTAGAACTAGTTGGGAGTAAGTGTTCCGCCAAGTATCGAGGTCCTAAACCGTTTAGGGCTTTATATGTAAGCATTAACACTTTGAAGTCAATGCGGAAACAGATGGGCAGCCAGTGCAGCATGGCCAGAGTAGGAGAGATATGTTGGTATTTTCTCACTCCAGTAAGGAGTCTGGCCGCCGCATTCTGCACCACTTGAAGTTTCCGCATCAGCTTCAAAGGAAGCCCCATGTAGAGCGCGTTACAGTAGTATAATCTAGAAATTATGAGCGCAAGTACTAAGGTAGTGAAATTATTGAGCTATACCTGCCTTTGATGAGTGAAGAAATGAGTTTGCGACAGATGGTGGTGGGGATTCAAAAATATTTTTAATAGAAAAAATTAAAGGCTGTTTTTCCTATCAGCAGGAAAGGTGGCAGGTTTTAACATGGAAGAGTTAAGTGGAAATTCCAAGTTAACTGGTTCCACTGTTGTGAAGTTAGGAAGTTTTTCTGATATTCAACTGAAATCTGGCTTCCTTTAACTGGAGCCCATTGTTGTATGTCCTGCATTCTGGGATGATCGAGAACAGATCCAGCCCCTGCTCTGTATGACAACCTTTCAGATATTTGAAAAGTGCTATCATATCACCCCTAAGTCTTCTTTTCTCAAGGCTAAACATGCCAAGTTCTTTCAGCCTTTCTTCATAAGGCTTGGTTTCCAGCCCCTTGATCATCCTTGTCGCCCTCTGCACTTATTACAATTTGTTAGCATCCTTCTTAGTGGTGTAGTGTGGTGTGGTGTCAAGAACTGGACACAGTACTCAAGGTGAGGCCTAACCAGTGCTGAATAGAGGGGGGCTAGCACCTCGTGGGATTTGGAAACTATACTATTAATGCAACCTAAAATAGCATTTGCTTTTTTTGTAGCCACATCACACTGTTGGCTCATATTTAGTTTGTGACCAACAACAATTCCAAGATCCTTCTCACTTGTAGTTTTGCTGAGCCAGGTATTGCCCATCTTGTAACTGTGTAATTGGTTTCGTTTTCTGAGGTGCAGTACTTTGCACTTCTGTTGAATTTCATTCCGTTGTTTTCGGCTCAGTGCTCCATCCTATCAAGATCATTTTGAATTTTGTTTCTGTCTTCTAGGGTATTAGCTATTCCGCTCAATTTTGTATCATCCATCAATTCGACAAGCATTCCCTGTACTCCCTCATCCACACTATTAATAAAAACATTGAAGAGCACTGGGCCCAGGACTGAGCCTTGGGTTACCCCACTTGTTACCTCCTCCCAGTTAGAGAAGGACCCATTAATCATCACTCTCTTGAGTACTATTCTGTAACCAATGGTGTATCCACCTGACACTTGATCTATCCAGCCTACACCTAGTTAGCTTGCTAATCAGGATATCATGGAGCACTTTGTCAAAAGCTTTGCTGAAGTCAAGATATACTACGTCTACAGCGCCTCGTGGCGCAGTGGTTAAACTGCTGTACTGCAGCCAAAACTGCTCATGACCTGGGGTTCAATCCCAGGTAGCCGGCTCAAGGTTGACTCAGCCTTCTATCCTTCCGAGGTCGGTAAAATGAGTACCCAGCTCGCTGGGGGGGGGGGGGCAATGTGTAGCCTGCATAATTAACTTGTAAACTGCCCAGAGAGTGCTTGAAGCACTATGGGGCGGTGTATAAGCAGCACGCTTTGCAAATTCCCTCTATCAGGGAGGTTCCCTGATCAAAAAATGAGATCAAATTACTTTGGCAGGATTTGTTCTTGGGGCTTCCCATGAGACTAATCCAGAGATTGCAGTAGATTCAGAATGTGGCGCCAGGCTGGTGGTGGGTGTGAGTAAATTTTAACATCTCCTCAGTCTTGGCTCTCCAGCACTGGTGACCTGTGATATCCTGGGTCAAGTTCAAGATTTTGGTGCTCATCTGTAAAGACCTCCATAGTTTAGGACCTTGTTACGAAGCATTTTCCCCCGGTATCTATCTATGCCAGCAGATTTTCCCAAGGAAAGCTTCTCTGGCTAGCCACACCAAAAAAGGCCAGGAAAACCTCCACTAGAAGTCAGGTCTTCTTAGCTGCGGCACTGCCTCCCGGTCAAACTGTGCTTGGTCCCCTCTCTGCCTATTTTCAAGAGGTTGCTTGAGAGATGGCTCTTCACTGAAGTTTTTGATAGCAATCTCATGAATTTGCCAGTTCACCTGCCTGCCCTATAACAGGCAAAGTTTATGCTGTCTTGGCTTAGTGATGTTTTTAATGGAGAGTATTGTTTTTATTTTAGTATTCTTATTATTTGATTTACGGTACTGTTATTGCTGTTCAATTACCTCTTTTGTGAACCCAGAATAGTGCCTCACACTAATGGGGCAGTGTAAAAATCTATGAAATAACTAACTAAACAACGTCTATGCTGAATTTGCTAGTGTGTGCGATCTCTAAACCACAGAACTATTTTTTCCCAGTTAGCTCAAATAAAACTGATTATTGATACTTTGAGTTTAAGCCTTCATGTATTTTGCAACTGTGAGGATAGAAAACCTTATTGTGGAAGCAGTTTTTTAAAAATTGCTTTCGATTAAACTGATAATTGTTAAAAATTAACCTTGCCTCAGAATATGGAAATGGGGCAGGGGAGACCTTCTGGTTTCCACTACCAACAAAAGGAAGAAAACCAAAACTGACAAAAAGGTTCCAGCCTGTTCACTTCCAGAAACTCTGGGACAAGATGAAGAGCAGCTTGGTCCCAGCCATCAGCCAGAGATGAAACAGCAACAACAGGCTGATTTCATCTGCCTTGCATTTACTAGTTCTCTCTCTGAACACAGATGACAGAGGAACAAATCTCTCTGGTTGCCTTTCAGTAAGGTCATGTTATATAAAGTGTGATTGAAAGAGAGGATATAAATCTTGAATTGCATTTCATCTTTTATTTAAAACTGCAATAATGACATTTTTCTTTCTTTGTTTAAATAGGAATTTGTCACAAGGTAAATCGGAGTTAATGCTTGTTGAAATTTAGCCTGATCCCGTATTTGTGATTAAACCATTATGACTTCACATAGCTGGACCTATCAGGGAATACCTTTTGATTAATTACAAGGCCTTATTTCTTGTCCAGAATCTCCAAATTCTTTAGAACAATTTGATTATTATGCAAAGTTGCTTATACCACAGCATTTGTCAGTTTTGCTTCTGTGGTATAAAACACTGGCCATTTCTTTATAATGCTTTGATAACTAGCCACACAGCCCTTGCCTCTCAGGATTAACATGTTTTGACCTCATCTCTTTGGCCTTAATCTTCCTAGCTGTAAATGGCAAGTTTTGTGCATTTTACTATTTTCTAATCTGAGTCTCTTTTCTAATCTGATTCTCTTTTCCTCCCATCCACCTTAAACAGGTGATTATCCTGTTTGGAAGTTGCTGGTTCAGATCTCATCAGAAACACCAAGTAGCTTGTTTCTCAGCCTCATCTTTTGGACCTTTGTTGTAAGAGTTACTCAGTTAACTGATGCTGAATTATTTCGTATCTAGCCTTTTGCTATGAGTTACTTTAAACAATTACTATTGCTTTAAGACCAAGATGTACAACTGGACAATTCAAGAGCCAATTCAGTTTTCAAACAGATTTTTCTAAAAGGATGGCAAGGCATCTTGCAGAGACAGTAACAAAGTCAACAGCCTGGCTCTGAACAGTTACATTTCTAACTCCCAAGAAAGGGTCGGGCTTGGGTTTATTGGACAGCAGCTCTCCCATTCAAGTCTCTTTTCAAACAAAGGTGAATTGTAGTAGAAAGAAGGATGTAAGTCTATATGCATTCCAAATAGGTATATATATATTTCTTTTAAAAAAATAGAGATGTCCTAGATGGTCTCAAAAAGAACATGTTCCTTGTCTTTATTGGTCATGTATGCATTACATTTGAAATATAAAAAGTGTTCCAAAAATGTTCCTAATACAGACTTCCAGCAACCCACCCCTCCCCCAATATTTAATTTAACAAGCCTTATTCCATAAACAAGACATGGGGTGTTCCAACCTGTTCTCCTATCAACAGTTTGTTTTCAGGTCAACAAAATACATATAGCTTTAATAAGAAACCACATCCTAAGAAACTTATCTCAGCTGAACCTATTGGTTGTAATAAATATTAAGCAGCATCTATTCCACTGAAGGATTATTTCAAAGCTCAAAAATAATCCTTGTTAGCTGTGGAGAGGCATAAACTAAGAGAGTAGTAAATGTTACATAAAATATTTGAATAACATAATTTCCCCACGCATTAAAGTGCTGAAAATTGGATTTGTTTTCTTTTTCACCAACAGCTATATGGTTAGGCATTCCTTTTGCTTCAACCAATTTCAGACGTTTGAGTAAGAACAGTAAGTGATAATGCAATTGTTATTTTTAAGAGCACCAACAGAGGGCATGTACACAGATGAAATACGTGTTCACAAGCTTTTCAACATCTCAGGTCAAAGAATTTTTTGGGAAAATCATTTTACTTGCTGGTTCTATATGTAAGATAACATTTAGAACTCTGGTTTTGGAGTTGAGAAAATGAGCTGGTCTAGATAAGCTGAGAGTTTATTTCAATTAAGTCTTGAGTTGAGCCACTGAGCTTGTTATTGTGTAGTCAACTGAGAATGAGCTCCACTAAACTGGACTTGCATCTAAATAGACAAGTTTAGGATTGCACTGCAACTCTTTTATGAGAAACGGCTAATTCAAAAGTATAAACAGATTTTCAGGGTTCTTTTCTTCCAACTAGCAAAGGAAAGACACTGGACTGTTTGTATCTTAACATGCAGTACTAAACATGAGTAACGGATTGATTTATAAAATTTAAAAATACATATCACACATTCATAGACATATCTGTTATAAGATGGGTTTCAAGTAATGATAAAGTATCATTAGCTCTACGGCTGCTTCTAAAATCTGCTGTGGAGCTCAAGAACTTCCTAATTTAGAATGCTGATGTTTTCATTCCAGCTAATATTGTAACCCACCTCATATATTGTGGGCTGGAATTTTGCAAGACACCATCCCTAAACACTTTTGTTTAAGGACTGAAGTTTTTATTATTATTATTTAATATTCCAGTGTCTTCTGAATAAAATCTTTTCAGACACCTTTGTTAGTGAAGTTTTGAGCAGATGCAGTTGCCAGACATGCATACTTCTTTGTAACTGACTATAAAACAACATGAGGCAACAAATATGTGACAAATTCAAGACCATAGAGGGCTATGCTATAGGATGTAACTCACCAATATCTGTTAACCCACCTTTTTAGAAACTTCTTTAGCTAGATCTTTGCCGAGTTTCAAAATGCACTAAAGGAAGTACCGCCTAATGATGCCAAAGCTTTGAAAATGTCTAAAGACTGAGGGGTTTAGAGGTTTGTATTTTGAGTTGTTTCAGATTCATAAAGGAAGAGTGGAATATTTCTTTGACTTCATATTCTTCTTACAAAACAAAATAGTGAGTAGCTGCTGAAAGGTGTGGGGATAACCCACAAATAATGCCCATTTAATGCTGTATTTAAAATTACACAAGTAGAAAAACGTAATGCTTATTAATAGTTTAATGTATGAAGGAAACATCCAGACTGCTGTATATGAAGGTACATCTGTCACATTAAAGTCTACATAAAGTAGAGCCTCTATACTGACATACTGAAAAGATTTACTTTCTGCTTAGCCATTTCTGTTATGTAAACAATTGTACATTTATCTGCCACTCTAAAACTTCAGGATCAAGTTTACATAATTTTGCTAAATTTTTGTGTATGCCCAGAAGCAGCTTACAGTACTAAAAACCAACCAGCCAAAGAACAGTTTCAACAGAAAGTTATGTCCAAAATTAAGAATAATCAAATGGGAAAGAAAATGAAACTAAGAGAGGCTAAGTTGAACCATATGATGGCAGGGAATGGGCAGTCACAATGTTCACAGAAAAGGGTCAGTTAGTACGTTCTTCTGCGAAAGCCTACATACTTCAGTCCAACACAACCGAAGAATGATCTGAGAGCTGAGGAAAACTGGTTCTGTTTGCACGTTCCTCTAAGCCAAAGAAAATTGCCAGGCTAACAAAAGTGATCCCCACTCAGCCAAGCTGGTTCATATGCACACTGTTCATGTGAGGTGTCCATGTTCCAGTCCATACCTGAAGAAGAAGAGAGAAGGTTTTAAGAAATGAAAAAACAATCTCTTTGCAACATGGTTTTCTGCCATCTGTCTCCATATATCGAAAACAGGCTGACTATACTTTCAGTAAAACAACTTAATTGACAGTTGGTTGACAGTTGACAGTTGGTCAAGATGGCGGCGCAAGCACTTGCAGCGGCTAGGCATTCCAGAGATCGGCCCTTATTACGGACTCTACACGCTCAGGCACAAGTAATTTACAGTCGACAAGAATTATTATCTATTGGCAGAGAAGGTTACAACTTTGAATCGACGGTCTCAACTTACAACATCCCAGCTGAGCTTTTAAGACAGCCTGCATATCCGGGGGTTACTCCCACTGCTCTCCCTGTCAGGAAGAAAAGAGCACGGAGAAAACGCAAGCAGAAAAGAGGTTGCAGGGCCGGTCTACGAGTGAGGTTAGGCAAAAATCCTCACAAGCCTGCATTGCCAAGTCTTTTTGTCTCAAATGTTAGATCTCTACCCAACAAGATTGAGGAGCTGGAACTTACTATCTCCCTACAGAAAAATATTCGAGACTGTTGCGTTATGATCTTTACAGAGACATGGCTTGACTCTTCCATCCCAGGGGAGGTAATTGAACTACAAGGACGCAGAGTACATCGAGCAGACAGATCTGTTGAATCTGGGAAGAGCAGAGGTGGAGGGGTTTGTGTTTACACAAACGATAATTGGAGCACAGATGTTAAAATACTGGACATTCACTGTTCTCCTGATTTGGAGTATTTGGCAGTGAAATGCCGCCCCTTTTACCTGCCTCGTGAGTTTAATGTTATTATAATAACAGCAGTATATATACCTCCTGATGCTAACACAACCACAGCTTTGAGTTGTTTGTTAACTGCTATCAGCAAACAGCAGCAGGCCTACCCAGATGGAGTGCTGGTGGTAGCAGGTGATTTCAATCAAGCCAATTTAAAGACCGTCCTCCCTAACTTTTATCAGTATGTGGACTGTCCCACTAGAGGGGAAAATACCTTGGATCAGGTATATAGTAACATCATACATGGATATAAGACGAAGCCATTGCCTAGCTTGGGACAGTCAGATCATATATCTCTTTTTTTGATTCCATCATACAGACCTCTTGTTAAAAGAATCAGACCATCAATTAGAGAAATACAAGTGTGGCCAGTGGATGCATCTGAGCAACTTCAAGATTGCTTTAGGAGCACTGATTGGGCACTGTTTGAGGAGGACAATGTTGATACTTATGCCTCAACAGTACTGTTTTATATCAAAAGCTGCATCAATGTTGTTACTACTACCAGACAAGTACGAGTGTTTTCTAATAACAAGCCTTGGCTAAATAAAGAAGTGCGCCTTTTATTAAAAGCCAGAAATGCTGCTTTTCATTCTGGTGATGAACTACAGTACAGAGAGGCTAGAGCTAAACTGAAAAGGGGCATTAAGGATGCCAAAGCTATGTACAGCCAGAGAATTGAACAACACCTTGAAAGTTCTGACACTCGCCGAGTGTGGCACGGCCTAAGACAAATCACTGGTCAGAGTAACAAAAACAGTCTGTGTAGCAGCAGTGATTTTTTGGCTGAGCAGTTAAATCAATTTTTCAGCCGTTTTGAGGTGGAAACAGGAACAACCATTATTCCAGCACCTACTGTCTATAATACATCACTAGAATCTACCATCAACAGACAACCACTAGTACTGCAGATTTCAGATGTGAGACGCGCTTTCCAGAATATTAATGTTCGAAAGGCAGCTGGACCAGATGGAATCATGGGACGAGTTATTAGGGGCTGTGCTGCAGAATTAGCTGGAGTTTTTACGGATATTTTCAATCTATCCTTGTTGCAGTGTTCAGTCCCCACTTGCCTGAAGACATCTATTATAGTGCCAGTCCCCAAGCAGTCAGCTGTGGTATCTCTCAATGATTACAGACCAGTAGCTTTAACATCTGTTGTTATGAAATGTTTTGAGAGATTGGTGCTGGATTACATTAAGGCTAGTCTTCCACCTTCTTTGGACCCATGGCAATTTGCATACAGGAAAAATAGATCTACTGATGATGCTGTGTCCATTGTACTCCATACTGTATTGAGCCACTTAGAACATCAGGGAACTTATGCGAGGCTGTTGTTTGTGGATTATAGCTCTGCTTTTAATACCATTCTACCAAATAGGTTGTTTTTTAAAATGATCAACCTGGGATTACCTCAGGAGATATGCATGTGGATAAAGGATTTTCTGACAGATAGGCCACAGTCAGTAAGGATGGGATCTCACCATTCTTCTACCCTGGTACTAAGTACAGGAGCTCCCCAGGGCTGCGTGCTAAGTCCCTTCCTCTATTCCCTGTACACACATGATTGCACCCCACTGTATAACACCAATGCAATTATTAAATTTGCGGATGATACGACAGTGGTGGGGCTCATAAATAAGAACAATGAGTCTGCTTATAGAAAGGAAGTACAAAGGTTGATACTTTGGTGTAAAGAAAATCATCTCACACTTAACATCAAAAAAACTAAAGAACTCATAATTGATTTTAGGAGGAAGAGATATGTACATTTACCACTGTACATAAACGGTGAGGAAGTGGAGAGAGTTGGTAGTTTTAAATTTCTGGGTACTTACATCTCAGAGGACCTCTCATGGACTATAAATGCCAACATGCTAATGAAGAAGGCACAGAAGAGGCTGTATTTCCTGAGAATGCTCGGCAAGTTAAATTTATCTCAGCATTTGCTTCTGTCATACTATCGTAGCACCATTGAGAGTGTCCTAACCTATGGCATTCTGGCATGGTTTGGGAGTAGCTCTGTAGCGGACAAAAAAGCTCTACAGAGAACCATTAAAATTGCCCAGAATATCATCGGGCTCCAGCTACCAACCCTGGATGACATCTTCACATCCCGCTGTCTAAGGAAATCACATAGCATCCTGAGAGACTCTTCCCATCCTGCTTATAACTTTTTTGAACTGTTACCATCTGGCAGAAGATATAGAACAATTAAGACTCGGACCACACGTTTTCTCAATAGTTTTTATCCCAGAGCTATAATTGCAATTAATAATGAGCTTAAAGACCACCAGTAGTGAATAATTAACTGGACTGTGTTACTTGGCCTGCGGTGTAGATGTTTGTATTTTTAGTGGGGGACTTTTAGTGGGTGGGGAGTGTTTGGGAATTTTATGTGTGTGCATGTGTCTGGTCTCTGGGTGTCTGTGAATTTCGTTGTATGTGTATATACTTACAATGACAATAAATTATTATTATTATTAATTTCCAAAAGATTCTTCATTTTCCCTACCCCACCACTGTGTGAAATAAGGATATCACTTCTATCAGCTCTAAGAAGAAAGAACACTCTAGCCACTAAAGTGTACTACCCCTCCATAGGGCTTAAAGCACTCTGGGCCATTTACAATTTAATTATGCAGGCTACACCCTGCCCTCCTACCCCACCCACAATGATTGGGTAGTTGATTTACAAACCCTGGAAGGTTGAATCAACCTCAAGTTGGCTACCTGAGCACAGAACTGAGGTCATGAGCAGAATTTTCACGGCAGTATTACTGTTCAACCACTGCACCACACAGCGGCTTCTACTTGTACAGTATAAAAGTAATATTTGAAACAACCCATGAATTGTGCTTATTTTAAAAATTATGCAAAAGAAGCGTGACCACTAAAAGTCTCATGTTTGAGCTTCTCTAGCCCTATTCAGGTAGGGACGTGGTGGTGCTGCGGGCTAAACCGCAGAAGCCTGTGCTGCAGGGTCAGAAGACCAAGCAGTTGTAAGATTGAATCCACGCGACGGAGTGAGCTCCTGTCGCTTGTCCCTGCTCCCGCCAACCTAGCGGTTCGAAAGCATGCAAATGCAAGTAGATAAATAGGGACCACCTCAGTGGGAAGGTAACAGCGTTCCATGTCTAAGTCGCACTGGCCATGTGACCACGGAAGATTGTCTTCGGACAAATGCTGGCTCTATGGCTTGGAAACGGGGATGAGCACCGCCCCCTAGAGTCGAACATGACTGGACAAAAATTGTCAAGGGGAACCTTTACCTTTACCTTTTTAGCCCTATTCAGGCAATACCTATCTATCTATAGTCACCATGGATAGAGAGTAATGTTCCACTCCTGCCTCTGTTTCCAGTGATATTAATCCTGTACTTAAGGAGATTGAGTTTGAAGAAACAGAGCTTCCACTACCTGTGGGGGTTCACCATGTAAGAACTCTGGAAGATTAAGATAGATAGTCTTTGAATAGAGTTTTGTCCTGCAGAGCTCCATGTCTGTTCTCTCCTGCTATGTTCTTCTTTCTTTGATCCTCTCTACCCACTCCCATAACTAGCACAAGAGACCCAAACTCTGTCAGAGTAGTACTGTTATCACCATCAAATTATGCATACTTAGTATTTTCAGTTACTGAATAGAGTCACAACTCATGAACCCTAATATTTCAGCTACAGATAGTTTACACACACAATACCTAGCCAATTAATGTCCATTTCTGTTCCCAAATTACATCTACAATTTGGAGTTATTTTGGCTGTGTACTAGAGTTACAAAGTCTTTCAGGAAAAATTAAGAATCATATCTTAGATCACTGGTTCTTAACCTTGGGTTACTCAGGAGTTCTGGACTGCAACTCCCAGAAGCCTTCACCACCAACTGTGCTGGCTGGGGTTTCTGGGAGTTGCAGTTCAAAAACATCCGAGTAACAAAGGTTAAGAACCACTGCCTTAGATAATGAGGTAAACCCATAAAATTAGATGGCTGGGACATGGCTGAAGATTTACAGAAAGATCAGGTTAGTTTAGGAAAAAGCTATGGTCGGGGTTCGGTAATCTAGCACTCTCCAGATATACTGGACTACAATTCCCATCTGCCCCAGCCAGCATGGCTAATAGTTAACAAATAGTTATAGGAGTACTGTATACAAAACATTTCGAAAAGACAAGTTTGCCTATTCCTATATGGTGGTATTCCCAGCAAGCACTAAAGGGAACGATACAGTAATTATCAATTTCATGTCATCAGTACATCAAATATGTCAAAAAAACAAAAAACAAAACAAACAAACAAAAAACACAGTGCAACGCGAGGACCTACTGTCTGAGGGCCGTTATTCTCTGTAGAATTTGAAACCATCTTTATTAATGAGTTCCAAGATGGATCAGCAGCATGAGGTCCGTTGAATATAGGTCCTCCAGTACCATCCGCAATGGGTGCAACAGGAGGAATCATTGCATTCCCATACACTGAGAAAGGCATGCCCTATTTGGGAGGAAGATAAGTGATTATTCAAATATTGTGTATATATATATTCCAGCAATAGTAATAATCATAATCATAATCACCATCTTAGAACTGCAGAGCTCGAAGGGATCTGATGGATCATCGAGTCTACCCCCTGTCGAGGAGGCACAGAGGGGGATCAAATTCCCTGCCTCTGGCTCCACACCCAAATACCTAAACCACGGAGCTATTAGTCTGTTAATTTTTAAATACATACATTTTAATTCAATAATTCTAAAGTCAGCATATTTCATTAGAATGCCAAAGGAATTTGTTACTTCTCTGAAGTATTTTGTTTTTCAAAATCTACTTGCCAGAAGTTTGAGTTACTATAAAATCAGGGTACAAAGCTGTTGACATTCCACTTCAAAGTTGCCCCTGTATATGTAGCAAAGGTGGCCAAGATAGTGTGGCTCAGAAGACATTCAAAATATGATCCTGGGCTTAGTTATAGTAGTGAGCAAGAAAAAATTTCAGGACCACAAATGCAACTGATTCTTGTTAATTCTCTCAACTTCACAGGAACATTCTAGTCACACTGGGGCCAACAAAACAATGGAAAGAGCATTGCAGCAGGATCAGATGTAATACAATATGTTGATCTGGGAGATGGCTCATAGATAGAAGCAAGGTCTAGAGAAGATCAAGACTGGACAGAAAAGCCAAATCCAGGGAAGGAAAAAGGTGGATACTATACTCAGGAATTTAACAGACACACGTTTTTGTTTGTTTGTTTGTTTTACTATATAACCACATTCCATTTAATAATATTTTTCTTGACTTTCTGTCACTAAAGGCAACTAGCAAAGTATCATACAAATAAAAATCAATAAAAATTAAGAAATATAAATCACTATCATGGCAGAAAGGGGCAGCATAGAAGAAGAAAACAGAAACAAAAAAGGAATTACTTTCAATTCAATTAAAAAAACTGATGAGAGTTCACAGCAAAACATTTGGATCCTTACCCCAACTTTAGGGAAGTCCATGTATCCTGCAGGAACATGCTGATGGAATGTACCGGAAGGAGTTACAATTCCTGTGCTATCTCTCTCCATTGCTTGATGTTGTGAGAATACACCTGGGTCAGACATTGGCCTGTGAATCATATGGTTTCCCATTCCACTGTGACACCAATCTACTTTATCTAGCAAGAAAGAAGTGGGCGTATCTGTTAGCAGCACACTTTCGGACAGAACATTCAGCTGTGACAACGAGCAGTTAATGCCAGATAGATCATGTGTATTCCTAATGTATGGCACAACAATCAAAATGATCCTGGTGGGTGCAGGGAATGATTGGCTTCACTTCATTTTCATGCACTCCCCAACTAGGAAAGTTGTACTGTGCTGCAACTAATACTTCATGACGAAATTAAACACAAATGGCACTCTTAAAGAAGGATTTCAACCAGGGAACTTTAAATCAACTAACCAATTAACAAACTGCAATGCAAAGAGCCATAAACCCCATTCAGGAATTCAGCATGAAAGTGTGTACTGCTCTGAAAGGACAAGGTGATAAGCATGTGCATAGAGAACCTAAACTCCAATTCTCCCCCAGTTCTGGATCCTGCAAACGTTCACATGATCAGTGCAAAGGTCTGTGGATATGCTGAATGCACATTCAACTGCGTCCTAACATTATCACCACCTTTTAAACTCTACATACTTCCAGACTGAATAACTGCATTTTGTTATACAAATTCTTCCAATGGTACGTTGTAGTTATTTACAGTAGGGAAAGAAGTTAAATAGATTTGTGCGAGGCAATACATACCACCTTGATTTCCTCCTATCCCTTCAAATGACCATATACCACTGTGACCCACTGGAGCGGCAAGGTTGCTCCCTATAACAGAAGGTGTGGATGTTCCAGTTTGTCTGATACGTGCAGAACGCTCAGTTCCAATTGGGACAGGAACTTTTCTATCCTGAGACACACTGTTGGGCTTTTCTGACCCCAGGGAAACAGCTGAAGGGGTTGGAGATGGTGCTCTAACTCCAGCAGAGACCGGCTGAGCAGGTGGCTCTAAAGGATAATAAATATTTAAGCAAGTTAATGAAAATCGTTAAATCCTACTGTTTTCAAGACAAGAGGATCCCATTCTCACATATACATTCAACATGAGATTCTATAAGATGGGCTGTTTAAATGTTGTAATTTAAATAAGTGCATGGCATTCATTAGAAGAGGGCTTGACCTAGTACAGGTTTGACACAATTGGTATGCTGAGCAAGCAGTTTAAAATCATATGCAAGATTAAAAACTACCACCAGCATCTTTTTTTGTATCAGCAAATGGCTGCAAAACCACAAGCAGGACTGTCAGAACATGGGCCAAAATATTCTTATGTGGGCAAGGGATATCACATACCTATTGTCCTCCCTCTCCACTCCCACAAGCTATCTTTCATGTGACTGATACACCTGATTTGCAGCAAGACTGCCACTGATTGTACAAAGAAGAACGTGCCAGAGAGGAGGAAATGCATGCACAATGGCCTTTCTGTGGACATACAAATGAGCAGCATTCTAGCCCTATAGTTTTACAGATCATAAGAGAAGTAGAATAGGAACTTCCACTCTCTCCGCAAAGGATGAAGTTTGCAGTTTGTATGTACTTATGGACCCAGTTCTAGCGATGGAGTCCCAAGTAACATCTGTGGTCTGTGTGGCCTTTCTCTATCTGAGGCGGATTGTCCAACTGCGTCCCTACCTTGGCACTGGGTCCCTCACTATGCTGCCCCATGCACTGGTGGTCTCATGATTAGACTGCTCAATGCTCTTTGCATGGGGCTACAGACATTCCAGCAGGTCCAGAATATGGCGACCAGATTGTTGAGTGAAGAAATAACACATATCCCCTACACTGGCCGCCTTGCACTGGCTACCTGTCCATTTCCATGCCAGCTTCAAGATGATGACCTTGACATACAAACCCTAAGTGGTTTGGGACCTTGATACCTGACAGAATGGCTCCTCCCAATGAGATCTGCCCAATTTACCCAATCTTCCTAGCCTAGGCGCTTGAGAACACTGACCCTGAGAGAGGCCCGGAAAGAGAAGACTAGAAATCGGGCCTTCTTGGTGGTTGCTCCCTACCTCTTGAAAAACATCTCACCCAAAATCCGCCTGGCCCCTTCACTCAGAACTTTCAAATGATCTCTTAAGACATGGCTTTTCAGACAGTCTTTTCCAGAGAATACATCATGATAATGCAGTGGCAGTCTCAACATTTATTATTGCTCTGCCATCTTTCCTGTTAATTATTCTTTTTTGTTTTTGTTTTGCTTGTATTTATGTTTGTGATCCTGTTGTTTTGTTTATTGTAATGGTATATTGTAATTTTGATCCCGATTTTTGTATAACTATTATGTCTAGGTTTTTTAAAAGTTGGTGTTATTGTTTTATGGTTTTGTTTTATTATATTGTACACTGCCCAGAGTGGCCTTGCAGCCAAATAGGTGATATAAAAGTCGAAGAAATAAATAAAACAAACAGAATAATAAATGTCTGGTTATCACAATTACTGATTTTCACATTTGAATGCTAGAAATAACTGGACATAATGCAGACATCTAAGTTAACTTGTTAGTTAAAAACAACCCAATCAAAGTGGTGTAGATCTACCAAAAAGGGACACATGCATACCCATGCCACTGTTGCCTCTGGCATCCAATCCTGGAAATATAATACAATGTTTGGAATATCATAAATTACATTCACAACTTGGAACGGTTACCTTTTGAACTACAACTTCCAGAATCTCCAGCCTATGCCCACATTGGCTAGAGATTCTAGAAGCTCTAGTCCAAAAAAAGAGTAGTTCTTCTAAGCTGTGACTCCACTGCTATAATAGAATGAATATGTGTAGTTGTGGTGACAACTCACCATTTGATGCAGAGGAACATGGAGGCAATAAGTTGAGTGGGGAGAAATGCTGTCTATTAAAATTAGCAGCTGCTGGCGCTCCACCAAGAGGTGTTCCTGGAGCATACACTTGACCGCTTGAGAGGTTTGAGGCAAAGTTACCCAAATGTGTAGAAGGAGGTGTTACAGAACTATATGGAGAATCCATACTGACAATACCTACAAAATGGTTGACAAAATATCAGTTTTCTCTCAAAAAACAAAACAAAACAACAACGTTATATTAAACAGAAGTTTTCGGAAGGGGGCAACATCTGTGTCAAGGACAGTTCCTTCTTCAGCAGCACCAACAGTTATGATTACTCACGTATATTTCTCTCTTTTCTATGCACTTTATGGATCAAAAGGTGGCTGCAAACAGATCCACTTGCAGATCTCATGTATTTAAGTACATTTTGAGAATGACCATACCATCTCACTATTTACATAATATACCAGTCACAATGTAAACCACATAAAATTAACTCCATTAGACTGAAATCAGCATTAATGGGAAAGGCACATTTTCAAGAGTGCCTGGTTTTTTATGTTTATACTAAGCACAAAAGCTTCCTGAAACCTTAATGCAGGAGTGAGCTTCATTCCATTGTCCACATCTTATATCTTCACAAATAAAAAATATGCCATGGGCACTACAGTACTTCTAACATTTGTATTTGCTGCTGATAAAGAAAGGCTACAGTGGGGTCTTGACTTGAGAACTTAATCCGTATTGGAAGGCGGTTCTCAAGTCAAAATGTTCTCAAGTCAAATCTGCATTTCCCATAGGAATGCATTGAAAACCATTTGATCCGTATCCGCTCTTTTCCGTCCATAGAAACTAATGGGAAGCTGCTATTCTGCCTTCGACAACTACTGTAGAGGCGGATATTTTATTTCTTTTTTTCTTAGGTCAAGAAAGGTTCAGGGAAGGCAGGGAAAATACAGTCCAGGCAGTACAGTACCAGGCAGTCCGAAGACTGTCTCCCAATCCACTCTCTAAACGCTGGGAGGAGTGAGGAAGCAGACAGACACACTTTTTACTGGCCAACAGTTAACTGAAAGTTCAAATTTTGCACTTTCCCTGCCTCCCATGTGGGTTTTTTTCAGTTCTTAACTCAAATCTAAGTACTTAAGTCAAGTAAATATTTTCCTATGAGAGCGGTTCTTAAGTCAAAATGTTCTTAACTCAAGCCGTTCTTAAGACCCCACTGTACTTTCTCTTCTCTTCTGTCCTAGCACAATTCACTTCACCTCCAAGCAATAGATCTAATAGAAACAATGTATTTGAAGACACCTAACTCATTGCTTCCCACGGGGTGTGTGTGTGTGTGTGTGTGCACTTAGAGGAGCTAGAAGAAATTCCAAGGGGTGGTGCATTATTTTTGTAACTGTTAATATTTTTACCAGCCTAAGTTAGGGATGGGCAACTTTGGCAGGGCCAAGAGTAATTTTTTTTTTACTTCCAAGGGTCTGAAAGCAAGGTGGAAAAGACCAGGCCAATGTGGCTAATTTTTAATTTATTTGTTTAAAAATACTTTTAAAATAATAGATAATTACATAAACATTTCATTTTGTTATATAAACAAAAACCAAAAAATGTTTGCCAGCCCAAACATACGCACATATACTTAAGACACAATAAACACAAGACTTCTATTCTTAATATGGTGTTTTAGTTCATGAAGTATTACTCGCTCTCTGAAAGCAAAATTCATTCCTTCAGGTGAATTTATTAAACAAAATTGATGCACAATTTTTAAATTTTACATCTGCACAGATCAGTACTATTTGGGGCTACGGTACTTTGTTTAATAAGGCAGCACTGAGCAGTAGCAGCACCAGCAGACAATCCTAACTTTGTGACTCTGTGATGCCTGTCCAGTATCCACCCATCCAGGAATGTTAAGAGAACACTTCCCATTGCACCAGAAAGGGAGCCAGTCTGCCATAAGCACAGCTTAACTGAGTGAAAACGTCTAAAGATGATTAACAGAGGATTCAGCTAGACAGCTAAATTGGATCGGGTTGGATCGGGCTAAATGGGGTGGGTCACTTAAGGTTGGGCAGAGATGTGCCATACCATTTGGTGCAGTTTTTAAAAAATCAAAGGCAGTGGGGGTGGTGGTTTGATGTTAAAATGTCTGGGAACCACGGATATATTCCATTCTAGAATCCTTGCCAAACATACGAAGCAATTGGATGTCCACTGAACACTTAAACTACACCCTTAAAAAAATTGCACCTCCACTATTTGCTGTCAGGTAAACTAACCATCTTCATTATCACATGAAGCACAGCAGCAGTATTAGATTATAATTTCTCTACTAGTTTTCAATTAATTTTCATTCAGGTTAGTTTTTTATTACCATTTGTCATGCACCTTTCCACTCATTTTATTTTGGAGCCACTATCCTTTTATAAATTCACAATGGCATTAACATGGCACAGCTTCCATGCCAAAATTATGGAACACCTCAAAATCCCGAAGTATTTTGCATCAAGAACATTTATACATTTATACCTGAGCAGATGCTAAGCTTGTGAAGCTCCTGTTTCCAACCAAATTAAGTGAGAGAGAACTGGTTAGGGTTGAATGCAACCTCCTTTCTTCCCTAAGATGGAAGAGAGGAAGACAAGCTCTCTGCACCAACTCTGCCTTGAAGAAAAGGCAGATGGCAAAGAGTCCACTAAGTGCCCATCTAAATAGTGGCCAAATCGCTGGGTATGTGCCAGCCTTCTATCTACAAAGATGTAGAAAGCGCTACCTACCTTGAAGTGTAACCCTGTTACAATTCCACTTAAAGCACATTCTTCCAGCCCGCAATCTATGTCCTGGGAATTAAGTCTAACTACAAATCCAAAATCTGCAATTCCCTCCCCCTCTAGTCAAAAAGATTTTCTTCCTTCAGCCTCGTTTGGTCTGTCCTCTAAAACAAAGCAAATTCAGAGAATTGTGTCACTATCAAGTCAAGAGAATGATTAACTTCTGGGAGTCATTGTGAGGTTTATCATAGTCCACTCTTCAAGTTTGTAGGAAAAGGGCTTGCTCTCTAGCACACAGAAAAAAAAAATACTTATGTTTGGGACTAGTAGATGATGCATGCAGGAAGTGAGGGAGAATTCATACCATTAAAGAAGAACTTGGCACCCAGCACCAAAAGGCAAAAAAATCAACATACATCCACAGAAAAGGGAAGATAGAATTCACATATTCACCTGAGGAACTTGGAGCTGGTCTCTGCAATGGGGGCCTAAAACCTGGAGCTTTGGAAGTATCTAACTGATGTAATGGATCTGAGTTTGGCAGAAATGAAGATTTTCCAGGTAGAATGGATTCCGGTGTTGTCTGAGATGACAAGACAGATCCACCCCAGAAGGCATGAGCAGAGGCAGGGCTATTTTCAAACAGTGTGCTGAAGGGCCCAAATGGTAAAGCAGCACTGAAGTTGGTAGCCATAGATTTACTTGCTGGATGGACTGTATTTTGAGAAGCACTTTGTGTACTTAAGGTAGAAGGAAGTTGCACTGAAGAAGGAACACTATGGGGTCTTTTTATGTGGCTGACATTAAGGACGGCAACGGAAGAATTCTGAACTGGAGGAGCTGAATTCTTATGTGTAGGATTTGCTGCATGGGAAGGTAGCCTGACAGTGGTGCTTTCCATTTTAGCTGATGGAGGTTGCTGAGAAGATCCCACTGTTGCCTGAGGCAAAAGATAGTTTGCTGGGGAGTTCACTGGTGCATTCGCAGGAGCAACCACTGGGGCAGAAGAACTCACGGTTACTAAATTTGGAGGCACAACCACTCGAGGATCTTGGGATGGAACCTGAGGCTGTGGTAGAGGTGGCCTTGCTTCTTGGGCAAGCGAGCCAAGAGTCTGTGACTGAGCAGGATGCTCTGGGGGAACTCCAACAGAGCCACTACTTGACTGCCTGTTGCTGGCCAGACTGGCTGCTTCTACTACTGGTGGGCTCCCCACTTCCTGGTCAGAAGACGATGCCCCTTTACTTGGAGAACTGGTCACACATTCCGAAGGACTGCTTCTAGAAGCCCTTGCTGGCTGGGCTGGTGGTGAAGGGGAGGATGTGGATGACACAGGATAGTGCTCTTTGGCAGTAGGAAAGGGGTATGTGGCATTTGTGGGTGTTGTGCTGTTGTTACTTGCTATCGTTGCAATTGTGGTTGTGGAAGTGCTGGAAGTCTTAACCACAGTGACAAAGAGTTGCCTTCGAACGGAAGGTGAGCTGGGGCTGCCACTTGCAGAAGAAACAGGCACAGTAGACACAGCCGAACTTGTGGTAGCTGTTGGACTGGAAGTCGAAGAACCCACCGAATTCACCTGAGAACCACCGCTGTTCTGATTGCTGTGGCGAGGCACCGTGTGAGGCTTAGGTGAGTTAGTAGCTCTTGCAGGGCTCAGTGGTCTAACAGGGAAAGGGCCCCAGGTAGACTGAGCTGGTGGGAAAGTTCCTCCAAAATGAGTCATGGGCAACCTTGGTGGACGGATCTGCTGGAAAGTCTGAGCAGCGAGCAAAGCATGTGCAAACTGGGGAGGAGGATATGCTAATGGCAGAGAAACTGGAAATCCAGGCCGCACATTATTCGCTGGATTCTTGACTGCTTTGTGAGTAGGTGTTGAAGAAACTGTAGGCACAGAAAGTGCTGTGGTAATCTGAGATGAAGACGAGATTGCTACAGTGGTCACCTTGCTTCCAGTTACAGAACTGTGAGCTGCTGTTGTAGTGGTGTGTACTGATGTCCCCGTTTTAGGATAGGCCACAGAGTTCTTCAGACGATTCTTTGGAATGAGCTCATCAATCTCCTTGTCTGGATCCTTAATCAGAGCATTTATTAGCTGTGTTGCTTGTCTTGTTGATTCTGTGCCTCCCCTAGAATAGAGATGGATAAAACACACATTAAAAGATGAAATTCAAAACTAAAAGATTGACTCAGTGAAGACTTAGCATACTCAATAGTCCCCTAGGAACCAACAAATGTAGAGTGTCACGTTGAAAAGGACACATGAGCTAGTCTATTTTAGCCTCTTACAGTCTGAAGCGTCTAGAGAACATGCCTGGCTGGCTAGTTGGAGCTCAGCACAGGGTTAGTCCTGCTCATTATAAGAATACAGCAACATTTAACTGCAAATCCTACCTCCAATGATCCATTAGTATTTTCAAATCTGTTTCCTATGACACAGTGCTCACATCAGGCTACACATGTTTGTTAGTAACTAAAATAAGAAGTCCTCTGCTTCAAGTGAATTCATTTGATTTGAATAAGGAGTACCAAAGTGAATATTTACCTTATTGTTATGATTCTGTCCCCCGTTTTGTCCTTTTGTTTATCAATGTCTATGTGCGCTCCAGTAAATTCTCTGATAGCGTTAATATTACAACCGCCTCTCCCAATTACTCTGGAAATAACTGTCGAGGGGACAGAAACCTTCTTTGATCTAAACATGAACAAGTATGGAAATCATACAATAGTATTAGAAAACTGGAAGCTAGGTAGGACTGGATGTACAGAACAAGATGTGCAGAGTTTTTAGCTTGCCAAAAGCTTCAATCTTCTGCTATGTAAGCTTTGTCTAAAACCACAAATGTGTGAACATTCTCTATGGTCATTCAGTGGGTAAGAAAGGTACTCTTTCACACTTTGTGGTAGTCTCCTTTCTAGACTGGTTATAATTATGAAGAAAGTTAGAATTCACTAATACATGATACATGGCAGAGACAGGTTTCAAGATCAAACACCTGAAAGTTTCTGCTAATCCAAATACTGAAGCACTCCACTGAACGTTTTTAATGAGAAAGTGTCATGTTTCTATGCAAAAAGCTGAAAGGGCAGAGACAGAAAAACACTTGGATGGAAAGTGCATTCCTATCCTGCTTCTCGAAAGCTGGTGCAGAAATAATTAAATTTGCCAGCAAGACAGAACAGGATTGTAAAAAAGATATTCTGAAGCAGAAATCGCCATTGGGAAAAATGGCATCTACTACCATCACAAAAATTAACTTGCCTTCTTACAACCTCTTTCCATCCCTCTTCTCTCTTCTGTCCACGTTTAGGGCTAGCTAAGGTGATTTTTCCATTAGGAGAAGAGAGCGGTGATGAACAAGACTTTGTGCAAGTAGACAATGAATTACCAGTTACTTCAGCAATAACTTCTGATAACCTTTCAGGAAAAGGGAAAACAAAAAATAAAGGGCAAGAAACAGTTGCACGTTAACACAGTTTTTATGAGATAAACGTCAAAGACAAACAAGTACACTTTCTTCTAGCTTACTAAGTGTATTGGTGAGAATCAAGACAATAAGTCCCTTTAATTTCAGCAGGTCTACTCTAGCTATCACCAAGTCCAGATCCAAACCAAACTATTACATTTATGTCATCCTAGGGGGAAAAAAAGATTATAGGGGTATGTGTACATACGTATACACATAAAGGCACAGGCAATTTCTATCCCATGCATGTTTGTTTCTTTTACCATTCATTATATTTTAATGCAGTACTGACTGTGAAAACTATAATAGGTTTGATCTTATTGGCTAACACGTCTGCTATTATCTGTCTGTTCCACCAGAGGTTACAATTATGGATTAATTAATAGTTAATTAATATTGTTATCTTCAATTAAGGAATTCAAACCTAAGTAATCATGACTGCTCAAATTTTTGTTTTCTTTATGGTTCAGTAATGCTGCTTATTTGTGGGCTTACTTTATCAAAAGTGCATATTGCTAACTTGTTAATTTTTTTTGAAAGCCACTGTATCATGTTCAGTACAGACAAATAAAATATATAAAATAATCCAGAATCCTGGTCAATAAAGTAATATGGGAGAAAAGAGAGATGTAAGCCAAATCATTCTGAGAAGCCAAATCATCTTTTCCCAACATCCTACATGCTCCAGAGTAACTGGAATACGGCTTTCATTATTTGCAGCCAGCACAACCAATGGCAAAATAATTTGCACCCTAAGCTAGCTGGAGGACATCAGGTCAGAGAAGGCTAGGTAAGATCCTGGGGCCATTTAAGTGGAAGCCATCAATGCTTACGTGACTGAAGATTTGCCAGAAACTGCTTTGCGCTCTTCTTTTGGGAAAGTGACCAATACTGATGGCTGCTTCTTGTTTGGAGCACTAGTGACAGTTGCAGAAGAATGACTGTCACTTCTGTGGCTGCTGTTACTATTACTGCTTTCATCGCTACAGCTGGAAATCCTCATGTTGTCGCTGTCACCACTTTCACTGGTACTGCTGCTTTTTGACTCGCCGTTTATTTTCTCTGGTTGAGAATAGGAGATTGGGAGCTGATCATCAAAAATAATCTGAACAGTATCTTGGCTGATTTTGTTTTTCCTGCTTTTCCTCTTAGAGCTGCTTGTGGTGACAGTATTGTTTCTTTTTCCATGGGAACCTGCCAAAGTTGTCCACGTTGCAGATATACCTATGGTGGTGGTGGTGGTAGCACTGGGTGGTTCTGTAAGGACCCCTGGCTCATCTAATTGAGAACCAAAAGAAGAATTACTGAAGTCGACACAAGTACTTGCCTGAACAAGGTTTTACTATACATACCCACTGACTGGCCCAGTCATATCTGCGTAAGTCACTTAAAGAGATTTGAGGTCCTGTTAGTACTATCACTAGATGTCAATATCTATTTAAGGAATGCATAGGTGTATTCCACCTCCCAAAGTGCTATTTCAGCTAGAAGTCTAAATCAGAAATATCCAGGAAAACAAAACACCAGATTTTAGAGAATGATGGGGGAGGTGTGTGTGTTAGATTTTGTGAATAATTCCCATTATACGAGAAAATTCTCTCATGGAACAAGTAAAGTATAAGTTTAAACTGCACTTAGGCATCAATCTAAACCACCAAGTAAAAAGCAGCATCCCTTGGCATCTAGAGAAGTCTCAGGAAGAACCCTGAAGGTAGTACATCTTTTCCACATATCAGAGGTGCAGGCAGAAGTACAGTGGACCCTCGACTTACAGACGGCTCGACTTAGAGACTTTTCGAGTTACAGACTTCTCTGGCTGCAAAATTTAGGTTCGACTTGCAGCCAGAGAATCGACCTACAGACCAGAAAAAAACTAAAATGGAACAAAAATGGTTGGTTACGGGATTAATCGGTTTTCAATGTATTGTAGGTCAATGGAGACTCAACTTACAGACTTTTCGACCTGCAGACACCATTCCAATACGGATTAATTCTGTAAGTAGAGGGTCCACTGTAAGTCTGACAACAGTTAATATGAACAGACTTTAAAAAGATTAAACATAACATGTTATCTTTGGAAGGGGGTTCAATTTTGTATTTGAATGTCAAGGGATGAGAGGATCAAAATATTCAGGTTAAAATAAGCTTCTATAAATATAAATGATTCACACAACATGATGATAACTTAATGGAGCAGACATAACACAGAGTGTTCACATAAGGAACACTGGGAACTATATGTAGTTGTGAAAGATAAAGGACTACAGTGGTACCTCAACTTAAGAACTTAATCAGTATTGGAACGACATTCATATATCAAAAAGTTTGTAAGTTGAAGTACCATTTCCCATTGAAATGCATGGGAACGGAATTTATCCGTTCCAGCATTTCAAAAGGCAAAAAAGCAGCCCTTTCTCCCTGCCTTTTTGCCTTCGAAGCTCTCAAATGGCTTCCTCCGATGTTGGGGGGAAAGCCCTTTGAGACCTCCGAAGGGGCTGATGGCGGTGGCGGGGACCCCCAGGGAGGTTTCCCATGGTGGCTGGCAAGCCCTGAGAAACCTCCCTGGGGGTCCCTGCTGTCATGATCGGCACCTTTGGAACTCTCAAAGGGCTTTCCCCCCAACATCGGAGGAAGCCCTTTGAGAGCTCCGAAGGCACAGATCACCGTGGCAGGGACCCCCGGGGAGGTCTCCCATGGTGGCCGGCAAGCCCTGGGAGACCTCCCTGGGGGTCCTCACTGCCGCGATCGGTCCCATCAGAGGTCTCAAAGGGCTTTCTGCCCGACATTGGAGAAAGCCGTTTGAGACCTCTGAAGGCAAAAAGGCAGGGAGAAAGGGTGGGAAATTCGAATTTCCAGCCCTTGCTCCCTGCCTTTTTGCAGGGAGCCATTTACGAATGGCTCTGTTGGCAAAAAAAATGGCACTGACATGCGAACGGGGCCTCTACCTCGTTTGTAGGTCGAGCTCTGTTCGCAAGTCGATGCTAATTTTTGCCAACAGAGCTGTTCTTAAATCGAAAAGTTCGTATCTAGGGCCATTCAGAAGTCGAGGGTTGACTGTACTTTGATCCATTATATTATTTATTGCATTTACGAAACTGTGAGATGAGAACAGACAATTTTTGCCCATGGACCCTTGGCAGCCAGCCTCCTAAAAAGAAGGGACATCAAAGAACTACAAAATTAGTTCCACAAGACCAAATGTGCTCAAAATGTGTTTGGCCTTACAACAACTTCCTGTGCCATGTAGCAAAATGGTTCTTCAACTGAGGAGTACTTCTAAAGCAATTTGATAGTTGACACAGGAAGTGACTGCTGAAAAGTAATAAACAATTCTTTCAGTCTAACACAAGCAAGCCCCTTGTACATAAAGCAGCATTTTGGATCTAACCCAAGCAGTCTGTTCTTGCCCCCATTAAAGTTCATATCAACTGCAGTTCTGAAAAGGAATTTCCTTCATTTTGCATGGAACAGTACTTGTTTGCAAAAAAAAAGTCGGTGTCATGTTCAGCATGGTTAAGGAAACACACACCAACTGCAGCCGAATGCCAATTCAATTAGATCTTCAGTGATGAAAATCATAAGATAAAGGTTAATCCATAAACACCTTCCATATCTTCAATAATTTATAGTAAGAACTTCACTCTAATTAGATTACAGTCATGTTAATTGATTATATTCAAGCTGACAAGACTGATGATTAGCTTAAAGGTGGTGATTTTTCAGAGAAGAGATGCTATGAGGGAAAGAACAGAAATATTTGTGTACAGAAAACTGTTGTAACTTGCTCTTTGTCTATGTGATATAAATCCAATGCCTACCTTCTGCTTTTAGTTTTTCCTTTTCCTGTGCAGCCTGTAGTTCAAAATTTTCTTTGTTTTTCGCCTCTATTTCTTCCAGCTTCCTCCTTTGCTCCTCCTTTTTCTTTCTCCTCTTCTCTTTTCTCTTCTCTCTTTTTGCAGCTAGTGCTAGTCTTCTACTTTCTTCCCGGAGCTGCAAATTAAGATCATTTGATGATGATCAAAGGAATCTGCTAACAGGCAACTACACCTTGAACAGGTGAGATTGTTCCTGACTGTCTCTTTCCCGAACAGAAACATACACATCAGTCAGAGCCGCTATATATGACCCAATATTTTACATAAATCCAAAGTGTTAAAGCTAGTTTACCTATAATCCCAGCAGACTGAACAAACACAGCCGTATAGTCCCATAGTGTGAGTAGAGATGATAGATATGGCTGAGCAAAAAGCTTGCCCTAAGGTCACCTACTGGTGGTAAAGAAAGAACTTCACAGTTCACAGTTCTTAAACTATTTTGCTAAGCAGATTTTTTTTCCCCAAAAAACTACAGGAGATCTCTCTGTTCCTCCATCTGAAGAGTAGGGAATTCATTCCTATAATTCTCTAGTCAGGCATAGACTGCCTTGAACCACTGCAGAAAAGCAAGACATAAATGTTTTTAAAGAAATGTGAGCTTGATCTATATTCTCATTCTTAGTACTTTCTGGGTGGGGCAATCTTTATTTCAAGGAAAGTGTTTCTTCTTGGTAACTATCAGGATCTCCTTTGAAACACTATCAAGTGTTTGTAGCTTCTGATTGGAGTTCTGAGCCTAGAAAAAAAATGCTCTCCTAGATAAGTATTTATTTTATTTTATTTATTTATTCAATTTATACCCCGCCTATCTGGTCAATTACGACCACTCTAGGTGGCTTACAAAACACAAAATAAACAAGTATATATATAACATAACATATAACGTAATTTTCATAAATTAGAAAAAAGAAAAGAAAGTTTTTTCTCCAAGATGGCAAGTAAACAGAGTATGTTATAACAGAGAGGAGGGAAGAAAAATTAGGAGTACAACTGTAACCACAACACCTAAAAAATATGCGACCATGAGGCTCACAAAAAGCAGCAAAGGAAAGAGAGAAAGTAATCTACTTGGTCTCAGAATATCTCCCTCAGTCCTGTGGACTATGTGACTACAAGGACTTTTCAGCCCGAGGGGAAAGGAACAAATTCACAATTTAGAGGAAGGCCATTTAAAAATATTTTAAAATATCAGAAAATATGAGAGCCTGGCAAAATTCTTATCTACCATTTTTGTTTCCTAGGTATTGAAGGGCAGGGGAAAAGGAAGAAGTTGTTAAAGGTCTAGATGAAGGATCACCATATCCTGCTGGAAAATGCAGTTTTCAGTCTACCCCCAGTATTCCCAGTTACGAATCTCTACAACCTAAAACTAAGAGGATTCTGAATGTGAGAACTGTCAGAGGGGCTCTGACGACACCTGAAAGCTTCACCCATATGGCAGAAAACTCTTATATGCCAAGCAGACAGGGCTGTTATGGAGGCTAAGAGGAATCCACTCCCCTTGGTGTCTTTTACAGTATGATCATGCCTGCTATCAAGAGGAGGTAGGAAACCTCCTCTGAATCTTCACCACCCCTGGCAAACAGCAATGGCTTCTGTAGTTTCCTTTCCCCACAATGGATGCTGTGGGGAAAGAAAACTATTTTGCACATTTCCAAAAGAGGATTTCTTACCTTTTCTAAATCCAACTCCTCCAAAAGAATGCTTGCATTCTTATTTGCTTCAGCAGCTTGCCTGTCTTTGGCTTGAACAATTGATTCTATACAAAGGTGGCACTTCTTCAACATTTCCTAAAATGACAAAGTCATTTTTTAAAAAAAGCTATCAGAAGGACACAAATAAGAAACTGAAGAAATATAACATGGCATTCTTAATCATTGGTATATAAAAATATTATTGAATAGTAGGGCTCGACTATAAGAATACAAATACAAATACTGTATTGCTTCATAATCAATCAGGCTGTACGCACAAACAGAAATTAAATCACTCTTTTTAAAAAATAGTATTTGGCATCTAAGTACATATAAATAATTTAAAAAGCACAAAATAAGCATTCTCAAACTATCAAGTTGTGAAATTAACTTGAAAGGCTTGTGAAGCAGGCAATGAGTTCCATTTTTCCATGGCTTATTTAATGAATTTAGCAGTCCTATAGGACAGTGGTCCCCAGCCTTTTTCCAACCATGGACTGGTTGGGGGGCACAGTCTGTGCACATGGGGGCGTGGCACACGCGCAGGGCAGGGGTCTGTGTGCACAGGGGTGTGGCACGCTCACACGGGGGCCTGGCATGTTCGTGTGCACAGCACTCACAGGGGGGCAGGAGATCTGTGTCTGCAGCCCGCTCCTACCTAGGCCACGGACCAGTGCTGGGATGGGGAACCCTGCTATACGATACATAGTAATCTGTGCCAGCTAGCAAAAATAAAATTGTACGTAAAGGGGAACTGTTCTTGATCACAGTCATTAAGGGTTTAAAATATTCAGCACACAGAGGGCATTCTTTTAGAAAATGCACTACCATATATCCTCCATCTTACAGCATTCTGCTGGGCAAAATCTGCCTGTACCATGTTGGTCTGTACAATGTCCCTGAATATCTTTCAACTGTAACAAGTTCAATCTGCATAATTTTATTAGCTCATCTCATGTGAGCTAATAAGGGACAAGGAAAAGCCTTTGTATATCCTATTGTAGCAGCAGCTAACTATGAGTGCCATGGTAGTCTGAATATCAATATCATATAATCTTGTAATAATGTTTTCTTAGGCAGTCTCATATCCCCTGATGTGGAAGTAGGCTGAGGAGTAGCCCATATTCAATATAATTGTGGGCATCTTAGCTGCTCAAAGGCTCATGATGATTATGAACCCTCAGCATGCATGGGGAAGCTGCTTAGTACTATTACAGGTAAGAGTTCAAAACCTCTGGACAAGACGTTCAGTGTTCTTATTGGAGGGCTTGAAATGATGATTGTGGGTGTAATGTAGGAGAGAAAACATGGAGAGGGGACAGAAAGACCAGAGATAAGAAGACATATTGTGCACTGATTGAGGGAAAGGGCATTATCTGCAGTGTGAGGCAAGACAGCTAAAAGACTGAAACAAGATTTTTATCTTTTTGTTTTAGAAAAGATAAAACACTATTCAAGGCTGAGAGGTGCAGGATTTTAGTAACATTTTAAGGCTATTCATCAATTTACTGTGAAGCATTAATTCCACCAAAGCCTTAACGGAGGATTGATTATAAGCAAGGAATTATGCTTACCTTGTCAGTAACAGTTGCTATGTATCTCATACATTCTGAATCTGATGGGAACTGATTTACTTCTTTTACAAGGTAGCGTACAACTTTCACATGACCCTAAGAATTAAGTTTCTAGTGTTAGCCCCTTTCAAATGAAGGAAGATACACATTTAAATACATTTAAAAATAAATATCAATTGTGTTTACACTAGCAAAAAAAATCAATAGGATTTTCACGGATGAAATTTAGTTGAAAATCTATTATTTCATTTGTATAACATACTCCATACTATTTTTAAATTTTACACCAACTTCTCTGCATCTGTCTGCATATATCTTTATTCAACCATATTTTTAATATGCTGTGAAAATCTTCTGCAAGGGTTTTAAATATACTTCTACCATTAAGAATCAGATTCCATGGATGGCATAACTGTTAGTTTATAACACTGGTGCCATATGACATTTGCAGAAGATGGAACAATAGAATTGTGTGTGTGGTGTAATCTACTTTTTAAAAAATTGTCAAAAAATAAATATAAGGGTTCTTATTTATCAAGAGAACTTAGCAGGCATGAATGCTTAATATGCAATTATACAGTACAGTTGTATTTTTAAATGGGTTAACAAAAGTAAAGCAAAAGTTCTACCTTTCGAAAGGCTGCCATCAGTGGGGTTATCTTTCTGTTATCAGCTGCATCTACATCTGCTCCGGCTTGAACCAGCAACTGGACAACATCTAAATGCCCACCATTTGCTGCAAGCCATAATGGAGTATTTCCTTTCTTGTTACGAACATCAATATGAGCGCCCCTAAAAAGGCAAAATGCTTGATCAAAATAAAGGATACATAAATACACGGGCTTAGGCATCCGTTTGCACTCTTGTCTTTATTGAAAGCTTAGATTTCTTATACAAAACGAAAGGCTTTACATTTTAAAATTTTATTAGTATGCCAAACAGTACAATTTTATATGCTAACTAAGTTATGAATGATGTTTTTTGTGTTGCTTAAGCAGTAATATGTATTTTGGTTTGGCAGGAAAATAAGTGCATATATTTTAATTTTTCTCCAAGTTCTCATTCCCCAAACACACACAAAAGAGAGGTGTACACATCAGAAAATGTGCTCTGGTTGCTAATCTGGCAATTAAATTCGCTAGAAAGGAAATACAGATATGATATCAGAAATCAAAAACCTAGCACATTTCTCTCCTTTCCACAATAAGTCATACTGTAATTAGAGGATAAAATATGGTTACCTGCTAATAAGAAGCTCACAGAATTTGTAGTGTCCTTTGTCTGCTGCAATAGTTAAAGCTGTGTCTCTTGATGAGGGGACTGGAGGAGCATTTACATCAGCACCTTTGTCTAGAAGAACTCTGCCTACTTCTGCATACCCACCAGATGCAGCTTCCATAAGTGGTGTCAGGCCAGTCTAGAGAAAGAATACAATTAAAGATACTTCTTCTATTAAAGCAAAAACAAAGGGCCTTCTATTGTCCACAGTATCAATGTCCACTGTTAACTTAAAGAGAGAGAAAAGTAGAAGTTTTTGTAAAACTTAAGGAATGGAAAGCTTAATACTACTGAATCCTGATAGTTTACCTATCATGTTTGGAACAATTAATGGGTCTGGGATTATTACTGGCCACACTGAGTCTGATGGATGTTGGACCAAGGTATCTGGGGGACATGGGGTTAGAGAAGGCTGCTGTATGTACTATAACTTTGGCCCTCATCAATTCCTTTTCAGAAGAGTGGTGCACGGAAAGATTCTACCCTCTTCAGTCATCCAGAGTAGATTGGCTCTTTTTGAATGGAGAAGCCAAACTGTTCTTGGTAAGATAGCCATAAGTCATGGATTGTTTTCTGGAGCAGTGATACCTATGGAGTTGTGCCATCTTAGTATCTCTACTGTTCTGAGGAGAAAGAGTAGTATGCAAATATCTATAACTATCTCTAGCCCAAGAAAACTTATAGGAGTAAGAATTTAGTGTCCTTGATGACTGGGGAGAATAGCCCCTGCTTCCACAATCATCACCATGGTGATGGGAAGAGAATAAATTTGTCTAAGGTGACCTCAATCCAGAAGACAAAATGCAGGCATTTTCTTATTTCACCATGAAGTGGATGGATGGATGAAAGAACAAATTAATTCCTTATACTGTACTAATTATGACAACTACAGAAGACTGCATGTAAGGCTTCCAAAGGGCACGTTCCACTTTCTTTGATATAGTGATAAGCTATTTCTATATCCAGTGTTTGCCCAAGTTGTGCCAGGGCAGAAAGGCAGCTACACCAGGCTTCAGATGAGCTTGGTATATGCTCAGAGGAAGTCTGAATATTCCTTGGACCATTATTATTGACCACTGCCAATTATCGAACTTAACTCAAAACTGGTGACAGCATTTAATCATCTAACCCCTTGAGCCTATCATAGTTTGTTGTCTCTACCCTTGCCACCCAGCACAATTCTTTGTTTTTCAGAAAAAGAGAAGAAAAACACCTTCAGCCATCCAAAACAGATTTTATAATCACACCCCAAGTTTCACCCTACTAGAGCTTTACAATTGGCTGCATTAAAAAAATAACTCAAAATGCACATTGTTTACTTTGGGAAATGTCTGACATTCAAAGTGCTAATAAAATTAAGCAGAAGGCATGTAAACCAAAGATTACTCTGTACCTTAGCTCTGTGTTCTACATTGGCTTTTCTATCGAGAAGAAGGCTAACCACTTCAGTTCTTCCTTGGAAACAGGCCAGGGTCAAGGCAGTGTTCCTGTTGGTCTCGATCTGTGCATTGATATCAGAACCCATGTCCAAAAGCAACTTAACAGCAGCAGTGTGACCATTCATGGCAGCCAACATTAATGGGGAGATGCCCAGCTTGCTTCCAGTTCTGGGGGGGGGGGGAGGAAGAATACATATGTAATGTGGACACAAAACATTTCCAGTTTATAATGTGGTGCATTTTGTTCATTTTTATACATTCATATAGTATGGAAATCCACATAAGTCTCAAAAAATTTCAAAAATTTGAGATTGCACTACTGAAAGGTCAATACAACCAAATGTCATTTTCTTCTAATGATTCACTTTCCAGAAGCCTGCTGAGGTTTCACACTTCTAACAGAATTAGGTCTGGATGCTGTCACATCCTTGTGAATTCCTAACCCTATAGCCTATGGAACAGAAGGCAGGTGGAACACCTTCCTGTCCAAGACAAAACATGGACTTGTAGTCCATTGAATGAGACAAGATGTAAGTGAAGTTGCTTTTGTCCACATAGTACTTCATAGCTTGCTTGCTTCTCACAGGGAAAATGGAATGAGAAAAGAACAATTCTTGAGCTGAAAAGTTGTCAGTGTAAAACAATGAGCAGTTTAAAGGACCATCTTGTTCTGCTGAAAAAGAGTTCTTTTTCTAAGGAGACAGAAATAAAAGTGTCTTCAGGATTTTTTTTCCAACAACACAAGAGGCGACTCTACACGTGGACATCACCAGATGGGCAATACTGAAATCAGATCGATTATATTCTCTGCAGCCAAAGATGGAGAAGCTCCATACAGTCAGCAAAAACAAGGCCTGGAGCTGATTGTGGCCCTGATTATCAGCTTCTTATAGCAAAATTCAAGCTTAAACTGAAGAAAGTAGAAAAATCCAATGGGCTAGTGAGGTATAATCTTGACCAAATCTCTTATGAATACACAGTGGAAGTGAAGAACAGATTTAAGAAACTAGATTTGGTGGACAGAGTGCCTGAAGAACTATGGATGGAGGCTCATAACACTGTACAGGAGGCAACAACAAAAACCATCCCAAAGAAAAGGAAATGCAAAAAAGCAAAGTGGCTGTCCAACGAGGCCTTACAAATAGCAGAGAAGGGAATTAAAATGCAACGGACGTAGGGAAAGTTATGGAAAATTGAATGCAGACTTCCAAAGAATAGCAAGGAGAGACAAAAGGACCTTCTTAAATGAACAATTCAAAGAATTAGAGGAAAATAACAGAAAGGAAAAAAACAGAAATCTGTTCAAGAAAATTGGAGATGTTAAAGGAACCTTTTGTGCAAAGATGGGCATGATAAAGGACAAAAATGGGAGTGACCTAACAGAAGCAGAAGACATCAAGAAGAGGTGGCAAGAATACACAGAGGAATTATACCAGAAAGATTTGGATATCCCGGACAACCCAGATAGTGTGGTTGCTGACCTTGATCCAGACATCCTGGAGAGTGAAGTCAAGTGGGCCTTAGAAAGCTTGTCTAACAACAAGGCCAGTGGAGGTGATGGCATTCCAGCTGAACTATTTAAAATCTTAAAAGGTGATGCTGTTAAGGTGCTACCCTCAATATGCCAGCAAGTTTGTAAAATGCAACAGTGGCCAGAGGACTGGAAAAGATCAGTCTACATCCCAATTCCAAAGAAAGGCAGTGTAAAGAATGCTCCAACTACTGTACAATTGCACTCATTTCACATGCTAGCAAGGTTATGCTCAAAATCCTACAAGGTAAGCTTCAGCAGTATGTGGACCGAGAACTCCCAAAAGTACCAGCTGGATTTTGAAGGGGCAGAGGAACTAGAGACCAAATGGCTAAGATGTGCTAGATTATGGAGAAAGCCAGAGAGTTCCAGAAAAACATCTACTTATGCTTCATTGACTATGTAAAAGCCTTTGACTGTGTGGACCACAACAAACTATGGTAAGTCCTTAAAGAAATGGGAGTGCCTGACCACCTTGTCTATCTCCTGAGAAACCTATATGTGGGACAGGAAGCAACAGTTAGAACTGGATATGGAACAACTGATTGGTTCAATATTGGGAAAGGAGTACGACAGGGCTGTATATTGTCCCCCAGCTTATTTAACTCATATGCAGAATAAATTATGCGAAAGGCCGGACTGGAGGAATCCCCAGCCGCAATTAAGATTGCTGGAAGAAATATCAACCTCTAATATGCAGATGATACCACTCTGATGGCAGAAAGTGAGGAGGAATCAAACCTCTTAATGAGGGTGAAAGAGGAGAGTGCAAAAAATGGTCTGAAGCTCAACATCAAAAAACAAAAAAACAAAAAACAAAAAACAACTAAGATCATGACCACTGGTCCCATAACCTCCAGGCAAATAGAAGGGGAGATATGGAGGCAGTGACAGATTTTACTTTCTTGGGCTCCACTATCACTGCAGATGGTGACAACAGCAACGAAATTAAAAGACGCCTGCTTCTTGGGAGGAAAGCAATGACAAACCTCGACAGCATCTTTAAAAGCAGAGACATCACCTTGCCAACAAAAGTCCATATAGTCAAAGTTATGGTTTTTCCAGTAGTCATGTATGGAAGTGACAGCTGGACCATAAAGAAAGCTGAATTGATGCCTCTGAATTGTGGTGCTGGAGGAGGCTCTTGAGAGTCCCCTGGACTGCAAGGAGAACAAACCTATCCATTCTAAAGGAAATCAACCCTGAGTGCTCACTGGGAGGACAGATCCTGAAGCTGAGGTTCCAATACTTTGGCCGACTCATGAGAAGAAAAGACTCCTTGGAAAAGACCCTGGTGTTGGGAAAGAGTGAGGGCAAGAAGAGAAGGGGACGACAGAGGATGAGATGGTTGGACAGTGTCATCAAAGCTACCAACATGAATCTGACTCAACTGTGGGAGGCAGTGGAAGACAGAAGGGCCTGGCGTGCTCTGGTCCATGGAGTCATGGACTAAACAACAACAACAAGAAGCCTCTTGGTGGTTTGTACAGTAGCCTGCTTAAGCCTTGTGGAATACTATCACCAGTGGATGATGAATCAGAGAAGCTACTCTGAGGAACTGAAAATACATGAAAATTAGGAGACTTGGGAGGAAGTAGTCTGTCAAGATGCAGGACAGGGCCAATGGGCACCTTCAACCCCTGTCCATGGGGACAACAGGAAAGAGATTACTGAAGAACAAGTCACTGCTGTGGATGCTGGAAAGAGGCAGATACTGGTGCTAATAGTGTAGGAAGGCAAGGCATCTGTGTAGCAACAGCCAGCACAATACAACGAGTTCTCTAAGCAAGAGTAGGCAAAAAAGAAGGAGATTAACAGGAGAAACAGCTGGGTTCTACACCTTCCAACTCCCCTTTTCTGGACTGGGTTCTTTCCCCTCCTAAACAGTCAGCCATGTTAAAAATCATGAAGCTCTGTTGGCAACTCTGCATATGAGTGTTTTCCCCTTTATGCTAGTTGTCTCTTGTCTTGAAAGGATAACTTCTTTAACTTCTTGTGCAACTGCTTTTAGAGTGGGTGCTGAGTGTTTGAAGGAAACTCAAAGTCATCTTCCAGCACTGCTTTTTGCAAAATTTGGTCAAATTTTCATATGGATGCACAATTTAAGGAATGTAATTTCCAAATTACTGAGGAAAGAGATCATCTGATATATTCAATTCTCAGTGCTTCACAAAAATAGGAAGAATATCTAGTTCTGACTTATATAATGTGGCAAGAGAATAGATTCTATAAATTGGAGAGAAAAAGGATTGAGAAGATACATAAAAGAATTGAAGAATCTGAAGTGCCTAAGTAGTTGAGTGTCCAGAAATATTAATAATAGTATCTGTTTAGCCTGAATTAAAAAATATTGTAAAGATGGAGATAGTTTCATTGCAGGATTTTTTTTTTAAAAAAAACTCTGATAAAACAAGAGTGCCTTTAACTGATTTTAAGAGCAATGAAAACTTGTTTTTATCAAAAGATTGATTGACTATACCAGGAGCAGGCTCATTTCATGTCATGAGTGTACACTGCCATTTGTCATAAAAGGTGATTTTGGGGAAATGAAAGACACAATTATGCAGGAATATTAAAAAAGGAACTTGCCTGGAATTTATCTCTGCACCAGCATTCAACAAAATTTTGATGATGTTCACGTAACCACCAGAAGCAGCTAAGCTTAGAGGTGTATAGTCAGAAACATTTCTGTGTTCTTTGTTTGCACCTCGAGCTAGCAAAAGTTCTACCACCTGAATTAATATAAAAAAGAGTTACTTCAAGAAATGACAATCAATTCAGTCCTGAACACATAGTTTGCAATCAGAATCCCTCTCAAGCTTATAGGATGGACCAGAATGCTTACATCCACCTCCAATGCCACTACAAGGGACACACACAATTCTGTTTCTGTGGTTTGGCAGAATGCACAACTAAGTAACATGCTAGAACACCAGTCTCTTAAAAAGCACAGTAAACACGATTGTAGGATTTGGTTCAACTATGCAAAATGATGAACACACTGCTTGGAGCTGCTCCTGTTGCTACTTGTAATATATAATGGAATCTAAATGCCACTGACATCAAGATATGAATAGCAGACACACCCACTCCCATTCACACTTAAGTGATACGTTTTAGGATACACATGCATTTGTTCATTTTATTTCTGGCACCTTCCTCTTGGTGTAAGAATACAGCTTAGGTCACAAATGATTAAAAAAAAAAGATATATTAGAAATATGATGGCTGGAATCCAACAGAAAAACTACACTGGCACAAGTCCATTAGCATGCATTCCTGGAGCAAATCACTGTGAGTCAAAAAGTCAGCACTTGTATTTATAGTCATGTGAAAGTTTATGTCATTAGTGTCTGAAAGCCAGTGCCTATGCCAGGTGATGAACTTCCGGCACTCCAGATGTTTTGAATGTCAACCCCCAAAATTCCTGGCTTGTATTGCCAATGATAAAGGACTGTGGGACTTGTAGTCCAAAATTTCTCAAGTGCCATCGAATTGCTACCCTTGGTCTATGCCAGCTTCTTAACTGGCAGCAATTCACAACTGAGATTTATGCCAATGGTTGGTGTAAGCAACAGTATTCTGACCAACTGAAATAACATCAACTGTGGGTCTTGATGATGGCAATTTTAATTGTATTTTAATCATATTTTAATTGTATTTTAATCATTTTATATTTTATTGTATTGAATTTTAATTGTTGTAAGCGGCCCAGAGACCTTTGGGTAGAGTGGGAGGCATACAAAATAAAATAAATAAATAAAATAAATAAACTAAAGATGGGGGTATTCGTATACAAATATCTCCGCACAGCTGGACCTAACGATGGGCTGGCTCCTGTGGCCAGCCTGTCCACTCACACATCCAGTGGCGCCAGACGCCTCCCTCATCCTTCCAATCGCTCCCAGAGCTCTGCTCTTTTCCTGCTTGCCTGGCCACTCTAGGCAGTGGGAGGGAGGACGAGTCTCCCTGCATGGCTGCTGAGTCGCTAGCTGAGCAGGAAGAGAGTGGAGCATTGGGAGCGATTGGAAGAATGAGTGAGGCTTCTGCTGCCACCGGACGTGTTAGTGGACGGGCTAATTGCAGGAAACAGCCCCTCATTAAGTCCAGCTGTGCGGGGATATTCACATTCATATACAAATACAAATACCTCCATCTCTAGTTAGAACACTAAAAAGCACTTGAACATCCAGAATGAAATCCTATTAGGTTTGTGGAGGGATGGCATAACTTGCAGTGGCTAACTGCAGTTAATTAATGAAGTTCCAAGGTGTGTGTTAGAGCAGAGGTCCCCAAACCCCAGTCCGTGGCCTGGTGCCAGTCCATGGCCTGAGCCCGACCGGGCCACGGAGACAGACCTCCCCCCACCCCACTCCCCCACAACCTGTTGGCGCGTGCGTGCGAGTGCACAAGCACCCACATGAGGGCCGTGCTGCCCTTTGCGCATGCGCACAAGCACGCATGTGCCCACACGAGCGCCGCACTGCCCCTTGTGCATGTGCACAACTTTGCCCACCCGGATGAGCACTGTGCCGCCCTTCATGCATGCACACAAGCATGCACACACACCTTCACACATGCTCACGAGAGCAGGGGGGTGCCCCGCCTTCACCAGCTGGTCCGTGGGCTAAAAAGATTGGGGACTGCTGTGTTAAGAGTGTGACCAGGCATATGACTGACACATGTCTGGCATGCTGTCAATCAGCTGTGGCAACTTACAGGATCTCTCCACAAACATTGGGATTTGGGGTGTATTGATTTTTAAAAGGCTACTAATTTAATAACAGTTTAAATACACCTTTAAAAACATACTTTAAAACATAGTAAAACATGCAGTATCCTACAATAAAACTCAAAGCTTTATCAGCTGTTTATTTATTTATTTATTTCATTTATATCCCGCCTATCTGGTCGTGTCAGGACCACTCTAGGCGGCTAACAACATTAAAAGATAATACAATAAATATACAGTGGTGCCTCGCTTAACGAGTGCACCGTATAGCAATGTTTCCGTATAGCGATCCCTTTTTCGGGATCGCTATACGGAAACATCCCCGATCGTCGCAATGGGGAAAACCCGCATTGCGAAGATCGGGTATTGCGGCGGCCATTTTGGAGCCGCCGAACAGCTGATCGGCGGTTCCAAAATGGCCGCCGGAAGCCCAGAAATGGCTGCCGGCAGCCGTTTTCGCGCCCTGCCCTCGCTTAGCGAAGGCGTGAAAATGGCTGCCGGCACCTGGAATCCTCGCAGAACGGGTAAGTAACAAAGGTATTGGAACGCATTAAACGAAGTTTAATGCGTTCCAATACATTTCCCCTACCCGTTTAGCGACGATTTCGCATAGCGAGGGTTAATCCGGAACGGATTAACCTCGCTATGCGGGGCACCACTGTACGTATAAACAATTTTACATAACAGAAATACTGAACAGAATGGGAGTTCTAGTCAGTTGTTAAAGGTTTGCCTAAAACAAAACAAAACAAAAAAGAAAAGTCTTTGCCTGTGACAGGAAACACAGCAGGGAAGGGGCTGACCTAACTGCCAAAGGGAGGGATTCCATACCACTTGAGAAGCAACTATTAGAAAGGCCCGCTTGCACATCCTCACCAAATGTACCTGTGAGAGCAGCAGGACAGGAGAAAGCTCTTCTCCCAAACATTTAAAAAGCTGGACACGCCCGTAAGAGGACATATAGTCCTTCAGTAGCTTGATTCTATTCCACATGTGTCAAACTCAAGGCCCGCAGGCCGTATCCGGCCCATCAGGACATTTCATGTGGCCCTCACAGTGTTGCCTGCTACTCTGCAGTATACAATATGCAGGCGCTTACTCGGTCAGCCGTAATGCTCCGCAAGAATGCTGGGAATCCACCCAGTGGGACTTCTAATCCCAGCATTCCAAGCAGCGAAAAGTCAGAAAGTGCAGTAATAATCGAATGAGGAGGATTATATTTAATATGATAAAGAGTAGATAAATTTATATAGTCTTGCAGATACAACTGGCCCTTTGAGGGCAACCATAATGCTGATGCAGCCCAAGATGAAATCGAGTTTGACACCTCTGAAAATGTATGTGGGAGAGAACTCTTTAAACCTAAACATTTCAGTGGGCTAGTCAATAACCCAGAGATAGCTCTCCTGATTCTGTTCTGAGGTCACGATCTGCAAACTGTTTACTCTGAACCAGTAAGACAACAGATTTACCGGTTGAAGAACTGCATTTTATGACATAAATGGTTTATGTGCACATACAGGAATTATTCTAACATGTCAGTTATTAATGCAGGGTCTGAAAGCAGTAGGGCTTACTTTCCAAGTATTCCTAAATACTACCCTATTCTGACATCTACAGCACATAGAACTTGAAATCAATTAAATAAGATTCTAAGTAGGGTTTTTACAATCAGAGCAATAAGCTAATTCTTATGAAGAAAGGCTCTATTTTATCTAGAGCAATAAGAGTCTTCCTTATTTACCTCTTGTCTTCCTCCAGAACAAGCTAAAGATAATGGTGTATCCTTGGTTCTCTCAGACTGAGCTTCAATATCTGCACCATTGTCCAACAAGATCTCAACAACACCAACATGACCAGCTGTAGCAGCTAAAATTAGAGGAGTAAAACCTGGAAAAAACAAAGAAAAATTGCTTAAGGATTTTAAAAAATCCTACCCAACATAACTTTGTATTTAGCCATAGATCACAGTACACACACGGAAATTAATCTACAAATGGGAGAAGAATATAAAGAGATACTACGGTATTTAAACAAAGCTCTAAAAACATTCTAATCAATCTATTAAAAAAGAACCCCTAAAATAAGAGTTAAAAGATGAAAAATTGGGATTGAAAACAAGACTTAAAATTACACTGAATATTTCTTTTTCACAAAAGAGTGACATAATTTCTTAGTTGCCATAGCTAACAGAGCAACCATATAGATGGCAAAAGGCTGATTAAAGTCTGGGAATTCTACTATTAGTCCGGATTATCTATTAACATACTGGGCAATTACATTAGAGAGGAATTTTATCCTTGGTTTCACATCTGAGGGGCAAAATAGGTTGTAGTGCAGAACATCCTCAACCTGGCCATGACCAAAAACATAAATTCATTGTGAGAGAGGAACACTAGAATACCTCCCAGAAATTCTAGATAAGCCGTTCAACAAGACAAGGAACAAAAGGAACTAGTATATCCAACAAATGTGAGTCTGAAGGAGAAACCGCAGTCTTGGGATTTAAAACTGAAATAAAAGGAGATTTATTTTCTTACATTCTGTCATTGAATCTTACTTCAGTAAAAGCTCTGCAAAGCTGAGAGTAGGTCAATATTTGAAGATAATCTGCCATGCAATGGTTTCATTTGATCTTTTCAAGCAGGATGAAAAATCAGAATGATGAATAACCCTCTTCTATCTACACCTGCATCTTGATTAAGACCCCTGTTTTTTTTGAGCTGTGGTACACCCATGTGCTATCCAATTCTTCATCAAGATACGGTAATTTCTTGCCTAATTTTGGCAAAGCCGTTCCCAACTTCCTAATCTCAATTGCTTGAGCTAGCATTGCTTAACAAGTAATTCAATCTCATTCAGCTTCAGCTAGTATCTGAAATAAACAGTTTGGGACCTCAGTACCTGGCAGAATGCTTTCGGCCAATGAGAAATGTTCGTTGCACTCACTCGTCCCAGGCAAGTCAAGTGAGGATGTTGACCCCAGGAGAGGCCCAGAGGGGGAAAACTAGAAACTGGGCCTTCTCAGTGATAGCTCCCCTACTTTGGAATCAACTTCCTTCAGATATCCATCTGGCCTTCAGATATCCCACTGGCAATTTTTAAGAAGCTTTTTAAAACTTGGCTTTTTCAATGGGCATTTTATTCTGATTCACCAAAGGAACCCGGTGAAACTATCAGCCAGTAAGATCATAATACCACCATTTTAACGTATTTGCCGGCGTAGACGATGACTGGGCGTATAAGACGACCCCAACATTTAAACTCAAAATAGAGCGTTCTTTACATACTTGCCATATAAGACTACCCCTCCCTCTGCCTTTTACCCCACTGGAGGGGCCAAAGAGGGAAGAGAAGGAAAGAAAGTTTCTGGGGCGGGCTACCAGCTGGCCCGAGGCAGAGGCCAGCACCTGCTCACTTGCCCGGCCTCTGGAAGTCTCTTCGGGAGCCCAGCGCAGCAGCGGCACTGGCGACGAGCGGGGCGGCACTGGCTTGTTGCAGGCGCCGTTTGCTTGCCAGCTTCTCTCCGCCCGGGCAACATGGTGGTAGGTCACGGGGAAGAAGGAGGTGGCGCTGCTGCTGCTGCTTTCCGCGAGGGCAAATGTGCGAGGAAGTGACTGAGCCGGTGGGGACCGAGCTCCGCCCGCTTCCCGGGCTGGGCTCGCCTCTCCATGCTGCTTCCTGCTGGTCCATGCGTCGCCTGAGAGCTGGAGCCGCCCGCTGTCTCCTTGGGAGAAGAAGCGCCACCTCTGCTGCCTCCTCTTCTTCCTCCTCCTCCTCCTCGTTCACCTCTCCTCTTTCCTCCTTGTTTTATGTGCTGCCCGCTCTGGGTGTACCCGGTGTATAAGACATGGAGGCATGTTTTTCAGGGCAAAAAAGTCATCTTATACGCCAGCAAATAGGGTAAATGCTTAAATATTTTAATACTGTTTTATTTTCTCATGATTTATTATGTTGCATTTTTATTATGTTCCAACCTCCCAGAATGGCCTCCAGTTAGATGGGCAGTACAGTGGTGCCTTGCAGTGAAAATGGCGGCACTATGGAGGATTTTCGCTTAAAGGTGAGTTTTAAGCCCATAGGAACGCATTAATCGCGTTTTAATGCGTTTCTATGGGCTTTTTAATTTCCCTTAGTGATGTTATCGCTTATCAACGTTTTTTCCGGAATGGATTAACATCGCTAAGCGAGGCACCACTGTATATGCACTGAATAAAATAAAATAAAAGATGTCAGTCCTAGAAGTGATGGTAATTCTAATTCAGCTCTAAGAAGGGTGACTGGTGTACCAAGGGGAAATTCAAAAATATTTCTCATAAAGTTGTTCTGCAAGATCTCAAGAACTGATTTGACTAATTTAGCTTCTTAGCAGATTTCTGTCCATACAATAGGTGAATAACCAGGGGAATAAATAGGTAACAAATAGGTGTTTATGACAATAAATACATGAATTCTAATTTAGCTCATTAGGAACAAATTAATTTCCACTTTTTAAAAAATATTCCGAGAAAAATATATATACATATCACTTAATTATTCAAATAATATTTAAAACCTACGCAGAACACATTAGTGGAGGTAGTTTATTTTTAGAAACAAAGGAATCACCCTACATCTACTTCCAAAGGTTTATGTAAATCTGTAACTCACTGAAAACTTTTAAAAATTCACTAGCAACCGGTAGGCACATACCCTTTTTGTCCCTATGTTCGATATTTGCTCCTCTCTCTAGCAGCGTTTGTACCAGCTCTTCATGTCCACCAGCACAAGCAAGAGTTAACGCAGTATCATGGTTACTTTCAGTCTAGAAAATATAGCATTAATGGCATTTGTCACATGTCAAGAGTATATGCTACTTGTAAGAAATACCATGTTAACAATTACAACCTTTAAAATTTTAGACACTATTATAGTTAAAGTAGCTGCCTCTAAATTAGATGAAAAAGAATTTAGCACAGTTCAGGAATCTGCCACTTTTGTTTCCTGTTAAAGAATTATCATTTAAGTCCATAATCACGCTTCCTTATACTTGAACTTTAAAAGCAATTAAACACAAAACAACAGATCAGAGATGCTGCATGCATGTGAACATTATGCTGTAAGCACTGGCTTATGTGATCCCTCTTTCTTTTCGTCCACTTCTTTGTGCATGTGAAAATAAAAATTCTACATTTCTAGTTGCTGTTTTTAGGAAATCATTTTCTTTTCATATCTGAATATGCCTATTGTGACATGACAATCGGAAAAAAACAGTTTCCGCCTAGTTTGTCTGTTCTATTAAGAGACAGGATCAAGAAACAGTATTCAGTAGTTGACCATGCTTAATTGTAACCAGAAATCAAGGGTGGAGATCCTGAGTTTAAATAGAGATTGTTCCTCTTCATCATGGGCAAAGACTTTAGGAGCCATTTTTAAAGAATTACCAAACTTCACTGTCATGGAAACTGCAACGATATTATAAACCATAATCTATTTCATCTCTCTTTTATCAACACAAGGAATCTTAAGTCTTTCATAACATATCACTTATTATCTAGATTGCGTTTTCAAGTCCACTGAGGATACAAACAGAAGTTTCTGTTCTTGATTATGGTTTATTATTACATTTCATTTCAGGCTTACCTGTGCATCAATATCTATGGCAGGGTAAACTGGTAGCATAGCTGAAGGCGAAATTATAGGACTTGGCGCTGGTGTCTGAGGTTGGGAAACAGATGTTGCAATGCTGTGGGTAGGAGTGTTTGACACTGCAGATGCTCTTCCACTCACTGCTGTTGAAGAAAATCACTATGCTTATTAAAAACAAAAGTAATTTTACTTTTAGAAGTTCTTGAAATGTGTATAAAAGTTTACATGGAAAAATGACAACATATTAAATGAGTTTTTAAAGTAGCATTCTTTGGATGTTATGTATTCGCGAAGGCTTTCACGGCCGGGATCTAATGGTTGTTGTGGGTTTTTTGGGCTCTTGGGCCGTGTTCTGAAAAACGAAGAAGTTTAAGCGATCGCAAAACAATGTTTCCTATGGGATTTTTTCGCTTTGCGATGATCGGTTTCCTGCTTCGCTAACCGATTATCGCAAAATGATGATTTTCGCACAGCTGATTGGCGGTTTCAAAATGGCCACCGGGTTAAAAAAATGGCCGCCCGCTGTTTTCTGGGACGGATTCCTCGCTGCACGGGCAGCGAAAATGGCCGCGCTATGAAGGATCTTCGCTGGACGGTGAGTTTCAAGCCCATAGGAACGCATTAATCGGGTTTTAATGCGTTTCTATGGGCTTTTAAATTTCACTTTACGATGTTTTCATTCTGCAGTGATTTCGCTGGAACGAATTAACATCGTAATGCGAGGCACCACTGTAACAGGATTCATCAGTGCTAAAATAAAGCCAAGTTGAATTGTCAAAATGTGACAGCCATTTTATCTTTCATGAACACTGCCAATGCTATACAATAGTGGTTCCCAACCTTGGGTTTCCAAATGTCCTTGGACTAAAATTGGAACCAATTACCTCAAGAGGTGGTGAATGCTCAAAACACTGGAGGCATTCAAGAGAAACCTAGACAACCACCTGGCAGATATCCTTTGATTTGTATTCCTGCATCAAGCAGGAGGTTGGACTTGATGGCCTTCCTATATGCCCCCTCTAACTTCACTATTCTAATATTCTATAATTAGCTGTGGCACAATTTATGGTAGTTATAGTCCAAGAACATCTGGGGACTCAAGGTTGGGAACCACAGCTATACACCAATATGAATCCCAAAATTACAACTACCAAGGTACAAGTGACAGCAGCTGGATTTATGGAACTATATTTAGACCCATGAAAATTAACAAAATGTAATTTATTTTGGCTAAATATTGTAAATGAGCTTCAACAGGCTTCTGTCCCTACAAAATTTTTGAGGTGATAGTAGTGGAAATCAGAACAATGAAATGTGATTTTGACCAAGGAAAAACAAATTCAAAGTTATTTCTCCCCTGCAATATTTATTTTATTTACCAGGATGTACTGATACACACTTTAACTTCTTAAACTGCCTAAATCACACCACTGAACTATGGTTCTGAATGGCTGGTACTCAGAAGATAGGTTGTCAAAGGATTAACTAATTTTTAAAATGAAATTAATGGAATTCCAACTCCTGTACTTCTGTCAGTACAAATCTCTGGTCAATCTTTGAATCAGTCAGGTAGTCTACACTCAAACATTCTCTGAGCCACATGTGTTTCAGAACTCCCTAGGAGTATTTACCCACTGACCTCGATGCAAGCCTTCAAGACACCCAGAGTAGTTAAGCTGATGAATGTTGCTACAGTGAAATGGAGGATTTGTGGCAGATACAAGTGGGAAGGTGTAATTTGACCTAGGCTGCTTCCAAAGCTTTTCGACTCAAAAATAGGATATAGCCACTTATAAACAAATGAACAGAACATACTGTAGGATCACTTAGACAATAATCGTTTCACAATAATTGCTTAAAAAGCCAAGCCACAGTGATAGCAGCAAAGAACTGTCACATTATTGCTCATCACCATCTGGAGAAAGTATCAACCAGAATAAGTTTTCATGTTTAGAATAATCAAAACATGTCCAAGTCATCACATGATATATTGTCAAATTTATGACCTATTCTGTCAATTAGTTTGCACAGAGATGGAGGCAGCAAAATCTGCTCCACTCCAGTCTACCTATCTGAGAGAAAAGGAGTCAGGCAGATCCTTGATGCTACTACACAGCTCTAGAGATGTGCACTGGAATTGCTGTATTGGGTTTATAAGCCTTCCAGATTAGGTCTGTTTAGATGTTTTTTAAGGGAAGAAGTTAAGTTTCTTTCCCAAATCTATATTTCCAAAGTTATTTTCATCCATAATTCAAAAGTACTATTTTCATGTAAGTCAGAAATCTGAAAAATGCAGCAATCAAAGAGGTAACTAAAGACTTTAACACATTTATGGGGGCTTAAAGAAACCTAAGGAATGCAACATCAATATCAGGGCAACAGATTCTGGATTCCAGAGCTTGGAATAAAAGGGGACAATATACTTGACTACACAGATATGACTCCACTTACTCAGTGACTGTCAATTTCTTTTACTATATGCTCTGCCTGCTTCTAGAGAAAGCCAACTGGCTCAAAATGCCAACACTTTAAATTGAATAAATAATAAAATAAATAAATGAATATTCTGCCAAAATTTTGTTCCTTTAAACTATTAGTTATGTAAAACAGAACACAATTTCCCAGAATGCCTGTTTTTAATAAAGCTAGTTGGTCAACAATGCAAACTTAAATGCAAATATGATCTTCAGGCATCAGATATCTTAAAATGGGAAACAAAACAAAAACAAAACCACCTTGGGTGGTAAGGAAAGAATGTAAGGATGGCAGCATTACACCTGCATGTAACCAGCTATACACACCTGCCATGATGTCATCCAGTGTGTCATTGAGTGTCTGGGCAGGGCTGGCTACCATTAACCCTTGTTGTGCGTCTGTCAGAATTCCTTGTCCCAGCCCTGTAAGTTGTGCTTGGCCCAGTACTGGCTGTCCAACTATAACACCTTGCAGTTCTGTCAGATTAGCAATAGACCCTGGAGGTAAGGAGCTTGCAGACAGAGGCAATGCTTGGGGCATTGCAAGAGGCTGAATTGGAGCAAAACCAATCTGGGCAGCAGTTTGCTGAGGGTCATCTTTAAGCAAGTAGGGGTCCACCTGTTGCAATCGTGCATAGTCTCCTTCCGTAAGCTGCTCGCCTACACCAACAGGAGTTAGCAGTCCCAGATGTTGGCAGGACTGCTGCTGTTGCTGCTGCTGCTGCAGTTGAATCCGCTGCGCTTTCACCTCCAGGTACTGCTTTTTCAGTTGTTGCTGTGTTTTCAGCTGCAACTCTCGTTCTACTTTCTGTAGCTCTTCTAGGATTTTTTGCTTCTTCTGAATTTGTTCCTCTCTAGTTTTGTTCAGTTCCTCAATCTTCTCCTTGGTGAGCTGGTCGGCGTGAGCTAATTCCAGGGACTGCAGCTGGGCATTCTTTTCGATGGCTTCCTTTATTCTTTGCTCCAGTTCTGTCAACTTGCCCTGAGCTTCCTCAACAATGCTTTCTGGAGACTGACTGGCGATGTAACCTTGTACATCTGGGCTGGCTGGCTGCACGTGGCTGCTGGACTTTTGTTTGGAAGTGGCTGCGTGAAAGAGAAATCCACTCAAAACCAAACAGAAGTGCGCACACACAGCATTCTTATTAAAGACTGTCAATAAAGAACAATGACATTTTGGCACTTTTTTAAAAAGGTGAAAAGCCTATGGGAAAGACACATGCTTATTTTTCTTTGAGCCTTTTAGTGGGGAATGAGAGAATGTTATTTATATAATATTAGTAGCTTATTTGCTACGGAGTCTACAGATCATTGTTTAATATTGGTAAAGTAACAAACTGTTTTAACAAACTTTCTCTTCAATGGTAACTGACAGTTCAATCCCATGCATGTTGTTAACTTCAAAGTTAACTGTACTGTGTGAGGCAGTACTTATGTTCAGCAAGTATGCACAGGAATGGACTTTAAGCTGAAAGATGAGCTATAGAGACCTGAGACACACAGTATTTCAATGCAATTTCATTTTCTTCACCAAGAGAGAGAGAGCTGTAAACCCTTATCTTGGTATTTTTATGAATCATGATTTAACACCAAATCCTTTTGTACTGGACACACAAGACTGATACCAAACACCCATAATCTTGATAGTGATTAATGAGAGGACCCAAAGCAGCAATCTAACTAATCTATGCATAAAATGACCTTTAAATAACCCAATATGAAAACAGCCCTTGATTTTTATTCTCTAGAGAATACTTCTGAAATATTCTTTAGAGAAGCTAGCAATAATGAAGAAGTTAAAGCAAAAACTGTACCTATAAAACCTTTTTAGTAATCATCTACAAAATTACAACTGACCTTTACTTCTGATAGGGAGGGTAGTGGCAACGGTGGCCGGGGGTTTGTCAGGCTCCTGAGGTGGAACGACCATGGGGAGTGCCTGCACTGGTACACGAGGAGCCTAGAAAATGGGACACCACAGTTACATTCTTTGTTGTCCTACATGACTAAAGCAGATTATAACAAAAACTAACAAGTATTTTTACAATTCGTAAGATAAAATCAGCACCAATACGTACAGTTTTAGATGATATAGCTAATGATTATTGATCCTTAACCATTTAATTCTCAGCATCAGTGGTAATACTTTAAATATGGGAATAACAACACACTTTAGTTGCTTAGGGCAAACGTAAGGTGACACAAATTGTCCACAAGCTCATCTAAGAAAAAGTGACTAGGTAAAAATTCTTCCCCAGGCAAGGTTTATTCCACATCAATTTCCCCTCAGAAATAGAAAGCAAGAATGGAAAGAAACGTGACAACAGATGGCAGCATCTCCTCTGAATTTTACAGTATCGCATCGAAACTTAACAAGTCTTCTACTATACTACTGGTTACAATACATTTTTCCAGATGAGAAGACTTGTTTTAGCAGGAATCCATTATTAAGAAAAGGAAAACAAAACAAAAAGAAAAAAGCACATCAGTTCTTTAACTCTTACCCTATTTAAATCATGAGATGGGGGAGTCAGTTGGGTAGATTCAGGAGGAGGAGCAGAAAGGAGGTTATTAGGATAGTCCAAGAGGTAACAAACCACACTAGTATGACCGCCCTTCGCAGCTTCTATTAGCATGGTGGAACCATCCTATAAAGACACAACAGGGGAAAAGAAAGAGTCACACTAGAAGATGCATTTTGGTTTTGTATTCTGGGGTGGGGGGAAAACACAGGCGACTATGTTCATTCATATTCTATGCTTTTATAAAGCATCTGAAGTATTTTAACAGACACTTCAGTATCATTGCCTCTAAAGTACTTTTCAATCAATTTATTTCAGTTCCACCCACACATTAACCTGGTTTGTATTTGTTTATGCCTTCCTACACACTGCAAGATTCCTCCGGCACTCTGCAAACCGCAGAGTTGATAGCAAGCTCCCTGAGAAGTTCAGGGTGAATGAAGAAGAATGCAGAAGTATCTAGATTTATCAGAAGGGTCAGCTCCACCACGTTTACATTTATGCAATTAAAATTAGCATGAAAAATTAGATATAAACCCCTTTTTAGTGACCGAACATATTTTAGTCAGGCAAGTCATTATGCTTTATTTCCCAGAGTTAAAAAAATAATCAAAAGATTGCTCACAAAATGTACTCATTATGTAATAAAATAATGGAAAAGAAACCTCCACATACTTTTAGTCTGTGTGTAGGATCAGCTCCATGAGCTAACAATAATTCCACAACTGCAAGATGGCCGCCAGCACAAGCAAGTGACAATACTGTATGATCATTGTTAGCTGTGGTTCTATTCACATTTGCTCCTGTGGAAAAAATTTTAAAAAGATATTGAGTTCTTCTTCATAATGTCACTGTTACTTTCTGATGACTGCTATCTCACTGATCTCCTTCCACTGAGAACTGCAGTAACCAAATGGGTCAGCTATACCAGTTTCTGAACATCATGATCTTGCTCAGATTCATCCCCACTGTACAGTTGTAAAAAAAAAAAAAAAAAAAAAAAGCAGATCAAGCCCCTCCCCATTAGTCATCAGGGATGCTGATGGTCAGATGTCCTTAGTCACCCTAATACTTAAGCAAAAGAAAAGGAATGAAGAAAATCCACCCAGGTTCTTTCTGGAGGATCCTCAAAAAATCCTGCTGTCTTGTACAAGACAAGAACAAAAAGGGTAGAGAGCTCTTCCAAGAATTCAGAATGTATTTAGAATATAATTCTAAACTGCTCAGCTTCATCAATCAAGCTATATGATCTCTTAGATCTTGCTGGCAATTTTATGCATAAAAGGAGAATGCCCCAAGTACAAGTTTCTGATTTGATAAATATATTTATCGCACTTGGGTCCTTTCCTAACTTCAGAAGAACTCAGGGATGTGTACATACGCTTATTCCATTTAATTTCACACCTCCCCAACTTGAGGGCTGAGAGATTTGTGCTGTAGTCTTTCTATTATGTGTCCATTAATCAAAAGTTTGGCCCCAGGGTTTGAGGTTCTCCATTCCTGTTTTATTTAAAGATATATGAATATCTCATAGAACAAAACATAAATGTAACAATTTAATATAAACAAACTAATATTTAAAACATACACCTTAGAATACTTACAATTGAAATACTGCTCATAAAAACTTACCTTTACTAATTAAGAACTGAACAGTACAGACATGACCTGCTCTTGCAGCTTTCATTAATGGAGTTCGTCCTCCTTCAGATTCATGCTCCTAGAAAGGAGTGCCTGAGTTAAACAATGGCCAAATCAACAGTGATCACAATTTTTTTGGCTTATCTGGCAAAGTTGTGGATAGCTGCAAATGACTGTGACTCAGAAAAATTGGACATAAAATGCCTAGAGGAGAGGAAACTTTGGACTTGATCCTGAAATGTACCCAGTATTTAATTTAGAATGGAAGTATTTTTGAATACAGAAACAATGCATCACAGTCTAAGCAGAGACCCTCCTATATTATCTGAGTGACCTTACTGTATTTTTTGAGTGATAATTTCTGCACTATCCACAAAATCTTGGTGCATAGCATGAAAAGACAGATTAAAGTAGAAAACTAGCTGTTTGTGGTCTAATAAAGGTATCACCTGCACTTGCAGTTGTGGGTATAACTATTGTCAAATAGACTGCGAAAAGGGATAAGGACAGAAACATCCAGCGTTTCTGCCTAAGCTCCTGTTCATTCAAGGGCAGGCAGCTTCTCCAGCTTGGTTAGACAAACTTCATAATTTCTTTGTCTGCAAAGTTGGCTTCCCAGACCTATACTCAATGGCACAATACAGTGGTGCCTCGCAAGGTGAACACCTCGCCGGACAAAAAACTCGCAAGACGAAAGCGTTTTGGGACTGTTTTGGTGACTTGCAAGATGGCTTCTTCTATGGCCGTGCTTCGCAAGACAATGTTTTTCGCAAGACTAATGTCTCACAAGACTAAAATAATTCATTCATCTTGCAAGGTTTCGGATAGGAATGCATTGCAATGCATTCCTATGAGAAACCGCTTTTCGCAAGACAAAAATTTCGCAAGACGGTGCTACTTGCGGAACGAATTACTTTCATTTTGCAAGGCACCACTGTATTAGGAGAACTGAAAATGAGAACTTCATGTAGAAGTCAAGGCATTTTAAAACATTAGTTCTACATATTATTATTATATTGTTAGAACTTTCAGTGTATTTGCCCGTAACTCTAAGCTGTAATTAGTGTTCCTGGATCAAATGAAAATGAATGTAACAGTGATAACTTCTGGAATAAGACTGATCTCCCAGTATGGTAAATGCTATGATAGATTCAATCTTGAATAGAAAAGCACTCTGAAGAGCTGGCACTGAAAGCCTGTTCAGAAACTAACACTGAGCCAAACTGCAGCAACAGCATCTCTCTTGCCCATAACAAGTTTTGTATGTTTATTCATTAATTTGTTTATTTATATATTTGTTTATTTGTTTATTCATTCATTCGATTTATATCCCGCCCATCTGGTAAATTCTACCACTCTGGGCGGCTTACAGCAAAAAATAATACAAAACATTTCCATACAAAAATAACAAATGGTGTGCAGAAATATAATAATAGATAGAAAGGAAAAGAAAAAGTTCCCTCCACTTTCTCATTAATTTACTTTGCATATAGGCACAGAAATTTATATTTAAATATGTATTTCAAGTGTGTTTTCTCTCAAGTCATACACATTTCTAAGTATATTTTATGCTAAAATATGTACTTTAAAGGACATTATGTCACATTTTCCTAACCAAGAACTGCATGGGCAAAATCAGAGAAATGTGAAAACTGAAAGACAATTGCCTTCTTTATCCACATAGAAATCCAAGAGTTGTAGATGAAGTCAGTTCACCTCAAAATTCACAAGAGATCAAATTCCTCAAGAATTTCTACTTTCACCACAAACCTTAAGATTTAAGGGAGGGTTCTGCTATGTGTCTTGGGACATCAAGATGGCACAGAAAATGTCTATATATCTCTCTGCCGAGTCATCCACTCTTGAATTCCTTTTCCTAGGGAAGCTGATTTTCTCTGAGCCTCCAAGAAGTTTGTTAAAACTTTCCTGTTTTGTTAAGGCTTTCCTCTGGTGATCTGTTACAATGCTAGGAGTTTTTTTAAATCTTTTGTTATTTTGTTTTCTGTTCATAGTATTCGGTGAATTGTTATAAACTTAATCCAATCCCATATGTTTCTTATATTTTGTTATATGGTGATATGTAGCCTTGAAACCTACTGTCCTCATCACTCTAAACCAAACAAAATCCAATCCAGTCAAAACAGATTTTTAAAATTAAACACCTAAAGAAGCCCAAAATGTAATCTGCCATCTTACCAGATCTGCATCGGCTTGAAGCAACACATCTGCTACATCTGTATGACCATTTTCACAGGCATAGGTCAATGCAGTGTCTCCTGTTGCTGTTGTTGCATGAACATTAGCTCCTGAAGCAACAAGAAGTATATTAAAGTTAGAATATATACAAGCAACTCAACCCTTATATTATTTAAGCACATTTCAAAGTATCAGAATATTACAATAGTTAATTATTATACTACAACCACCATTTAAGATGCATTTACCTAAATTTCATGCACAAGTGACAGGTTAGCATACACAACGACAGAATCAATTAACAGTATGTAGTTCAATATATGGAATATAAACATATCATTAAAAGTCTTCAAGAGTGTTCCCAACTGTACACATAAATTACAAATGCACACCACTAGCAATTCTGTACCTGCAGCTAATAAATATTTGACTAGCTCCAAGTGACCCTCTTGTGCAGCTTCCATCAAAGGTGTAGAGCAGCCAAGTTCTATATCCGCTCCTGCCTTAATAAGGAAGTCAGCTACTTCCAGAAAGCCCCCACAGCATGCTAAAGTTAAGGCAGTTTCTTGGGTCTCTTCTGTCTGAGCATTAATGTTGGCTCCTTTGAGAAACAAACAGACATACACAAAATTAGTTTTGTAAACAGTACTTTGAGGTAGCTTAACACTTTTCAAACCATTTTTCTCACATAAGACAGTTAATGTTATATATGCTATTTACATATAGTTTTTCTTTATTCCACGTAGTATTCCTTACAGCTGTTAAAACCCCAGGAATCTGCCTAGTGTATCTTTTAAAATAATCTAAATTAAGCATTCTAACTGACTAGCTGGAGACACTAAGGAATTCATTTCCTGTTGGCATTATTTATTAATACTTTGCATATGAAGCAGAATGTAATCACATTCATTGTATGGTCATAAGAAGAATATTTCCTATAGTCAACAACATGTTGTCCAACTGCATCCAAGTTACTTAACATTTCCAAAGAAACAACCATGTTAAACTATGTCAGTATGTGGGCAAAATTTTTTTGAAAAGGCAAAATACTACAATACTTTAAAGACTAACAGATTTTCAGCAGTGCAAGCTTTCCTGAATCAAAATGTGCTCCTTCGGAAACAATGAGTAAAATACATGTCCCTTTTAGTCATGATGACATTCATGTACAGGTGATGATGCTAGAAAAAGCAGCAATTGTTTGTTAACACAGGAATGGGTCTATTAAGTTGTTACTTGATGATAAGATATGTCAAGCAGACATGCCTGTCACAAGAATGCTAAACGTTGTATAGGGACAAGAGGTCAAACTGTCAAGGGAGATAACTACTTTATACCCATACAATATTACAGAAACCTGGGTTATTTACAGAGGTAGTTTACTCCTTGATTTCTATTGAGGCCCTTAGAGATCTCCTGCACCTTGTTCATGCAGCTGAGTACTGCTGTCTCCCTCTTGAATCTCCCTTTCTGATACTATATGTCTTTTCTACAATACGCAATTGGAGATTCATAACAGAGAGCTCTGGGAGGCTGAAGCGTTCCAAAACTGGATTGTGTTTTGGAATTCCTAATATTAGATTTGTGTCCATTCATTCTTTTGCACAAGGACTGCCCTGTTTGTCCTATGTAGAAAGCAGAGGGGCAACACCAGCAAAAAGATGACACAGATCATATTACAAGATGAACAAAATGAGTCCCCAATGTTGTGGCTGATATTGCTGGGCCCCTTGATGGTGTTGCCAGTATACATATGCAGGCACAAAGGCAGACAGGTTTGTGACAAGGTCTTGTTCTTGTCCTCATCTGCACAATGTGTTGCCTTTGTGTTAACAGATTCTAGCCGGGGGAATAAGCACGGTGAATGTGGCTAGTATAAAAATGCTAAGAACTGTTGTGTTGCCTACTGTGTGTCAGCAGTTATTTAAGTAAGAGGGTTGGCTGCCTGTAGGCCAGCCTACAGGGAGCCTCCAATTTAAACAGCCATTGACACACAACAGGCAACTCAGTAACTGTTAATATTTCTGTTATAGCCATATCTACTTAACTTATCACATTGGCTAAGACCTGATAATGAACAACTAGATAATCCTTTTCCTGTGCTAACAAACTATTGTCACTTTGTCTATGTCACCACCTGGACATAAGTCTCACCACCACAGAATCCTCCTCATCTCAGAACAGCAGAGCTGAAAGAGACCCTAAGGGTTATTGAGTCCAGTCGCTGTCAAGGAGGCACAGTAGGGAATCAAACTCCTAACCTTTGGCTCTACAGCCAGATACCTAACCATTGAGCTATTCAGCAGTTATAGCACTGGTATGTGTACTCCCTCTTTTCAAATAAATGAATCTTGATCCACAAAACCTCTCAGTGAAATTGTCTTGAGATATACAGTGGTGCCTCGCTTAGCGATGTTAATCGGTGCAGCAAAAATCGCTACAAAGCGATTTCATCGCTAAGCAATTTTTAAAAGCCCATAGAAATGCATTAAAACGTATTTAATGCGTTCCTATGGGCTTAAAAACTAACCTTATGCGAAAACCCTCCATTGCGGCGGCCATTTTTGGTGCCTCTAAAGCGAGGCAAAACAGCGGGCGGCCATTTTGTTTACCCGGCGGCCATTTTGGAACCGTGGTCAGCTGGCCGAAAATGGGGGCTTTGCGATGATCGCTTCCCTGCGATCATCGCAAAGCGAAATTTCCCCATAGGGGCCATCGCAAAGTGATCACTCTTGCGATGGCAAAAAGTCCATTGCAAAGCGATTTCATCGCTATACGGAGCAATCGCTATGCGAGGCACCACTGTATATTTTAGGAATAGTTTTACTATTGCCACTACCAATGAGTTTTCACAGTCAAATGGGGATACAGTATGAACTTAATTCCTACTCTTGAATCCCTGCCCACACTGGCTTTCAGACAATATATTACATATAGTAAAGTGAATTTGTATATGACTTGGTATTACACATTATAAACTATGTAGTAAAAACTAACAACAATTCCATCCTGAAAGTATTCTTTCCAAAAGATACACTTCAGAGAGTTTTTGCATTTTCAACACCGCCAGCATAGTAATTTGTACTCTTACAGTTACCTTGACCAAGAAGTAATGCTACCATCTCCTCATGACCTTCTCTGGCTGCTTCCATCAGTGGTGTGTAACCTTCATCATTTACTTCCTCTAGATTAGCACCTCGTTCAATTAATAAAGCAGCCAGCTCTACATGCCCACCACAGGCAGCCAAAGTTAATGGAGATTCAAAGGAGTCAGCAGGCATGTTAACCTGAGCACCACTATCAAGGAGCAACCTAGCAACTTCCACATGTCCATCCTAGGAAGCAAAAATATGAATAAAAATGATGAGTACACAAATGTTGGCTAAACCCATTATATCATTTTCCTAACACAAAATGAATCTTATGCAACATTTCTTACAGCATACTGGCCAATCAATAGTAGCTTTAGGGAAGATGCAACAACTAAAATAACGCTTATTCGCAGAAAGCCCTTGGGAATGCTGAAATACCCATTTACAAATCTGGAGCTGCATGATTTACTGTGGGAACACAATCCCAAATGAAGACTTTCCTCTCATAGAGTTACATGTTTTGCTTGGATTTCCATACTTGTGATTTATAAAAATGGGAAAAATTGACTGTTCTCAATCTCTCACACAAACTTAAGTATCTATTGTGCTGACACCTATATTTCATGTTCTTTTCAATGATAGCACTTTTTATGTGCTATACTTCTAGGCTGTCATCTGGAATGCTATTATTGTTAATTAATGATACAAATTATTTAAGAGATGGGAAAAATCTATCTAGTCAGTAAACAGCTTGAATACTTTGTAATTTGTGGTACAGAACAAGAATAAAGCATAAACATTTTGGCCTGAAGACAAGACAAACACAAGTCACCAAACAAACATAAATGTTGATTGTGTATTTGCTAGAATGTTTGGGACCACCAGTTTCGCACCCATCTGCCTTGGATAAGTTTTTTTGCCACCAAGGTTAAACTACAATGTTACAATTATAATATCAATCAAACAATTTTTAACTACTGCTGCAAATGAAAAACAGATTAGTCTCTTGGATCCACATGTTGCTAACACTTCTTACCATGCATGCCTCCATTAATGCTGTATGCATCTCATCTGTTTTATGCTCCTGATCAGCACCTGCTTCAAGCAAAAATCTCACCATTTCCAAATGGCCTGAAAATAATCAGAATAAAGAATCCTAAACATCAAATTAAACCCAAAATCTGACATGTATTTATGGGTAAACATGCAGTGCCACAAACTAATTGCAACTAAAATTACCAACGCAGATAGGAACACTAAAAATTATTTATCTGTAATTACTGAGTTGGTTAGCTGGTTCTAGAAACTAAAGATTTTTCTAAACTAAGGAACAAAGAAAGAGCAAAAATGCTGCTGTCAACATCCCATTAAAGGAACAAAAACAGCCTGAAAATATTCTTCCAAGGTTGGGAAAGAGGTACGTTATTAGCTTACAAATCTAAGGCATAAAACTTGGAAGAAAACTGAACAGAGTCTTTTAAAAATGATTTTCCATCACCCTGAATGCTCAAGCTGTTCCCCTCGCTCCCATGCTGTTCTATAGTTCACAGATTTGGAATGAAAGCAGGACTATGTAGTCATAATACAAGAAATTTGCACTGCTTCAACCTGTTCCCAATCCTGGAAAATGTTATATGCTATTGTCCGATGGAAAAGAACACAAGTATGACAAAGGTGCCAAACATTTCTCCTGCCTCAGCAACACATAAACAAAGAAACACTATTGGTACAATATTGCTTGTGACTTATTTTGCAGTATATGCTGCAACTGAATGCATATACTTTTAGATGGCTCTTTTCCTCAAACAATATGAAGGGTTACATATTAAATCAATTGCCCAAATTAACATGATTTAGATTAGGAATTAAAAACACAGTATTCCTCAGTTGGAATTACATAAAATCAAATGAAAATCTTTACATTAAATGTTAATAATTGCAGTATGTTCTGAATTGTATTGTTTGCATCTTTGAGAGTTCAATACTGTACCTTTATAGCAAGCCAGGGTAAGTGCACTCTCTTTAAATTCATTGGAATGTGTATTGATTCCAGCTCCATTTTCTAACAGCACTCTGGCAACTTCCACATGCCCTGCGCTCCCTGCCTCCATAAGGGGAGTGTGGCCATTTTCATTATGGTCCTCAATACTAGCACCCGACTCCAACAGGGCCTTCACAACATCTACATAGCCTCCAGCACAAGCATATGTGAGTGCTGTGTTACCTGGTTTCAGAGAAGAAGATGAAATAATAAAGTTTGTTTAGATAATTGTCTCACTCACCCCAAATGCATAGAAGCACTGATTGCTTGTCACTATACTTCATCACGTTTTCAGCTGTGTCAGCAATAAATTGAACAAGGTAATCTTAAATTCAAAATACTACATCTATCACATGTTAACTCATTTTGTTGCCCTGAGGAAAATCACCATCTGTTTTCACCTTCTCTGTAGGAATAATAATACCAAAAGAGGAAGATCAAATAAGAAATAAAGGAAGGATATTTTGGAGGCCACTGATTCATAGGGTCACCTTAAGTCAGCAGTGATTTGATGGCACATTAACAACAGTATATGTGAAATACTTGAATCTCCTTTATATAAGTTGCATCTTTCATTCACAAAAGGCTATTTTATTCAGTAGATGTTTTCTGTGAACATAAATAGGAAGAAACCATTTCCAAAAATCTGCTCCGGAAGGCATCTGGGAAAGTAACGTTGGAAGCAACTGAAGACCAAAGGGGAGCTGGTATATATCACCATCCCCTCCCATTAACAGAAGATGGTTGAACTTGACAAAAAGGAAAGAGATGGTCAACATTACTATATAATCCCAAAAAGGATCCTCTAAGTTTCCACACACAACTAATGTCTATATGCCACACATATGAAAGTTGGACAAAAATTATAACATCCTCAATCCCCAAAAGAGCTTTTATTGTCAATGATTTAATTGTATTTAAGCCTCTCTAAGCATTCATAGAAGTGAGTGGTCTGTTTCAATAATGAATCTTACAGTTATTTACATAAATCCCCCTAAATTTAAAGATTAAAGTAGTGAGTCAAGAGGCCCATATATTGCCATGTGTTGATGAATCAATTCAATTCAACTTCTGATTCAAGCCTTGAATGTGTAAACAACTGTCTAAAGCAGAGGCTGCTATCCCAAGATATTCCAGGTTACATGATCATATAAAACAGAGGCCTCACAACTGTTTCAACGGTTTTTAAAATAAAGACAAACTGAAGAAAAACTGTGATAACAGCTAAGAACACTAAGAAAGGATTACTGTGGTCATAATCAAAAAAACAAAGACGCATTCTGAAGAACACTAGATCGAGTTTAGAGAACAGGGACAGATTATATTCAATCTTAGAAAATTGCAAGGACAAGCATTATCTAGCAATCAGCTGTAGCTGAATGCCTGTGGGCACCCAATCAGTTCTTCCTGTTTTCTTTGCCCGCTCACCTATTTTGCTTGAGCACAGTGAATGGGCAAGAGAAGGAGCAGTAACCTTTCCAACCAACTTAAAAATTGGGTATTCTACTGTGATTTGGAATACTCTTGACCATAGCTCACTTCTGATTTGTGACCACAGATTTTACGCTTTATTGTTATTTATGCCAACTTGTTTTTTTAAAGTTGTTTCTTATATTAAGATTTGATACAAAAACTCTATTTGATACATCCAGATTTCATGAAGACCTTTAGAATTCAAAAAGTACTAACTAAAAGGAACCAAAGTGGATCAAACTGGCAGGGGGAAATTGCCTAGTGGTGGGTTTTGTTTTGTTTCCAATGGGGAAAAATCGTCGTTTTGTGAAGATCGCCCATAGGGAAGCCATTTTGTGAAGTGCCGATCAGCTGTTAAAATGGCTGCCCTGCGAAGCATCGGTCCCGAAAACACCTGTTTTGTGAAGTGTTAAAATCATTGTTTTGCAAGAAATGGTTAGCGAAGCAGAGACCCAAACATTGTCCAGCGAAAATCGCCCATTGGAATCACTGTTTGGTGAATCACTATAGCGACTGCAAAACCTCATCGTCATGCGGATTCGTCGTTTTGCGAGGTCATCTAGCACACTGGTTCTTAACCTTGGGTTACTCAGGAGTTTTGGACTGCAACTCCCAGAAGCCTTCACCACCAGCTGTGCTGACTGGGGTTTCTGGGAGTTGCAGTTCAAAAGCATCTGAGTAACAAAGGTTAAGAACCACCGATCTAGCAAGTTACCACTGTACAATAATCCAGCTAGGATTTAAATAAGGCATGTGTCACTTGTGATCAGATCAGACCTCTCCAGGAATGGGTGCAGCTGACACACTAGTTTTATTTGTGCAAATATACCCCTGGCCATTGCTGAAACCTGGGCAGCCAGACTCAGAAATGAATACTGGAGCACCACCAAGCTGCACACCTGTGTTTTCAGAAGGAGCGCAGCCCCGTCCAGCACAGGCTGCATCTCTACTCCTTGATCTGCCTTAGATCAGGAAGAATATTAAATCTTCTTAACATATTTTTTTTGTGATCTTTGCTCCAGTGTAGCAACATCCCTGTTGTATCTACTCTACTGCCCACTAATTATAGTCAAAATTCTAAGGATTAAAGATAACACAATGAAAAATTACACAAATTTTCACATTTGGTATAAGAACTTGCATACATATAACTTGTTAAATTCTTTGATATATGAAGTGTGTAATTTATGATCCAGAGTTCCCAGTTTCCATACCCATTACAGTGGTGCCTCGCATAATGGGCGCCCCATTTAACGACGAATCCACATAGCGACGATATTTTTGTGATCGCTTTTGCGACTGCATAACGATAATTTCCTATGGGGGGGAAATCGCTTTGCGATGATCGGTAAGCTGTTTCGCTTACTGATTTCGCATAGCGATGTTTTCCCCCCAGCTGATCGGCGGTTCCAAAATGGCCGCCGGGTAAAAAAGGGACAGATTCCTCGCTTACCGGGCAGCTAAAATGACCGCCATATGGAGGATTTTCACTTAAAAGGTAAGTTTTAAGCCCACAGGAACGCACTGAAGGGGTTTCAATGCATTCCTAAGGGCTTTTTAATTTCGCATAGCGACAAATTCATATAGCGACGATTTTTGCTGCACAGATTATCGTCGCTATGCGGGGCACCACTGTATTTTTAACTGTAACACATATCTTACCTGTTGAAGACTGTGCGTTGACATCAGCACCATGAGCTAGCAGCAACTTTACAATTTTGACATGCCCACCGTTAGCAGCAGCCATTAAAGGTGTTATGTCTCCTTTGATACCTCTATCTTCAACATTTGCATGCATTGCCAGGAGGACCTATTGACAAAGAGAACCAAAAGTTGTTAATTAAGGTAAAATTGAGCAAGAAATGCATTAGGAAGTTTCAGCGTAGCACCAGCAGTTTGAATTGAGAAAATGGTTTCCTATCATGCTACACATTTTAACTGGCACACATAATCCCAGGATGTTTCTGTTATCCACATCTGTTCTGTGAACAGCCAGTGTTAATAATGCAATTGTTACTCTCAGTACTTTATTTCCCCTGCATTTAAATCACTATTTGCAATTCTACCACCTACCACTGTGCATCTCCCTTCTCTCTCTCTCTCTCTCTCTCTCTCTCTGTGTGTGTGTATGTGCACACCCTGTTCTGAGTAACACCGCATGTATTTGATGAAATGACATAAAATTCACAAAAACACAAGCTATAACAGTTTTTTTTAGTCCTCAGGGTGAAACAGGACTTCCTTCTTTTTTCTATTTCAAATGCTTTATATGACTATGCAGATACAACCTTTGTGTACTCACTATGCCTTGCATACAACCCCTACAAGCAAATTCTGTGCATCAGTGTTGTAACACTGAAGATGAATTACCACATTTGCATTTTGCAAAGTCTATTAATAATACCTACGGATTATTCATCTGACTTTTTCCACTACTATATGTAGTACACTCTCTATGTACAAAGTGTCTGATCTGTGAAACCTGTAGACAGAACAGCAGCATTACATCAGAAGTAAGCTGTCTGCTAGCTCACTCAACTCTCCTCGGGAACAGGAGGGCTTCTGGTCTCACAGGAGAAGCCTTCTACTCTCTCACTGACCTCAGTACTCACTCTACCTACACTTCTTTCTATGTGTTTGTAATACATGTGTCTGTTTGATGTACAGTGGTGCCTCGCTAGACAGTTACCCCGCATGACAGTTTTTTCGCTAGACATTGACTTTTTGTGATCGCTATAGTGATTCACAAAACAGTGATTCCTATGGGGGAATTTCGCTGGACAATGTTCGGTCCCTGCTTCGCAAACCAATTTTCGCTAGACAACGATTTTGACAGTTCCCTCCGCGCTCGCAAAATGGGTGTTTTCGGGACCTAAGCTTCGCAAGGCAGCTATTTAAACAGCTGTTCGGTGGTTCACAAAGCAGCTTTCCTATGGCCGACCTTCGCTAGACAATGACGATTCCTCCCCATAGGAACGCATTAAACAGGTTTCAATGCATTCCAATAGGGAAATGTTTTTCGCTAGACAATGATTTCGGTAAACAGCGATTTCAGTGGAACGGATTATCATTGTTTAGCGAGGCACCACTGTACCTGTGTACATTTAAAAGAAATGCCAAATTTAGGGTTTGAGGGTGCCCCACCACTACAGACATCCATGGCTCTCACTACTTTTTCCTTGCCAATTTTCACCTCTTGCCAATTTTCACCTCTTTCCTATTGCATCCAATGACTACCTCAGTTCTGAGTGAGTTGGTTCCTTTTACAACTATTTCAAAAGAACTTGTTTTTGTCATGCAAAGATTCAAAGTCCATTCACTATAAATCTTGCAAACTTGATTCCTGCATGCTTAGATATGCTTGGGAGTTGTGAGATACTATTCTGATTTTGGGACTGATGACATTACTAGGGGAATGGGACAGAGATATGTCCAACATCAGACATTGTAATGAGACAAGTCAAATGCTTCAAAGAGAAAACATGTTAAGGAGCAAACCAAACTACTACATGCATGTAGCAAAAGGGTTAAACAAACTCTGAAAGGGAGCAAAGAAAAGATAAAGAAATCCTTCCCTTTAACAAAGGTTATAGAAATTAATTGATCAGACTGTCAAGGGGTTGGGCGGGCTTCAAAACAGCTACAAGATGGAAAAAACAATACCCTCAATCTCAGAAGATAAGCTAAAAATACAGATTGATGGCGGATAGCAACAAACTAGATAGATTAGTTGCCTTCTTTTCATCAAGAAAGGCTCCACTGGTAAGCCTAGACATTCTATTTCTCCTTTTCAGGGGAAGAAGACACCAAGTGCTGGAAAAACCACACTCTGAAGCCCTATATATGGGGCAAATCCACTGGAGGATGCGAAGATCCTCATATAATGCCTAGTGAAAGTGTATATCAAGAAGTTGTCAACTGCTGTACACTATCTTCTCCAGCACAGCTCTTTCCCAGAAACAGAAGTTAAGTAATTTCTAAAACTAGACAAGGAGAGCTTCATGAAAATACAAATAAAAACCAAGATACTTCTTTTTGCCTCACATCCAAGGAAACGGTGTACAGACTCCTTTCCAGGGTCCATTTTTTTAAATAAACTGAAAAGCCTCTTAAGTAGTATCAGTCTTATTTGTGCAGAACTTAAGCTCCAACTACACAACTCAAAAAGTTATAATTTTCCGGCATAGCAGAACTGCCCCAGCAGCGTAGTCATTTCAACTGCCCTTTTCTGGTTCAACTTCACTTTGTATAACAATGTAATATCACATTCTGTTGCACAGGTGAACGTGTAAGCTGATGATCTCCATAAAAGAAAAACCTCAGAGCCAGAAGCCCAGACCTTAACAATGTTCTACAGACATTCAAGAATAAATTAAATTAGAATTAACAAGTAATTCCTGAATGACTTGTTTGACTACAGAAAAGACTGCACTTGAATGTGGTAAACGCTCCCTCCTGCAAAATGTCTGAAGTAGACATTAAACAATCATCTAACTTGGATGCTGTAGCAACAAACTTCATGCATTGGTAGAGGGTAGACTAGATTACCTTTGAGATCCTTTCCAGTTCAATAGTCTATGAACAGGAATCTGGAATGGCTCCCATTTAGGTAACTGAGCTACAGAAAGAATCAAGGCCTTGTATTTGTAAAGGAAAGTGAAGATAACTATTTCAAAAAAAAAATCAAAATCAAAAATGGCCTCCAAGTGAAAAATGGACTAGGTTTGCGACTAAAATAAAGTGTACAGAAACAAACCTGAGCAAGTTCATAGTAGCCAGCTGAACATGCCAAACAAAGAAGGCTTTCCCCTTCTTCAGTGTGTTCATTAACACTTCGCCCTTCAATAAGCAACTTTCGCACAGCATTTACATCTCCTTCTGAACAGGCTTCTGCCAAACTGCGGCTATGAGAAGAAAAAACAAGTTAGCACTTATCTACTAGCATTTTAAAATTATGAATAATAATATTCTGTGGCGTTTGAAAAAGAACCTATGGAGGTGGTTTTGATTTAAATAATGATTTACATTTTAAAAATCAGATTTTTAAATAATTTAAATAAGAATAGTTTTTGAAATTTAAATAATGATTTAAATTACAACTTAAATTATTTAAAAATCATTGATTTTTATCCACCCTGGAACCTATTCAGGTGATGATAAAATGAAGTTTACTAGAATAAGAACCACAATTCTTGCCTATGGTTCCTCCAAAAATGAGCAATATGACTACAGTTCTAAAAAGCAGTAACTATATCACAAAACTTAATATCAGTCATGGTGGCATGTGATGATCTACTAGATACAGGGCTAACAGACATAAAATGAAGCTATAAAATGGACAATCTAATCATGGTTGTGGATGAACAGTTATGATCTCACATTATTGTGGGAGATAGAAGTTGAAATCCCACTGCCTACTAAAATCAGTCGATTTTTCACACTGCCTCTGCATTTTCTTATTCAAAGTGCTATTCACTGAAATGTCAATAGCTATACAAGCACATTTTGAGTCACTTGTTCTCTCAGATGAAGCTAAGAAGGAGTGACAGCATCTGTTAGACTGATATGAACCCATGTTCGGTATTCTACCTAAGCTGCCATATCAGACTGAAGTCACATATTGGCTGGAATCCTGTTGTGTTGTGTAGGAAATAAAACTAGAGTAGGCCCACTGAATCAGTGGTGATTTGGTGAGTCACCTGATCCATAAGTTCCATTCATTCAAGTAGGCCTTCTTTAGTTGTGACTTAATGTGCTACAATAAGTTGCAACTAGAATAGGCCCATTTGAATTGGAAGTTATAGAGCAACTGACTCACCAAATCCCTAACAATTCAATGGGTTTACTCTAGTAGAACTTGCAACACTAAGCAACAGAATTTTAGTTATTTTGTCTTCCTCTTATAACTTCTATTCAGTGATCAAGTCTCATAAATCTGATGGCTCTAGGTCTTTGTTAATTAAAAAGCATTTATCCCAGGTGCTTACTGATAATATATCTGATTTATGATAGAAATGCTGGTCAAAATCCTGTTGCATAATACAGTATAATATACTAGAGTAGAATAGCTAGTTGAATCCATACAGATTTACTGAATCAACTCCTCCATGAATTCCTTTGATTCAGATGGGTCTAACTGCAACTAAAAATGCTAAAGTCATAGTTAAAGTAGATCTGTTTGAATCAATGAAATTTACAAAGCAGATAGCTCATCATTGATTCAAAGGACCTACTCTAGTGCAATTTACTATAACATGCAACAGGATTTTTGCCACTGAGTGAGCAGGTTTGGTAAAGCTGCAAGGAGAAATTGCCAACAGAGATGGGGGTATTTGTATTTGAATAGAATATCCCCCCACAGATGCAGATAACAAGGGTTCGGCTCCCTCTGCGACCTGGCAGAGAAGCTCACCATCCCGCCTTCTGCCAGGACTGGCTAATCTATTGCAAGCAACAGAGTGATAGGAAGGCTCCGTGGAACTCACGGCAGCAGCAGAATTATGAGTGGTCAGTCTGGCCACAGGGGGCCAGACCCTCATTATCTGCACCTGTGGGGGGATATTCGTATATGAATACCCCTATTTCTAATTGCCAACTATCTGACGAACACTGCTATATCAGAGTAGGTAGTGCATAGACAGTGAACCGATTCCTCCTCTCTGTGACATCCATGGTCATGGTCTGGATGAAAGATGGTGAAGGTAAATATTGGGTGAAGTGCTAATGGCCACACAACTGTAATAACACTACACCATGGCTAGTGTTTTCCTTGTACAACTCCTGCAGAAATTATCTGGCTGTCTCACTGGAATCTGTGGGCACTGACTTATTATTTTAACATGGCTAGCGATGAGTTGATACTGAATGAAAAAAAATCATAAAAAATCGTTAATGAAAATATAAGCAACACTCCTCATATGATCAAGCGGCCTGTAGTACTTAGAAAATATACTGCCTGGTCTAACATAATCAATTAGAATGAGACAAATTGATGATGCTGTTTCATTGTCAACAATGCGCGTAGGATTTAGAAGACTTTTGAGATCCTTCTCCTCCTACTGCAATAAAGAACAACTAATAATTAACTATGCTAAAACCAAGGTTATGATTGTTAGTAGAAGGAGAATAAAGCATAAATTTTCTCTAAATGGGGGACGTGGTGGCGCTGTGGGCTAAACCGTAGAAGCCTGTGCTGCAGGGTCAGAAGATCCGGCAGTCGTAAGATCGAATCCACACAATGGAATGAGCTCCCGTTGCTTGTCCCAGCTCCCGCCAACCTAGCGGTTCGAAAGCATGCAAATGCGAGTAGATTAATAGGGACCACCTCGGTGGGAAGGTAAACAGCGTTCCGTGTCTAAATCACACTGGCCATGCGACCACGGAAAGATTGTCTTCGGACAAACACTGGCTCTATGGCTTGAAGAGCGGGATGAGCGCCGCCCCCTAGAGTCGGACACGACTGGACAAAAATTGTCAAGGGGAATCTTTACCTTTACCTTTCTCTAAATGGGCACCCTGTAGAGCAGGTAGCATGCTACAAATATCGTGGCATACTTTTTCATTCTTCAGGATCCTGGCTTACTCATGTAAACCATGCAGCAATGAGCGTCCAGAAAAATACTGTAGCACTAACAACATTTTTTCATACTGATGGGAGTAAACATGTTCCCTCAACAATAGAAGTTTTTAAGGCCAGGATTATTTCACAAATCCTTTACAGCTCTCAAATATTCACCTATGCTAATTTACAACCTCTGGAAATTGTTCAGACCAAATTTGCGAGAGCCATTCTTGGAGTTCCACCTTGTACTTCCAATGTGGCTCTTCGCTTAGAGGTAGGGTTAATATTTGTGACAAACCCAGACCTACTGGGATCTATCACACAGTTACTAAGCTGCCACCAACCATTCCCTATAATAAGTCACACAGACCAGGGATGGATTTTTAAACAATAAAAGAATAAGGTTTATTTTAAATACAAACAGGGTAAATAAAACAATCAGGTGAATAAAATAAAGTAACGTGGCTTATTCTCACACACACAAGCATACAGTTTGGTTCACCTAGAACCTTTAACTTAAAGCACAGACCCTGAACCCATCAGTTCTGGCTAACCAACAGACCCCTGAACCTTTCAGGTTGGTACTCTGACACACAGTAGTACCCTGTCAGACACCCAGACTCCCACAACAGCTTCTTCTTCCCCAGCTGCTGCTTCGTCCCAACCCAGTGTCTCACAGTGTCTGTCTCAGCATCTCATATTTATACAGTACAGCCCCTCCTCCTGATGTCCCGCCTTCCACTCCCCATAGGATGGAACTTTCCCTCCAAACCCATGACAGACAGGTAACATCAGTGCTGTTATGTAACACCTCCCCTCTTTATAAGTTGTTTTGTAGGGGGAAAGCTAACGTGCTTTTCACCAAAAAACAACCTTGATAAAACACACAACACCATTTATACATACGATATTATACTTACTCATACTTACATTCTAAGTTAACCATAGCAATTATGCATTTAAACATTTACCATTTACATTACATCCATTTACCTTTATTCATAAAAACCAATTCAAAACCAGGTACATTTAACCTTTTATCATCATTATATACACATAGTCCATGTTCTTTCGCCGTCTTCATTCTTCAGGTCTTCTTGATAAGGCGTCAGCAACACAGTTCACTGACCCTCTGACCACCTTCACTTCAAAGTCATAGTCCTGTAGGTTTAAAGCCCACCTCATAAGTTTGCTATTGTGGGTTTTCATCGTCTTTAACCATTGCAATGGTGAATGGTCAGTACACAGAATAAAATGTCTTCCCCAGATGTAAGGCTTGGCCTTCTGGATCGCGTAGACTATGGCCAAACACTCCTTCTCCACGGTTGCCAAATGTCTCTCACCTTTTTGGAGTTTCCTACTCAGGTAGGACACTGGATGCTGGTCACCATTCTCATCCTCCTGGCACAGAACTGCTCCTACCCCGCTGTTAGACGCATCTGTGTAGATGATGAACTCCCGGTCGAAGTCTGGAGCACGCAGGACTGGATAGTTGATTAACGCCTCCTTCAACCTCTGGAACGCCGCCTCACAGTCGCTGGTCCACGGGATGCGGTCATCAGCCTTCTTCCTCGTCAGATCGGTCAGCGGAGCCGCAATCTCGCTAAACCTCGGGATGAACTTTCTGTAGTAGCCCACCAACCCAAGAAATGATTTGACTTTTTCTTGGTGTTGGGTCTAGGCCAATCACGAACAGCTTCTATTTTGGCCTCCAGGGGTTTTATCATTCCTCCCCCTACCATGTGACCCAAGTATTTTATTTCTGGGCTACCCAGCTGACACTTGCTGGCCTTTACTGTTAGCCCTGCTGCACTTAACCTCTGCAGCACTAACTCCAGGTGTATCAGGTGATCTTCCCAGGTATTACTGAAGATCCCTATGTCATCAATGTAGGCCACTGTAAAGTCACTGAGCCCTGCCAAGGTCTGGTCCATCAGCCTTTGGAATGTGGCTGGTGCATTTCTGAGACCAAAGCTCAGGACTCGAAACTCATAGAGACCAAAAGGGCTGCAAAAGGCAGTCTTTTCTTGATCCCTGGGATCAATTCTTAATTGCCAATATCCCTTTACCAGGTCCAATGATGAGATGAACCGACAACCCCCTATGGTTTCAATCAGGTTGTCTAGCCTGGGCATTGGGTAGGCATCAGGAGTGGTTACACGGTTTAATTTCCTGTAATCGACACAAAACCTAATGCTCCCATCAGGCTTGTCCACAAGGACTATCGGAGAGGACCAAGGACTAGAAGAGGGGACGATTATGTTCTCCCTCAGCATTTCGTCCAGCTCCTTCCGCACCTTGTCCCTATAGGGTCCCGTTACTCGGTATGGGGATACTGCCTGCGGGAGTGCATCCCCTGTGTGGATCCGATGCATCACTCCCTTCACTATCTCCGGCTTGTTGGAAAACACCTGTTGATATTTACTAAGCAGCATTTTTAGTTCTTGCTGCTGGTCTTGGTTGAGTGCAGGACTGATCTTTACCTCCTCTGGGTTGTATTTTACTTCCCCTCTACCCTCCCAGAAGGGTAATTCAGCTTCCTCACTCTCAGCTGCTTTTATCGCGAATAAAACCCTCTGTTCCCCTCGGTAGTAGGGTTTTAGGGCATTCACATGAACCACCCTCCTTGCTTGGTTCTCCTCCTGCTCTATTAGGTAGTTCAGGTCTGACATCTTGGAAATGACCCTATATGGTCCTGCCCATTTGAGCTGCAGTTTGTTCTCTCTGCAGGGCCTAAGCCAAAGCACTTCCTCCCCTGGGTCAAAGTGCCTCTCTCTAGCTTTGTGGTCATACCATGTTTTCTGTCTGACCTTCTGAGCTTGCAGGTTTTCTGCTGCCAGCTCTAGATTTCTCCTTAGGTCATTCATCAAGGTGTCTATGTAAGTCACAACGTCTTGTGGGTCATCCTGGGTGATCTGCTCCCAATTTTGCTTGATCAAATCAAGGGGCCCTTTCACCCCTAAGTGTGCAGCAGACATGTCAGAGTGCCCCCTTTGTAAGATCATGGGGCGATACTTTTCAGGTACCACCAGTTGACTTCTGATCCCATCTCCCCCTTTTGAGATGTTCCTCAAGGTCTCTCTATATAAAATCCCCTTTTTCTCCAGAAATCTCACTGGGGTTTCAGGTGTTAGCTGGGCGTCAGTCACCTGTTCAAAACACTTTTGGAGAGTGGCGTCTGCCTTTTGCTCCTGTCCAAATCTGCTGTCTGTGGTTAAGGTTTCCACCACAGCTTCTGAACTCCCCTCTGCTTCCGCCTCTGGCTCATCATTACCCCCCTGAACTGTCCCTGTGGTGGCTTGTGAGCGTGTAATCACTAGCACCCGTTTCACATGTTCAGCCAGGTCATTTCCCACGAGCACGGCTGCTGGCAGAGTCGATGAAATCGCTATCCGCCAATCTCCCCTCCAGCCTTGAAAGTTGACAGGTACCTCTGCTACTGGCAGAGAGATTATCTGCCCCTCAATCCCTGCCACCTTCATGCTCTCATTTGGGATTATAAACTCCCTAGGGACAACATCTGGATGGCACAGGGTCACCTGGGAACAAGTGTCCCGCAGCCCCCTATACTGACGGTCAAGTATTCCTACGTCCACCCCTGCTGTCTCAAACAACTGAGAATCTGTTTTTATCAGCAAGCAGCGCTTTACCTCCAGAAGAGGACCATTTTCCTCAGCCTGATCAGCATAGGTAGCTGTTCCAGACTGAGTAGTCATGGCAACAGGCTCCCTCTGTGACAATGAGCTTTGCTCTTTCTGGACACAGAACACAGCTTTTGGCTTGGTCCCACTAGAATTTTGAGGCACCATTCCTTTTAGCTGCTTTAATTTCTCACACTCTGAGATTAGATGACCCTTTCCCTGACAGAAATAGCATTTTCTGGTATATTTTGATTCTCTCTCATCTTGTTTTGGTTTTCCCTCCAAAATCTGAGGTCTTGGTTTCATGTCTGAGGGCTTTCCTTCACCATGGGCCCCTCCCCCTTGCTGGCTTTTCCCTGGTCCCTGAGAGTACTTGCTGTAGGTTTCTTTGGGTTTACCTACAGATTTCCCCTCACCCAAGGGCTTTCTTATTTGGGAGATAAAATCTGCGATCTCTGCGGCTGCTGCCACAGATTTCGGTTTCCTTTCCCTCACCTGGAATTTCAATTCCCCCTGCAGGACTGAATAGAACTGTTCCAGGGCTATCAAGTCTTTAAGCTGCTCATAGGTCTCTATTCCCTCCTGCGATAGCCATTTCTCAAGCAGCCTCACCAATTGGGCCCCCACTTGGGTAAAAGTCTGTTCTGGTTTTTTAGTGAGGGACCTGAACCTTTGTCTCAGCTGCTCTGCATTTATCCCATGTCTTGCAAACACCAGTTTTTTAAACTCTGCAAAATCTTTCATCAGTTCCTCAGGCATCTCGGCATAAACCTCAGCCAGGCTACCACTGATTAAAGACCGCATGATGGTCATCTTCTCAGTTTCCCTCACTGAGAAGTCCACAAACGCTCTTTCCACTAAGGAAAAGAACACCTCAGGACAATCTCCCTTGTGGTACACAGGGAATTTCTTCAGGTCAGCCTTAGACAGTTGGCCTCCCTCAGAATCCCTATTATTATTATTGTTCTGGTTCATCAGTTCCAGTTTTCTTAATTCAAACGCCATCTTCTCTCTCTCCATTCTTTCTTCTCTCTCCATTCTCTCTCTCTCTCGCTCTAATTCAAATGCCATTTTCTCTCTCTCTAATCTTTCCTCCATTTCCCTCACCCTCAGTTCATGCTGTTGGGCTAGGATCAATTTTCTAAGTTCTGGGTTCTGCTCTCCTGTGCTGTCACCTTGCACTGAGCCAAATTCATCCTCAGAACCTTGGTCAATCTGGGGGTCTTTCACTTCACTCATGTCTGCTACTTGGCTTCGAGTCAAGGGCATAACCCCCCCCTCAGAACAGGCTGCTTTAAAAGTCAAGCCTCAAAATAAAACGACCACTTTTTTCCTTTTTGCCTCAGAACCAGCTCTCCCTAGAGATTGCTGCTGTTCTTCAGCACTAAATTTGCAACAGTATCGAGTCAGAGCCTACCCCCCTCTGCTGGGCCTCTCAGCTGGCAAGCTAGCTCGCTGTTGCTACGCAGTTTTTCCTCAGCTTTTTCCCGCCAAAACTAGGCTGCCTCAGAGCACCTTAATCTAAGTCTCCCCAGTTGGCACGTTCTTCTACTAGCGCACCTCCCCGTGAGGTACACCTAGAAGATTACCTACGCGCCTCAGACTGTCCCTGACTAGACCCCCCTTGCTCTGGGCACACCTGCCAAGGCTTTGCTGGACCGCTGGACAACTGGACCAGTCGTATCCCACCGCTGCCACCAATCAATGTGACAAACCCAGACCTACTGGGATCTATCACACAGTTACTAAGCTGCCACCAACCATTCCCTATAATAAGTCACACAGACCAGGGATGGATTTTTAAACAATAAAAGAATAAGGTTTATTTTAAATACAAACAGGGTAAATAAAACAATCAGGTGAATAAAATAAAGTAACGTGGCTTATTCTCACACACACAAGCATACAGTTTGGTTCACCTAGAACCTTTAACTTAAAGCACAGACCCTGAACCCATCAGTTCTGGCTAACCAACAGACCCCTGAACCTTTCAGGTTGGTACTCTGACACACAGTAGTACCCTGTCAGACACCCAGACTCCCACAACAGCTTCTTCTTCCCCAGCTGCTGCTTCGTCCCAACCCAGTGTCTCACAGTGTCTGTCTCAGCATCTCATATTTATACAGTACAGCCCCTCCTCCTGATGTCCCGCCTTCCACTCCCCATAGGATGGAACTTTCCCTCCAAACCCATGACAGACAGGTAACATCAGTGCTGTTATGTAACAATATTCATTAAAGCATGGGCTAAAATCCTTATGGTAAAACACTGGCTTAAACTGATTTTTTCATTAGTAGACTTGGCCCCACTGATCCTACTAGATTCTTTTCAGTCTGAATGGAAGAAGCATATAACTAAAGAGCTATCAAAAATTGGCTTTTCTCCCAGTATACTTATAGCAATGGGTCTCACGGATGCCATCAAAGAAGTGAAATTAAGGGTATGGAATACTGAACTACAGGACCATGTTGGCCAGTTAGGGAAGTCTAACTTTCCTGCTTTTATCACCACCTCGTATTTAGCTAGCATTATGTCATCTAAAGCCATAAGGGCTTTTACGCTAGCTAGGCTTAATGTACTAACTTCTAAGCTTCTGGAGGGAAGATTTTGAGGTTTGCCTACATCAGTACTTTGGCCATCTCATGAGAAGAGAAGACCCCTTTGGATAAAACCTTGATGTTAGGAAAGTGTGACGGCAAAAGGAGAAGGGGACGACCGAGGATGAGATGGCTGGACAGTGTCTGTGAAGCAACCAACATGAATTTGACACAACTCCGGGAAGTAGTGGAAGATAGGAGGGCCTGGCGTGCTCTGGTCCATGGGGTCACGAAGAGTCGGACATGACTAAACGACAACTATATCAGATTGTCTCTCCCCTTGTAATAATGATAAAGTTGAATCAGTTGGTCATGTTCTCCTTTTCTGTACTTGCTATCGGGATCTATGTATGGAGCTTTTACTACCTGTTATCGGTAAATTTCCCGGGAGATCAGAGGAGGATTATGTAGAGATACTACTTTCTGACAATACCCCTAATATTACGAGACAAGTGGCCAAATTTTGTGCTGCAGCAATGGTTATTTATGTTCAGATGTTTGGGTAGGTGATTTTATAATGCTTTTAATATAACACTGGCTGAAGTTTTACTTATACTAAGGATTTACGATGTTATTAACTGGAAAGTAAGGGTTGTTTTATCATGTTTTAATGGAAATTCTATAATTCTGCCTGATTTTATGAAACTACAATTATATGTATGTATTTTATATTGATTTGGTTTTACTGGTCTTTGATCGTAATAAAGTATTCATTCATTCAATGAGACAAATAGCTGATGAACTAAACTACACTATGCATGCAAACATCTGATAAAACTATATTTTTCAATCAGTGATAACTGGAAGACATGACTGCAAAAGAGAACATATCATGCATTTACTAGGAAAAGAAGATATCAACAGAAATTATGTAACACCACACTGAATCTCAATTTTTTTGCCATTTTCTCCTCTTGTAGATAATATATGTTCAATGATTTTGCAAGATGGTAAGATAGCTATTTATACTGCCAAGTAGCTTAGCTCTGGCCATCCAGACGTTCTGAACCATCTTTTTTTCAATATGGCGAACAGTAAGGAATTGTGGCCCAAAATAAGTGGTGGGCTGAAGTTTCCATCACTGGTTTGGTTCCCACCTTTCCTTAAAAAGCTAACTGAACTAACAGGTTTTATAGCATAACCAACCCACACATGAAAACAAAGACCATTTCAATTTATCTAATATCCATGAGGTCTTTCACACTAATGTAACCAAAGACACCTAGGCAAAATAACATATTCCATTATTTTTAATTACAAAAAACTCTAGCACACAAAAAAAGGTAAAATGAAAAGCTTGAATGAACTTCTCCAGAAAAGATTTACTATCAACTACAGCAAAGTTATTGGTCAGTATTTTGAAGCCCTCCACAAATTAGGTCTTAAGCAGCAGCAACGGAGTCTGTATGCATTACAAGAAACACAAATGTCACAATTTTTCCTTTAATATATCAACACTTCTAGAGTTGAAGATGGGTGTGTGTGCCCAGGTATGGTTTCTGGTTGCAACCTCTGGACCAGTGATACCCCTCTTCTCAAATGCCCAGCATAAAGACTCCTTGCCCTGTAGGTGCTCTTTCACCTGTCACCTGCACCACATGCAGAGAACTAGTGGAAGAATCATTCTCTCATCTCACACTGGTTTTGCCCCAGTTATAATCCAAAAGAGACATTTGCTAGAGGAAGAGATGATGATGGCCTCAAACAATATCTAACTACTAAGCTACACTCAGATTTCTGGATTCCCTTCTTTGGAAATACAAGTTGAGGTTGCAACATACTGCTTTCTTGTTTCTTAAAGCAAACTAGGTTAAATAAGAAATGTCATATTTTAAAAGTGGAATTAAGAATGAGACAGTGTAGCAGAAAATTGTTTTACCAGAACAAAAACATTAAAGAACCATCAAATCTATTAGAACTGACTGGCATTCCTAAAACAAACACTCACTTGTCCATCTGCCCTGCGTTAACTGTGCTTTCAGCTCTCATTCGGGTAAGTGCAGCAGCAGCTTCATCCAATGCACAGCTGACTGAAGAAGTTAATCTGCGAAGCACCTCAGGATCAGCAAAGGCTTTTCCATCAGCTGTGGATAATTTACCTATTCCTTTTATTTCAGATCATAAAGTTGGTGGATGAGCAAGTGCATATGGAAAAGACAAAAACAAAGCAAACTCAAGACCATACAATATACTAGAAATGCATGTTTTATTATAGAAGGCCATCAGATTTCAAGCACTGCACATTTGATATGGATATTTCTTGAACAAAATCTCTGGAGATCATTACAGAATTATTATTTAATATATGTTAAGATTTGAATGATTCTCCACTCTCTTGCTGCAGATTACTTCAGAGTTGTTGACTAGAATTACACAGAGACCAGAATAACACGAATAGGTATTAAACTACACAAAAAAGCCCCAACAAATTATGTGAATACAAATATCCATTAGAATTTACACAACAAACTCTCTAAGTAGTTCAAACCAATAAACACAATGTAACTTTTTAAGTATAAAGAAGCAATCCACAAAGAAGCAGGCAGAAAAAGCACCTTAACTCAATACTGTGTTTTCCTGAAAATAAGACATGGTCTTATATTAATTTTTGCTCCCAAAAATGCATTAGGGCTTATTTTCAAGGGATATCTTATTTTTTTCATGTACAACAATCTATATTTATTCAACTACAGTTATGTCATCATCTTCTGGTGGCTGCACAATTGTGGAAGGCAGGGTTTCACTTAACTGGGGCTTATTTTGGGGGCAGGGCTTTTATTACGAGCATCTTGAAAAATCATACTAGGGCTTATTTTCAGGTTAAGTCATATTTTTGGGAAAACAGTGTAGTTTTAAATTAAAACCGTCACATAAAACAATATAAAGTAGACTGGGCAAATGTGTTTTATGGGCTAAAACATGTGCACTGTTTCCTAAAAACTTCAAAATGTTTGATCAAATAATAAAGTTGTATGTGGCAGTCAAAGCCTGGCAAAGACAGCACTACGAGGATCCCCACACAAGGAACCACAAAGAACATGTATCTCACCTCCTCAGTGGGGACTCTGGTCCTCCGATGGAGATCAGAGTATTTAGGCAGGTTAGTATGAAAACAGGCAGCACTTAAATACCCAGGTTGCAAGCCAAAAAAAATATGGGAAATCATTAAAACCACGATTCTGAATTGTGTCCAGAAACAAATGGGAAGGCAGTGAAGCTGTTTCAGCGCTGCTAGGATTTCTTTCTAGAAACTAATATCAATTGCAGCTTCTAGAATATTGCTCCGGAAACACTGCAGTAGCTCAAGCTCGATGTTAGCACCCATAACCAGAGCCAAGCTAAAGAGTTCTAAGAATGAATGTCTTCATTTATGTTAAATTATCTTGAGAACACGAGGAATTGCACTTCAAAATCAGAGCAAGGGTTTTTGGTATTTACCTGCAGCTTCCAATAAAGCTTCTAACCTAGCTTGGGTTTCTGGATCTACTGTTCTTAAATCAGCACCATCAGTAGTACTTGAGAGCAGCAACTTTGAGGCTGTCTCCAGCATTGGATTTTCCAGGTCATCCTGATCCAAAATGAATGACTCCACCTAGAAGGAAAAAATAAGTTTTAACAAAAATCAATGTTTAATTACGTAACAGCTCTTGTGTTATATTATTTTTAAATACACATACACATCTGTTTACACATTACTTCCGAAATCAGAAATACAACCTATCTCTACTGACAAAATATATGCCTGCCAATTCTTTTTTAAAACAAACTTCAACTATCAAACCAACTGCACTATCTGTCACTTTTCTACTTTAGCAAGTATTCAGAATTTTCTTCTGCATTCCTGGCTTCTACCTAGAAAAATCACAGTTGGCTGGATAGTTCATGAATCAGGCTGCAGAGCTAGAAGTTTGGATTCCCCCCTCCCCAATACATCCTAGAGGACCCAACCTGTGTTGCCTTGGGCAAGCTGCAGGGTTCTAGGGTGATCTCAGAAACAGAGAATGGTGAACCACTTCTAAGTACTCTCTACCTGAAAAAAGGCACCAAAAGTCGGAATTATAAAACATCATCTAAAAACATCATCCCACCACACTACCTCTAAGACAGCATCGTCCTGAAGCACTTAACAACCTGTGACTCCACGCTAGAGATGGGGGTATTCGTATTCATATATGAATATGAATACCCCCACACAGGTAGCGTTAACGAGGGTCCAGCTCCATGGGCCAGACAGTCCACTCACTGATCCGCTGTGGATGAAGATGGCACGATTCTACCAATGGTGCCACAGCACGCAATCCGCTCACCACTCTTCGACCTTGCAGCGAGGCTTATCCACCCACCATCTGCCAGGAGTACCAAGTGGATCGTGCGCTGCAGAGCCATTCATAGAATCGCATCATCCGTAACCGCGGCAGATCAGTGAGTGGACCATCCAGCCCCATGGGGCTGGACCCTTGTTAATGCCACCTGTGTGGGGATATTCGTATACGAATATCCCCATCTCTACTCCACACCTCATGCACAAGATCCCACTGAGATCTCCAAGCCATGAACATATACTGCTACAATGGAGTACCTGTCCCTCCTTATTTGTGCTATGGACTAATTTTGCATTATGCTTGAATAATAAACACCAAAAGCTGTGCAAAGATTGCATACATTGGTCACCATTATTCAAGCAGGACTTGGGCCATCAGTTAAAAGGGCAAAGGAGAACATAAAATGCTGTTGAGCAACAGAGCAACAGTAGCAGCAAGGCTGTGCAGCTAAAAAGTCTTACATTAGCACTGAGTGAACAACTGGAAACCTTATCTTTTGCATAATTTCCTAGTTTATTTGTAGAGTAAGGCAACATGTAATTCAGATAACTTTCCCATGCAGAGTATACGCTTGGTGTGAAACTAAAGGTACATGCAGAAATCTGTGTTAGAAAAACAATTCAAACTCTTTTTACTGTTTTTAAATTTGTAATGCCACCCAGAGTAGACCTTTGGTCTAGATGGGCGGGCTAGAAATCTAATAAAATAAATAAATAATAAAAACTTCACTACCTATGAAAATCACAGCAGCAGCCTTCAACAAAAGTGGACCCAAGGAAGTCTTAGGACCTTAGGGGGAATCGGAAGTTTTTCATTTACAGAAAACCACTGGGGCTGATGATGTCATCAGCCATATGCAGCATAAATGCTGGCAACAGGATTTCACTTGTTGACTTATCCCAAAGTAACAAGCTTAGCATACATTTAAATGCACGTAACAAACAACTGCTTAGGCTTGTCAATAACCAGCTATTCTTCAATATAATATGTAATTCAATGCTAGTTAACAAGATGTTGAAACCACATATTCTAGCATTCTGATCACTCTGTGTTTTTTGCTGCCATTGTTAATACTGAAAATCTAATAAAAACGCACCATAACAAACACAAAATTACTATATGACCCTAGGAGCCCATACTTCCTAACTTAATGAAATTCTTAAATTCAAATGATGTATTTTTAAATCCAGACAAATAATCCCCATTGTCATAAGACTTCATAACATGCTCCAGGCTGAACCCTTAGTTTCCACATCAGGGTTCTGAAAATCAGAACAGAATTCCATGACCAAATCAAAGTTTCCTACAGAGGAAGATGACAGAATCCAAGATTAAATTTACTCTATTAGTAAATGTTACATACAGCACTGATGTTACCTGTCTGTCATGGGTTTGGAGGGAAAGTTCCATCCTATGGGGAGTGGAAGGCGGGACATCAGGAGGAGGGGCTGTACTGTATATATATGTGAAGCCTGTGTGGAGAAGTTTAGAAGAAGCTGGAGGAGAGCTGAGAGAAGAAGCTGGTGTGGGAGTCTGTGTGTCAGACAGGGTACTACTGTGTGTCAGTCAGTACCAACCTGATAGGTTCAGGTGTCTTTATGGGTAGCCAGAACTGATAGGTTCAGGGTCTGTGCTTTCTTTAAAGGTGTTCTGTGTGAACCAAACTGGTGTATGTATGATTGAGACTAAGCCACGTTACTGTATCTTATTCACTTGATCATTTTATTTTCCCTGTGTGTTATTTAAATAAACCTTATTCCTTTGTTAGTTAAAAATCCATCCCTGGTCTGTGTGACTTCTTATAGGGAATGGTTGGTGGCAGCTTAGTGAAAGTGGGGCATCTCCCAGTAGGTCTGGGGTTGTCACATTGATTGGTGTCCAGCGTGTGGGATACGACTGGTCCAGTTGTCCAGTGGTCCAGCAAAGCCTTGTCAAGTGTGCCCAGAGCAAGGGGGGTCTAGTCAGGGACAATCTGAGAGCGCGTAGGTAATCTTCTAGGCTTACCTCACGGGGAGGTAGGCTAGTGGAAGAACGTGTGACCTCAGATTGGTGGGACTAGATTAGGGAACTCTGAGGCAACCTGTTTTGGCGGGAAAAAGGCTGAGGCAAAGCTGAGGGAAGTAGCAGTGATCTAGCCTGTCTGCTGAGAGGCCTAGCAGAGGGGGGTAGACTCTGGCTCGCAACTGTTGCAAGTTAGTGCTGAAAGAACAGCAGCAATCTACAGAAGGCTGGTTCTGAGGCAAAAGAGAAAAAAAAAAGTGGTCGCTTTATTTTGAGGCTTGACTTTTGAAAGCAGCCTGTTCTGGGGGGGGATTATGCCCTTGACTCGAAGCCAAATGGCGGAAATGGGTGAAGTGAAAGACCCACAGGTGGACCAAGGTTCTGAGGATGAATTTGGCTCAGTGCAGGATGACAGCACGGGAGAACAGAACCCAGAACTCAGGAAAATGCTCATAGCCCAACAGCATGAACTGAGGATGAGGCGATTGGAAAGAGAAGAAAGATTAGAGAGAGAGAGAATGGAAATGGAGAGGGAGAGAGAGAAAATTGCTCTGGAAAAAGAGAGGATGGCGTTTGAGTTAAGAAAATTGGAACTGATGAATCAGAATAATAATAACAATAGGGATTCTGAGGGAGGCCAATTGTCTAAAACTGACCTGAAGAAATTCCCTGTATAGCACAAGGGAGATTGCCCTGAGGTGTTCTTTTCCCTCGTAGAAAGAGCGTTTGTGGACTTCTCAGTAAGGGAAACTGAGAAGATGACCATCATGCGATCTTTAATCAGTGGCAGCCTGGCAGAAGTCTATGCAGAGATGCCAGAGGAACTGCTAAAAGATTTCGCTGAGTTTAAAAAACTGGTGTTTGCCAGACATGGGATAAATGCGGAACAGCTGAGGCAAAGATTCAGGTCACTCACCAAGAAACCAGAGCAGACTTTTACCCAAGTGGGGGCCCAACTGGTGAGGCTGCTAGAGAAATGGCTATCTCAGGAGGGGACAGAGACCTACCAGCAGCTCAAAGACCTGATAGCGCTGGAGCAGTTTTATTCAGTCCTGCATGGGGAACTGAAGTTCCAGGTGAGGGAAAGGAAACCTAGATCTGTGGCAGAAGCGGCCGAGATCGCAGATTTTATTTCCCAAATAAGAAAGCCCTTAGGTGAGGGGAAATCTGTAGGAAAACCTAAAGAAACCTACAGCAAGTACTCTCAGGGACCAGGGAAAAACCAGCAAGTGGGAGGGGCCCATGGTGAAGGGAAGCCCTCAGACATGAAACAAAGACCTCAGATTTTGGAGGGAAAACCAAAACCAGATGAGAAAGACTCCAAGTACAGCAGAAAATGTTATTTCTGTCAAGGAAAGGGCCATCTAATCTCAGAGTGTGAGAAATTAAAGCAGCTAAAAGGAAATGTGCCTCATGATTTGAGTGGAACCAAGCCAAGAGCTGTGTTCTGTGTCCAGAAAGAGCAAAGCTCCTTGTCACTGAGGGAGCCTGTTGCCATGGCTACTCAATCTGGAACAGTTACATCTGCTGATCAGGCTGAGGAAAATGGTCCTCTTGTGGAGGTCAAACGCTGCTTGCTAGTGAGAACAGATTCACAGTTGTTTGAAACCGCAGGGGTGGACGTAGGGATACTTGACCATCAGTATAGGGGGCTAAGGGATACTTGTTCCCAGGTGACCCTGTGCCATCCAGATATTATTCCTAGGGAGTATATAATCCCGAATGAGAGCATAAAGGTGGCAGGGATTGAGGGACAGGTGATCTCGCTGCCAGTAGCTGAGGTACCTGTGAACTTTCAAGGCTGGGGGGGAGTTTGGCGGCTAGCGATTTCATCGACTCTGCCAGCAGCCGTGCTCGTGGGAAATGACCTGGCTGAACATGTGAAACGGGTGCTAGTGATTACACGCTCACAAGCTACCACAGGGACAGTTCAAGGGGGTACTGATGAGCCAGAGACGGAAGCTGTGGTGGAAACCTTGACCACGGACAGCAGATTTGGCCAAGAGCAAAAGGCAGACGCCACTCTCCTAAAGTGTTTTGAACAGGTGACAGACGCCCAGCTAACACCTGAAACCCCAGTGAGATTTTGTGGGAAAAGGGGGATTTTATATAGAGAGACCCTGAGGAATATCTCAAAAGGGGGAGATGGGATCAGAAGTCAGCTAGTGGTACCTGAAAAGTATCGCCCCATGATCTTACAAAGGGGGCACTCTGACATGTTTGCTGCGCACTTAGGGGTGAACAAAACACAGCAGAGAATCACACAGAATTTTTACTGGCCTGAAATAGGGAAGCAGATCAAGGAGTTCTGTAAACAATGTGATGTGTGTCAGAGGCAGGGGAATAACCGGGACAGGACCAAAGCAAAGTTGTGCCCTTTGCCTGTGATTGACACTCCGTTCAAATGTATAGGGGTGGATATTGTGGGACCTTTGCCCAAGGCCACAAAGAGGGGGAACAGGTTCATTCTCACCATTGTGGACCATGCCACGAGGTACCCTGAAGCCATTCCCTTGACTAACATTGAAACTAACACAGTGGCAGATGCCTTGGTGGGGTATATGTCCAGGATGGGATTTGCCTCAGAAATAATCACAGATTTGGGCGCATCGTTCACATCGAAGCTCATGAAACGGTTATGGCAAATCTGTGGAATTAAACACAAGGAAACCACTGCCTATCACCCTGAAAGTAATGGGTTAACGGAGAAGTTCAATGGGACTCTAATGCGCATGATTAGGGCTTACTTGGCAGAGAACCCAAACAATTGGGACCAGAAGCTGCAATCCCTTTTGTTTGCTTATCGATCAGTGCCACAAGCCAGTACCGGGTTCAGTCCGTTTGAACTTTTATTTGGGAGAAGGGTGAAAGGGCCCCTTGATTTGATCAAACAAAATTGGGAGCAGATCACCCAGGATGACCCACAAGACGTTGTGACATATATAGACACCTTGATGAATGACCTAAAGAGAAACCTAGAGCTAGCAGCAGAAAACCTGCAAGCTCAGGTCAGACAGAAAACCTGGTATGACCACAAAGCCAGGGAGAGGCACTTTAATCCAGGGGAGGAAGTGCTTTGGCTTAGGCCCTGCAGAGAGAACAAACTGCAGCTCAAATGGGCAGGGCCATATAGGGTCATTTCCAAGATGTCAGAACTGAACTACCTTATAGAGCAGGAGGAACACCAAGCAAGGAGGGTGGTACATGTGAATGCCCTAAAACCCTACTACAGAGGGGAACAGAGGGTTTTATTTGCAATAAAAGCAGCTGGGAGTGAGGAAGCTGAATTACCCTTCTGGGAGGGTAGAGGGCAAGTAAAATACAACCCAGAGGAGGTAAAGATCAGTCCTGCACTCACCCAAGACCAGCAGCAAGAACTAAAAATGCTGCTCATCAAATATCAAAAGGTGTTTTCCAATAAGCCGGGGATAGTGAAGGGAGTGATGCATCGGATCCACACAGGGGATGCACCCCCGCAGGCAGTATCCCCATACCGAGTAACGGGACCCTATAGGGACAAGGTGCGGAAGGAGCTGGACGAGATGCTTAGGGAGAACATAATCGTCCCCTCTTCTAGTCCTTGGTCCTCTCCGATCGTCCTAGTGGACAAGCCTGATGGGAGCATTAGGTTTTGTGTAGATTACAGGAAATTAAACCGCGTAACCACTCCTGATGCCTACCCAATGCCCAGGCTAGACAACCTGATTGAAACCATAGGGGGTTGTCGGTTCATTTCATCATTGGACCTAGTCAAGGGATATTGGCAATTAAGAATTGATCCCAGGGATCAAGAAAAGACCGCCTTTTGCAGCCCTTTTGGTCTCTATGAGTTTAGAGTCCTGAGCTTTGGTCTCAGAAATGCACCAGCCACATTCCAAAGGCTGATGGACCAGACCTTAGCAGGGCTCAGTGACTTTACTGTGGCCTACATTGACGACATAGGGATCTTCAGCAATACCTGGGAAGATCACCTGAAACACCTGGAGTTAGTGCTGCAGAGGTTAAGTGCAGCAGGGCTAACAGTAAAGGCGAGCAAGTGTCAGCTGGGTAGCCCAGAAATAAAATATTTGGGTCACATGGTAGGGGGAGGAGTGATCAAACCCCTAGAGGCCAAGATAGAAGCAGTTCGTGATTGGCCCAGACCCAACACCAAGAAAAAAGTCAAATCATTTCTTGGGTTGGTGGGCTACTACAGAAAGTTCATCCCGAGGTTTAGCGAGATTGCGGCTCCGCTGACCGATCTGACGAGGAAGAAGACTGTTGACCGCATCCCGTGGACCAGCGACTGTGAGGAGGCGTTCCAGAGGTTGAAGGAGGCCCTCATCAACTATCCAGTGCTGCGTGCTCCAGACTTCGACCGGGAGTTCATCATCTACACCGATGCGTCTAACAGCGGGGTAGGAGCAGTTCTTTGCCAGGAGGATGAAAATGGTGACCAGCATCCAGTGTCCTACCTGAGTAGGAAACTCCAGAAAGGTGAGAGACATTTGGCAACCGTGGAAAAGGAGTGCCTGGCCATAGTCTACGCGATCCAGAAGGCCAAGCCTTACATCTGGGGAAGACATTTTATTCTGTGCACTGACCATTCACCACTGCAATGGTTAAAGACAATGAAAACCCACAATAGTAAACTTATGAGGTGGGCTTTAAACCTACAAGACTATGACTTTGAAGTGAAGTGTTACATACAGCACTGATGTTACCTGTCTGTCATGGGTTTGGAGGGAAAGTTCCATCCTATGGGGAGTGGAAGGCGGGACATCAGGAGGAGGGGCTGTACTGTATATATATGTGGAGCGTGTGTGGAGAAGCTGGAGAAGAGCTGAGAGAAGAAGCTTGAGTGGGAGTCTGTGTGTCAGACAGGGTACTACTGTGTGTCAGTCAGTACCAACCTGATAGGTTCAGGTGTCTGTATGGTTAGCCAGAACTGATAGGTTCAGGGTCTGTGCTTCAAGTTAAGTGTTCTGTGTGAACCAAACTGTGTGTATGTATGATTGAGACTAAGCCACGTTACTGTATCTTATTCACCTGATCATTTTATTGTCCCTGTGTGTTGTTTAAATAAACCTTATTCCTTTATTTGTTAAAAATCCATCCCTGGTCTGTGTGACTTCTTATAGGGAATGGTTGGTGGCAGCTTAGTGAAACTGTGGCATATCCCAGTAGGTCTGGGTTTGTCACATTGATTGGTGTCCAGCGTGTGGGATACGACTGGTCCAGTTGTCCAGTGGTCCAGCAAAGCCTTGGCAAGAGTGCCCAGAGCAAGGGGGGTCTAGTCAGGGACAATCTGAGGCGCGTAGGTAATCTTCTAGGTGTACCTCACGGGGAGGTGCGCTAGTGGAAGAACGTGCCAACGGGGGAGACTAGATTAGGGAGCTCTGAGGCAGCCTGTTTTGGCGGGAAAAAAGCTGAGGCAAAACTGTGTAGTAGCAGTGATTTAGCCTGCCTGCTGAGAGGCCTAGCAGAGGGGGGTAGACTCTGGCTCGCAACTGTTGCAAGTTAGTGCTGAAGAACAGCAGTAATCTATTGAAAGCTGGTTCTGAGGCAAAAGAAAAAAAAAAGTGGTAGCTTTATTTTGAGGCTTGACTTTTGAAAGCAGCCGGTTCTGGGGGGGGGGATTATGCCCTTGACTCGAAGCCAAATGGCAGAAATGGGTGAAGTGAAAGACCCCCAGGTTGACCAAGGTTCTGAGGATGAATTTGGCTCAGTGCAAGGTGACAGCACGGGAGAACAGAACCCAGAACTCAGGAAATTGCTTATAGCCGAACAGCATGAACTGAGGGTGAGGGAAATGGAGGAAAGGGAAAGAGAGAAACAAAGGCAATTTGAAATAGAGAGAGAATGGAAAAGGAGGAAAGATTAGAGAGAGAGAAAATTGCTCTGGAAAAAGAAAGGATGGCGTTTGAGTTAAGAAAATTGGAAATGATGAACCAGAACAATAATAACAATAGGGATTCTGAGGGAGGCCAATTGTCTAAAGCTGACCTGAAGAAATTCCCTGTGTACCACAAGGGAGATTGTCCTGAAGTGTTCTTTTCCCTAGTGGAAAGAGCGTTTGTGGACTTCTCAGTAAGGGAAACTGAGAAGATGACCATCATGCGATCTTTAATCAGTGGCAGCCTTGCAGAAGTCTATGCAGAGATGCCACAGGAACTGATGAAAGATTTTGCAGAGTTTAAAAAACTGGTGTTTGCCAGACATGGGATAAATGCGGAACAGCTGAGGCAAAGATTCAGGTCAGTCACCAAGAAACCAGAGCAGACGTTTACCCAAGTGGGGGCCCAATTGGTGAGGTTGCTAGAGAAATGGCTATCTCAGGAGGGGACAGAGACCTACCAGCAGCTCAAAGACCTGATAGCGCTGGAACAGTTCTATTCAGTCCTGCATGGGGAACTGAAATTCCAGGTGAGGGAAAGGAAACCGAAATCTGTGGCAGAAGCAGCCGAGATCGCAGATTTTATTTCCCAAATAAGAAAGCCCTTGGGTGAGGGGAAATCGATGGGGAAACCCAAAGAAACCTACAGCAAGTACTCTCAGGGACCAGGGAAAAGCCAGCAAGGGGGAGGGGCCCATGGTGAAGGGAAGCCCTCAGACATGAAACCAAGACCTCAGATTTTGGAGGGAAAACCAAAACAAGATGAGAAAGACTCAAAATATAGCAGAAAATGTTATTTCTGTCAGGGAAAGGGCCATCTAATCTCAGAGTGTGAGAAATTAAAGCAGCTAAAAGGAATTGTGCCTCAGGATTCGAGTGGAACCAAGCCAAAAGCTGTGTTCTGTGTCCAGAAAGAGCAAAGCTCCTTGTCACTGAGGGAGCCGGTTGCCATGGCTACTCAATCTGGAACAGTTACATCTGCTGATCAGGCTGAGGAAAATGGTCCTCTTGTGGAGGTCAGGCGCTGCTTGCTCGTGAGAACAGATTCTCCGTTGTTTGAAACAGCAGGGGTGGACGTAGGAATACTTGACCATCAGTATCGGGGGCTGAGGGACACTTGTTCCCAGGTGACCCTGTGCCATCCAGATATTATTCCTAGGGAATATATAATCCCAAATGAGAGCATGAAGGTGGCAGGGATTGAGGGGCAGGTGATCTCACTGCCAGTAGCGGAGGTACCTGTGAACTTTCAAGGCTGGAGGGGAGTTTGGCGGCTAGCGATTTCATCGACTCTGCCAGCAGCCGTGCTCGTGGGAAATGACCTGGCTGAACATGTGAAACGGGTGCTAGTGATTACACGTTCACAAGCCACCACGGGGACAGTTCAGGGGGGTAATGATGAGCCAGAGACGGAAGCAGAGGGGAGTTCAGAAGCTGTGGTGGAAACCTTAACCACAGACAGCCGATTTGGCCAAGAGCAAAAGGCAGACGCCACTCTCCAAAAGTGTTTTGAATAGGTGACTGACGCCCAGCTAACACCTGAAACCCCAGTGAGATTTCTAGAGAAAAAGGGGATTTTGTATAGAGAGACCCTGAGGAATATCTCAAAAGGGGGAGATGGGATCAGAAGTCAGCTAGTGGTACCTGAAAAGTATCGCCCCATGATCTTACAAAGGGGGCACTCTGACATGTTTGCTGCGCACTTAGGGGTGAACAAAACACAGCAGAGAATCACACAGAATTTTTACTGGCCTGACATAGGGAAGCAGATCAGGGAGTTCTGTAAACAATGTGATGTGTGTCAAAGGCAGGGGAATAGCCGCGACAGGACCAAAGCAAAGTTGTGCCCTTTGCCTGTGATTGACACTCCGTTCAAATGTATAGGGGTGGATATTGTGGGACCTTTGCCCAAGGCCACAAAGAGGGGGAACAGGTTCATTCTCACCATTGTGGACCATGCCACGAGGTACCCTGAAGCCATTCCCTTGACTAACATTGAAACTAACACAGTGGCAGATGCCTTGGTGGGGTATATGTCCAGGATGGGATTTGCCTCAGAAATAATCACAGATTTGGGCGCATCGTTCACATCGAAGCTCATGAAACGGTTATGGCAAATCTGTGGAATTAAGCACAAGGAAACCACTGCCTATCACCCTGAAAGTAATGGGTTAACGGAGAAGTTCAATGGGACTCTAATGCGCATGATTAGGGCTTACTTGGCAGAGAATCCAAACAATTGGGACCAGAAGCTGCAATCCCTTTTGTTTGCTTATCGATCAGTGCCACAAGCCAGTACCGGGTTTAGTCCGTTTGAACTTTTATTTGGGAGAAGGGTGAAAGGGCCCCTTGATTTGATCAAACAAAATTGGGAGCAGATCACCCAGGATGACCCACAGGACGTTGTGACATACATAGACTCTTTAAGGAATGACCTAAAGAGAAACCTAGAGCTAGCAGCAGAGACCCTGCAAGCTCAAAAGGTCAGAAAAAAAACTTGGGATGACCAGGAAGGCAGGGAGAGGCACTTTAATCCAGGGGAGGAAGTGCTTTGGCCTAGGCTGTGCAAAGAGAACAAACTGCAGCTGGGTAGGCCAGAAATAAAATACTTGGGTCACATAGTAGGGGGAGGAGTGATAAAACCCCTAGAGGCCAAGATAGAAGCTGTTCGTGATTGGCCTAGACCCAACACCAAGAAAAAAGTCAAATCATTTCTTGGGTTGGTGGGCTACTACAGAAAGTTCATCCCAAGGTTTAGCGAGATTGCGGCTCCGCTGACCGATCTGACGAGGAAGAAGACTGATGACCGCATCCCGTGGACCAGCGACCTGTGAGGAGGCGTTCCGGAGGTTGAAGGAGGCGCTCATCCAGTATCCAGTGCTGCGTGCTCCAGACTTCGACCGGGAGTTCATCATCTACACCGATGCGTCTAACAGCGGGGTAGGAGCAGTTCTTTGCCAGGAGGATGAGAATGGTGACCAGCATCCAGTGTCCTACCTGAGTAGGAAACTCCAGAAAGGTGAGAGACATTTGGCAACCGTGGAAAAGGAGTGCCTGGCCATAGTCTACGCGATCCAGAAGGCCAAGCCTTACATCTGGGGAAGACATTTTATTCTGTGCACTGACCATTCACCACTGCAATGGTTAAAGACAATGAAAACCCACAATAGTAAACTTATGAGGTGGGCTTTAAATCTGCAAGACTATGACTTTGAAGTGAAGGTGGTCAGAGGGTCAGTGAACTGTGTTGCTGACGCCTTGTCAAGAAGACCTGAAGAATGAAGACGGCGAAAGAAACATGGACTGTGTATACATTTTGATGACAAAAAGTCAAATGTGTCTGTTTATTAAACATGTTGGTTTGTATGAATAAAGGTAACTTGATGTATTGTTAATGGTAAATGTTTAAATGCCTAATAGAGTGTAAGTATAAGTAAGTATGGTATTGTATGTTATTATATGACTGTTTTGTTTGTTTTGGGTCCAGGTTGTTTTTTGGTGAAAAGCACCTTAGCTTTCCCCCTACAAAACAACTTATAAAGAGGGGAGGTGTTACATACAGCACTGATGTTACCTGTCTGTCATGGGTTTGGAGGGAAAGTTCCATCCTATGGGGAGTGGAAGGCGGGACATCAGGAGGAGGGGCTGTACTGTATATATATGTGGAGCGTGTGTGGAGAAGCTGGAGAAGAGCTGAGAGAAGAAGCTTGAGTGGGAGTCTGTGTGTCAGACAGGGTACTACTGTGTGTCAGTCAGTACCAACCTGATAGGTTCAGGTGTCTGTATGGTTAGCCAGAACTGATAGGTTCAGGGTCTGTGCTTCAAGTTAAGTGTTCTGTGTGAACCAAACTGTGTGTATGTATGATTGAGACTAAGCCACGTTACTGTATCTTATTCACCTGATCATTTTATTGTCCCTGTGTGTTGTTTAAATAAACCTTATTCCTTTATTTGTTAAAAATCCATCCCTGGTCTGTGTGACTTCTTATAGGGAATGGTTGGTGGCAGCTTAGTGAAACTGTGGCATATCCCAGTAGGTCTGGGTTTGTCACATTAAGGTGGTCAGAGGGTCAGTGAACTGTGTTGCTGACGCCTTGTCAAGAAGACCCGAAGAATGAAGACGGCGAAGGAACATGGACTATGTATATATTTTGGTGACCAAAGGTTAAATGTACTTGTTTATTAAACATGCCTGGTTTGTATCAATAAAGGTAACTTGATGTATTGTAAATGGTAAATGTTTAAATGCCTAATTGATATGTTTATCCTAGCGTAAGTATGGTATTGTATGTTATTGTATAACTGTTTTTGTATGTTTTGGATCCAGGTTGTTTTTTGGTGAAAAGCACTTTAGCTTTCCCCCTACAAAACAACTTATAAAGAGGGGAGGTGTTACATACAGCACTGATGTTACCTGTCTGTCATGGGTTTGGAGGGAAAGTTCCATCCTATGGGGAGTGGAAGGCGGGACATCAGGAGGAGGGGCTGTACTGTATATATATATGTGAAGCCTGTGTGGAGAAGTTTAGAAGAAGCTGGAGGAGAGCTGAGAGAAGAAGCTGGTGTGGGAGTCTGTGTGTCAGACAGGGTACTACTGTGTGTCAGTCAGTACCAACCTGATAGGTTCAGGTGTCTTTATGGGTAGCCAGAACTGATAGGTTCAGGGTCTGTGCTTTCTTTAAAGGTGTTCTGTGTGAACCAAACTGGTGTATGTATGATTGAGACTAAGCCACGTTACTGTATCTTATTCACTTGATCATTTTATTTTCCCTGTGTGTTATTTAAATAAACCTTATTCCTTTGTTAGTTAAAAATCCATCCCTGGTCTGTGTGACTTCTTATAGGGAATGGTTGGTGGCAGCTTAGTGAAAGTGGGGCATCTCCCAGTAGGTCTGGGGTTGTCACAGTAAACTGTAACAAACAGAAGGATCCTGCTGTCTTTACAGGAAGATACACTCGAGTGTATGGAACAAATGCCCTACTGTTTTCTCAATGCAAGAATAAAGACTAGAAGGGAATGTCCAAAATTTTATAAAAAGAAAACCAAGTTGAGAAATTAAAGCTACAGTTCAATGTCATTTCATGTACTAGCTCTACAACCATAGGAACTATACTGGCAATTATCCCATGCTCTGAAAATTAAAATCACATACAGTGGGGTCTCTACTTAAGAACTTAATCCGTATTGGAAGGTGGTTCTCAAGTTGAAAAGTTCTTATGTTGAATCTGCATTTCCCATAGGAATGCATTGAAAACCATTTAATCCGTATCTGCTCTTTTCCGTCCATAGAAACTACAGTGGAACCTCTACTTAAGAACTTAATCCATTTTGGAATGGTGTTCTTAAGTTGAAACGTTCTTAAGTTGAAGCAAAATTTCCCATAGGAATGGACTGAAAACCAATTAATCCGTTCTGGCTGTTTTTTTGTTATGTAGAGCAGTGGTTCTTAACGTGGGCGATAATGCCCCCCAGTGGGCGATTTCATTTTTCAGGGGGGCGGTAGAACAAAAAGGGGCGGCAGGGGGGGCGTTGGAGCAGAAGGGGGCGGTAGGGTGGCGCTGGAGCAAGCCAAACCTGTGAAGATGGCTGCAGCCTTTTTACAGTGTGCATGAATATATATTTTCCTCCAATTTTAATTTAGTTTCAGACTTTCTGTCTTGAAATTTTTAGTTCCTGCATTTGTTTTTATGCCCTTTTTATATTTCTTTTTGCGTCTTAAAATTCACTTGCAACTAAATCATTAAATGTTACTTTTTGGGGGGCATTTCATTTTCTTGGAATTTAATTTTGTTTTCAGGGGTCATTGGATTTAACTGTCTTAAATAAATAAATAAATAAATAAATAAATAAATAAATAAATAAATAAATAAATACATACATACATACATACATACATACATACATACATACATACATACATACATACATAAAGATATCATCACCGTGGGGAGGGGGGCGATGATAACTTCCTCAATGGCTCAAGGGGGCGTTTCTTTCAAAAAGGTTAAGAACCACTGATGTAGAGGTCCCATAGGAACTAATGCAAAGCTGGTTAATACGTACTCTACCACTAGGGGGAGAATTTTTTTTTAACCTAAGATGACCTAAGGTTAAAAAAAGAGCAGGAAAGGTTTTTTTTTTTCTGTTCTTATCTTGGATTTCTGTTCTCAAGTAGAAGCAAAATTTAGCAAATGGAGCTGTTCTTAAGTTGGATTGTTCTTAAGTAGGGACGTTCTTAAGTAGAGACCCCACTGTAGACCAAATGGCACACACAATAAAAAGTTGAAGACATAGGGTACCACATTGAACTAGATAAAGCAAAATGCTCCCATGGAACCTTATTGCTATCTTTTAAATTAGGAAAAAGGATTAAACTATATGTACTTCTTAATGTGGGATCACAATGTACCTCATAATGCCACAATGTGCCTCTTAATGTGGGACCAGGGGCAGTGCTATTAAACTGCACCATGTCTCATTTTTCATTCTTTCCCAAAGATAAGAAGCAAATAAGAAGCAATAGGTGCAGATTGTACAGCACAGCTCACTATTAAGGAAGGCAGCACTAAGTATGCCACAAGTGGAGTTCAATCTGTGCTAAACTGAAAGTAGCAGAGGCTCTTAAAAGTTAAAAGATTAAAAAAATGAGTTTCTTGTGTGTAAGTACAACTCTATAAACAGAGTACTGTAGTCCTTATATGTGCAACTCCTTCTCTGGATCCATGCCGATAGGCCCAATAACGCCTTTTAAAAGCATTATATAAAGATGTTATTTATATAAATGAAAATGATCTTAAATGGAGAACACTGACACACCAAACAAGAAACAGCAATAATTTCTCCTACAGCCCTTTGTCTCATTTCCTGACAGGGTTCTTCTCCCAGAGCACACAGTCTCATTCCTTCACGAGAAAGGCCCAATCAAGTACTGTACAGGAAGAGTAACAAGGACTCTATAAAACAGTAATGTTTAACATGAGGAATAATATAAGAAGTCTTACACACAGCCTTCAAAGTCCATCTGTATCAAACACAGCCTGAATTTTGAACTGCAGTGTATAAATAGCTATTTAAGAGCAAAAATTCAGTGAAATCAGCCTTAGTTAATACACACATATTATTATTCCCTTTAAACCAGGGCAAGTATTATGCAGCCCAAGAAAACCAGAATTCAATGCTGAACCCACAGATCTTAGAGCACAAAATATTTTACATAACAATGGTATGAAAACCGTATAAAAGTATGCATATTTTGTAACATTTTTAAACAAAGCAAAACCATGTATTTAAGGACCTAATAAACCCTTATTCTCTATCTGTGTTTTGTAAAATAGTCACCACTTCTTTTCTGGCAAACACCCATATACAATGGCAAGAGAAAGACATGTCAAAATATGACTGATTTTATAAGTGACAAGATGTGAGGTGAGAACTCCTAGTCATACAAGCATAAAAACTTTTTTCCTGGAATGGAAATGCTTTTTGCTTTTGCCAAGCACATGTGCTTGTGTTTGTACAAAGCTGCAAATATTAAAATGGTAATACTAATTCTTCTGATGAAATTGTACTTTAAAATTCTTCTGCTTTTATTAGATTTTACCATGTTCTACAAACAGACACCAGATGGATGAGTTTTATCTGACAGTTGACTTCAAAAACTTGATTTCAGTATATGTACACTACAGCAACCACTTCAACACTAAGAATGGCACTAGACATTTCTACCACTACTGTATACTCTTGATTTGTGCAATTGGGAAGGTTACATTCTTAGGATTGTAACTAGAACCCTCCGCCTGCTTTTTTTTTTTTTTAATGGAGGAGTGGAATGCAGCATGTAAGTTATCAGCTCCCCAAGACACTTTACAAACTTGGTTTTCATGACAAATTCCACATTGACAGCTAGAAAACAAAGGATTCTCTATATATTGTATTCTACAAATGTGGCAGAAACAGCAGCCTTCATACTTTCACAATAGCAAGCCTTGAACTGCAATATTAGAGAAGCAGTTTGTCCAACCCAGATGACACCACATTTCCTCATTTGAAGATGTCAAAGAGGACTTCAAGTGGAGCTATTTTTCATGAGCAAGTTTATCTCTTGCTGTCCCACCCCCACAGTAGCATCTATGATTTCAGACATGAACCATACTGATCTGGCACCATTTATCCAGTGTCTTTTGAAAGCATGATAATATTTCATTTCTACAAGGATATACTGAAAAATCTTTGTACTTATTTTGTATTTTCAGAATACAAACAGTGCACCAATAGGTAGGAAGATTTTTCAATATTCTCTTGTACCTAAAGATCTTTTAAAATGTGTCACATTGAAGCACAGTCACCAGAAAGAAGCAGAAAGATGTTAAAAATGAATTCCAGCTCTAAAAGAGATTACATTAGATTACTGACCTAGATCACATGATTTTTACTACATTTTAAGAGTGTGTAATTACAAATGCCCACAAAGAAATCTTCTTGATAAATGGCAGCACAGCAAAGAAAGTAAGCAAAAAAATCAAATCAAATCAAATCAAAGAAGGGTAGTAGGTTAGTGCTCTGATAAATGTGATTTTAAGAAAGACTGCATCAATGTACCTGCAAAGATCATGATTGGGACTGTCCCTTTCTCCTCTGGTGAGTGCTCCCTCCCCTCCTCTCCAAATGGACTGAATAAGATGATTTACTGTTGACTGTGATGAGTAGCTCAAATTCAGAAAGGATGGAGAGACTGTCATCCTACAAGAGAATGGTTCTTTGGCTATTTTGTCAATGCTAAACAGAGCAAACAGAGATTCTAGATTAAAAATTAAGATTGGGAGATGGACTTGGACTACAAATTTTTTGGACTGCAACTCCCTGAAGTCCTCTGGCCACAGACCATGTACATAATGTTTTCAAGCTCCATGAAGAAATAGGAAGGGGAAAGAAAAAAGTAATGTTTCATGGCTCTGGGAAGAAACAGAAAGGAATGAGAAGAAAAGGATCAACAAAGGTTAATTATTTTCCTCCTCCTTTGATGGAGCTTCTAAGTTAGACTAAAGAGGAAAAGAACCATTTCCGAAAAAATGCAATACAATTCCTTTGTAACAACTTAATATTAACTTCACTTTTAATTAGAAATGCAAAGATTGCATTTGAGCTTGATGAAGAAAAGCCATTAAACAAGCAAATATTCCATGTTTATTACAAACCAATCCTATCCATTTACAGAGCAAAGCAGGAGTCTGAGTTCAGTGGTACTTACGTCTGAGTAAAGTACCTATGAAATGTAGTTTTAAAATAAAATGCTGAAGAGTCAGCATCTGTATACAAGACTGGCTGACCATTAGGAAATATTTTATAAATTATGAAATCCAGGAGCTCTAACCCCTTCTAATCAGAGTTCTATCAATTGTCTTTAAAATATATATATACTGTAGTTGGGAGCTTACAGAATGCAGTCAGCCTGATTTTGGGTTCTTCAGTATGCACCAAGAGTGAACTGTTGTCTGCTTGTGATAGCATGATTGTGACCTGCAATTCATGGGGGCTCTAGATGACAGATCTGATCAATCCTTATTACTCTGAGGGCTATGAACAAAGGACTTTACATGCCACCTCACTGAGACAAAACCTTTTTATTTACTATTGTTCTTCCAAACAATACAAGACCACCAGTGATTCTCTCTGTGTGTGTGTGTGTGTGTGTGTGTGTGTGTGTGTGCGCGCGCGCACACACACACGCACACACACACACACACACACACACTCACATCCACAACGAAGCCCACACCAAAAAAGCATCTGATAAGTACAGTCTGTAGTGGATAGGTCAATGGACTAGGGCTGACATGACCATAAAAACTCACAGGGGTGTAGCACTGGTAAAATCATTCCTTAAATACTTCACATACCTTCAAACCCCTGTTAGGGCTGACATATGCTGAATGCAATTTGACAGCAGACATTGATAAATAAGCTGATACCCCCTTTCTGATTGTTCTGGACACCTGGGTATGCTTTCTGAGATAGACAGGTGACATCCCAAAAATCAGAAAGCACAAGGTTGCCCATTCCTGCCATAAAAAGTATTAGTCATCACGAAGCCATACTAGTTCCCTGAAAAAACTGATCTTCCTTTCCTCCTCTAATGTTTCAGGGTCAGGAAGACATCAACATTCTTAACACATGGGCCTATAAATATCAGCATGTAGGAAATAAAATCTGAAATAGAAAATATTGTACAATATTGAAATATTGAATAATGAAGTAGGAAAACTGTCAAAAGGAATGGGGAAAAACACAATCACACTAAGTAAGAGCCTGTTCACACTGGCATATACTGTAGTTATAATATATGGAACCATGATGGCCAGGGCTTGAAAAATGCACTCGTCCACTTGTCTGTGACGAATGAAAAATGCTGCTCCATGAGTCACAGCTCCCTCCCTGCCTGCCCTACTCCTACCCCTCCATCTTTCTCTCTCTCTAATCCTGCAGTCCTTCCCTCTGCCCTCCCATTGCGAAAGGAAAACTGCCCTCTTCTCACAAGAGAGTTCGAGCAGTACATAGCTCTGCAGGAAAATGCAGAGTAGTCACATGCTGGAGAATATGGAGGTTCCCTGCTCCCAATTTCAATTTAAAGAGGACATATCCTGGGGCGGGAGGGAACCGTGGCTCCTTAAGAGGCCGGGTGCTTTTGCTTTCAGTTTTATTTTTGCTGGGGACATTCAAAAGAAAGGCATTCAAAATATAAGCTTCATGACCCCACAGGCAAGCAATAAAGCAGCCCAAGTCTGAGGGTATCAATCAGTGATTCCCAATCCCAATAAATTGCAAGGCTACAGTCCAGTCATGCTAACTGGTGAAATTTCTGACTGACTGGTGAGACATTCTAAAATTTTTCAAGTCCTGATGATGGCGCTGTTTAAAATTGAAAAAAAGACATTGTTTGCTTTTGTTTGTACTTATAAAAATCCATCTCCTTTAAAAGTTATCCTATACATTTCTGATCCTTGCCTAGGGCACACGTTCTATTTAGCACAATCTGGAGCCCTGAAGGTGGGGAAGAGTAGCCCAGGAGGCAAAGACTGGGCTCCCTACAGCATGGTAATTGCACAGTGCCCTGAAGGCTAGTACCATCTCCATCACTCGCAGCTCCAGAGATCACCTTAGTGGTGACAGAGGCGGCAATGGCAGCAGCTGCTGCCAGGCTGCTGTGAGCCTTTGAGTCCCTCCAACTCTGGTGCCAAATTGGCTTCCTGCCTCAACTATTCAGCTGTCCTCAGCTGATTTTTCCTTACTTGTGAGTAACTGGATAAACTTACTAACAAGTAAACTGGGTAAACTTTGTTTTGAATGGATCTGAGTATGGGAGAAGAGTTTAACTTATGGCTGATATAGCTACAAGGGGTCGCTTGCTGTGGGGACCGAAGTAGTGCACTAAAGGGTACATCTTTCCTACCCCGCACCCTCAACGGACCCTTTGCAGCCCATTCCACCCCACACTCAAAACAGTCAGTCAGGAGAGGTCCTAAATAACTTGATGTGTACAGGATATCACAGAAAGCTTGAGTTTATGTAACTACATTGAAATGTGTTACATGTTGTCAGCAAACCTACCAGGAATGTAGTGTATTATGGAACACAGTGCAACTTGCTTTCAAATACTGTAAATATGCATACCAATAAATAGATACAAAATTGTTGTGTTATCTTATTCAACATATCCATTTAATGCACATGAGAAATCCCCACTGACTGAACCATGAGCTCCCCCAGCATATTAACAATTATCCACATAAAGTGAATTCATTACATAGAGTTTAAAACTATATCCAGGCACAAATTCCACTAACAGCCCAGCCTACCCTGCATTACTTGTTGTTTTTTAAGTAATTTTTCAACAGCCCAATATTAGATTATGCTTGCCAGCATTGCGGTAGTATCTCCAAAAAAGATTTGTACAGCTGTTCTACAAGCTGAATATGCAACACTGTACCTACAGAACAAATATTTGTTTGAATTTCATCCAGACTTACTTTACTGAGATCTTGGATAATTTATTAATGAACATCAGCTGTATTCAAATATATTGCATATTAGATTAATATGCTGGGTTAATTTCAGGCAGAGTCAATTCTCAACCATGTTTCAAGAATGGAAACAAGATTTCATGATATAACACAGTTTGATCTGAAATGGTGAACAATATAAAGAATGAATCCTGCTTCTCCAACTATTTCAACTGTCAAAACATGTATTTCAATACATGCACCTGAAGGAAGAAATTTCCAAGACATAATATGGAAATATCATGTTCCCCTTCTCCTCTCCCCACTTATACACCTTTGTCTCTTAAAAATTGTATAGTTAATATTTCAGCCTCATTAATTGCCCCATTCAAGCCACCTAAAAAAACACATGCCAAACGCACTAGACGAGTGGGGCAAAATTGTCTATATAAATAACTAAACTATATAAATAACAAACATAATTTTAATGCATTGTATTCTTACACCAATAGTCCATCTATCACTGGAGGAGAATAGGCTTATAATAGCTAGTCAACAGAGTCAGAATTTGCTCCATATGATCAAACAGTTTGTTTATGTAAACACAAAAAATTCAGTCCTTGGTGCACACCATCAGTGAAGCACAAGTAATTAAAAACAATAGGGCAACTGAGATGATTAAAAATGCTATGAGACATATTTAAATGTTGCAGACATTTCAGAGTGAATCACAGTTTAAATTTTAAAAATAAGTTTTTTTGATGATCTAAATAAAAAATAGTTTTTTTTATTTAAAGTGCGATTTAAATCATGATATTTAAATCAATTTGATTTTTTAAAATCATCTATTTTATCCACTCTGGGACATTTAAAGCAGTGGTCCCCAACCTTGGGCCTCCAGATGTTCTTGGACTTCAACTCCCAGAAATCCTGGCCAGCAGAGGTGGTGGTGAAGGCTTCTGGGAGTTGTAGTGCAAGAACATCTGGAGGCCCAAGGTTGGGGACCACCGATTTAAAGGATACTTTGGTTTTCATGCTTTCCCATTTACCAACTCTACATCCCAGTAAGTTTTGAAGGCCAGGCAACACCCTGAACCCTAGGCTTGCCACTCTATCCACTAATCACTGGTTCTTAACCTTGGGTTACTCAGGAGTTTTGGACTGCAACTCCCAGAAGCCTTCACCACTAACTGTGCTGGCTGGGGTTTCTGGGAGTTGCAGTTCAAAAACATCTGAGTAACAAAGGTTAAGAACCATTGCACTACATCACACCAGATATCACATCTGGCTTACTCGTATAAAGACTTTACAAAAACTCTTCCCCCATATATTTTATTTGTGTGGGGGACAGTTTATTATACACCACCTTCAAAATCCATCTATATGTATAAGGGAAAATATATAGTTACATGCTTCACTGTAAAAATCCATATCCCAAAAATTGATGAAGCCTTTCTTTCATAATCTAGTAGGTATATATCCTTCTTTTCCCTGCTTGAAATAGGTAACAGTTAAATATTGTATTCCCTGCATTTGCAATGCTCAGGCAGAATGCTTTGTTTTGACTACAGTTTTTAGCTGTATGCTTCCTTTACACAGAACTGTCACACTGCATGACACCAAAGTGATAATAATAATTTTTAAAAAAGATTTCTATCCTCAGTTAGAAAGTGAGGTTACCTACCTGTAACCATGGTTCTTCTAGCGGTCCTCTGTGAATCCACACAATTGGGTTGTTCTGCACCTGCACAGGACGTCTCAGAAGTTTCTAGAGCTTAAAGATAATTGATTAGTGGGATGTTCCCCCACGGAGCGCATGCTCCGCTTGCCCAAAGTCCCTTCAGTTCCTGAAAGAGTCCGCCACTGTCAAAGAACTATTTAAAAAAGACAATGTGACGGACAGAGGGGAGGATGGGCGAAATTGGGTGGATTCACAGAGGACCACTAGAAGAACCATGGTTACAAGTAGGTAACCTCTCTTTCTCCTTCGTGGTCTCTGTGAATGCACACAATTAGATGACTGGCAAGCTCACTTACCGGATGGTGGAACATCATGGTAGAAGAGAAATCAAAACAGTTCTGCCAAAAGCAGCATCATTTTTCGCCCAGACATCAAGATGGTAATGTTTCACAAAGGTAGATGGAGTAGACCATGTAGCTGCATGGCAGATGTGAGGAAGCTCAACTCCATGATAAAGTGCAGTAGAGGTGGATAGTGCTCTAGTAGAATGGGCCTTCAAATGTTCAGGCAGTGTTTTGCCTGTCAATTTATATACAGTGGGGTCTCTACTTAAGAACTTAATCCGTATTGGAAGGTGGTTCTCAAGTTGAAATGTTCTTATGTTGAATCTGCATTTCCCATAGGAATGCATTGAAAACCATTTAATCTGTATCTGCTCTTTTCCGTCCATAGAAACTACAGTACCAGTGAGATAGTCTGAATAATCCATGAAGAGATAGTTTGAAGTGAAGCTGCAGCACCTTTATGAGGGTCATGGAAACACAGAAAAAGTCATGGTGATTTTCTAAATGATTTAGTCCTATCAATGTAGAAGGCCAAAGAGAGTCTTACGTCAAGCATATGGAGCATGCGCTCGAGTGCTGTAGAAGGAAAAGGGAATAGAGTAGCTAATATCAACGGTTGATTAAGATGAAATTCAGAGACAACTTTAGGTAAAAACAATACATCAAGATAGAGGGTTACTTCATCTGGGTGAAACTGGAGGAAAGGTGGGTCAGATCTGAGGGCAGCAAGTTTGCTAGCATGTTTAAGCAGATGTTATTGCTACAAGGAATGATGTCTTCAGAGAAAGTAATTTAAAACTGTCAGTAGCCATTGGTTCAAAGGGCGGTTGAGTAAGTGCATTGAGGACAGGTTGCAAAGACCACTGTGGAAGAGGATGTTGACGTGGTGGGTGAATATTGTGGAGTCCCTTGAGGAATTTTTTTCAAAGTTGGGTGGGAAAAAAGCTTAGCGGAATCATAATGAAGCGGCTGGTGCACCACAATACCAGAGATATAAACCTTCAGGGTAGAATGAGACAGTCTGAGATGAAAGAGATGAAGGACAAAGGTATCTACAGACCTCGGAGAAACAGGGATCACAGGTAAGTTGTGGAAGGGATAGGGAAGCCTTCCATTTATTCTGATATAGAACTTGGGTCGAAGGTTTTCAAGCTCAATCAGTTATGTCTCTTATGGCGGGAGTATTCTCGACACTGTCAGGTTCAGAGAGTCTATGTCTGGATGGTAAACTTTCCCATCGTCCTGGGTGAGAAAACTGGATATCGAGGGGAGACAGAAGACATCTGTAGACATCAACCTGAGGTGGGTGAACCATGGTTGCCATGGCCACCACGGGCAAGAAGTCTGACATTCGAGCGAAATTGACGAAACTGAAGGATGGTGTGTTGTATGAATACAGCGGGCCCTCAACTTATGAATGGCCCTAATTGCGAACGTTTCGGGTTACGAACCCGATCTCATTGCAAGTAGCAGACCCTACTTGCGAACGCAGATCGAGTTACGAACCCAAAAGGCAGGGAGAAAAAATTTGAATTTCCTGCCCATCCTCCCTGCCTTTGGAGCTTTCAAAAGGCTTCCTCCGACATCGGAGGAAGCCCTTTGAAACCTCCGAAGCCAAAAAGGCAGGGAGAAAGGGTGGGAAGTTCGAATTTCCTGCCCTTCCTCCCTGCCTTTGGAGCTTTCAAAAGGCTTCCTCTGACATTGGAGGAAGCCCTTTGAAACCTCTGAAGCCAAAAAGGAGGCAGCCCCATCAGTATTGGGTGAAAGAAAGGAGCCGATTTCTCCCCTGCTGCCCGGCTTGCTTTTCCAAACGAGAAGCAAGCCGGGCGGCCAGGGAGAAATCGGTTCCCTCCTTTCACCTGATGCTGAGTCCCTTTTGCGCCAGGCTAAACTCAGTCCCTGGCCCGGCGCAAAGGGGATTCAGCAGCCACGGCAACATTGGAGGAAAAGCCTTGCTTCCCCAGCACCATGGAAGGACTTCCGCCGGAACAGATTAATTGCTTTTCAATGCATTCCTACGGGAAATGCTGGCTCGATTTATGAACTTTCTGATTTACAAACTGACTTCCGGAACGGATTAAGTTCGTAAATCGAGGGTTGACTGTAGTATCGGAGGGAAGACATAGAGGAATTTGTCATTCCAATCTATCATAAAGGCATCTCTGAGTGAGTTCGTGCAATATCAGTGACACTTGGTGTTTGGTTTTTGGAAACATCAGGCGCAGCTTGGAGATTGGGTAGAATATTATTCCACAACTGTCTGTGGTATGCACCTATTGTGGCCTGGTAATTGGCGACCCTCATAAAAAAGGTTGCAAGAGAATACAGGGGCCTCCCTATGATGTCAAGTTTTCGCCCTTCTCGGTTTGTAGGGGCTACCAATGTTTTGTTCTGTGCTCTTGATTGACTAGACTCTACTATGATTGAATTCAGTGTGGGATGTTTAGAGAGAAAAGCTGTGCCAGGACCATGGGTCTTATAATGATTCTCGATGCGTCTCGAAATTTGCAATGATGAAGGGGGCTTATCCCATGATTCTTTAACCAACTTGAGCTTTGCAGGATGAAAGGCTAAGAGTGGGTGTCTTGTCTTGATTTAGATCATCAAAGACCAAGTCCTTTTTCTGAGGTGATGGTTCTACAACATCTAGTTTCAGGGATTTTTTCAGGGAGTAGGACGTGAAATCTTCTGATGGAGAAGGTGGGTGGGTTTCAGGCACGTCAGAAGAGGGGGTAGGCAAATTCAAGGGTGATTCTTAAGAAGCGTCAGAAGAGGAATCTTGAATATAAGGAGAGGATTCAGAAGATGGTGATTGGTGTGTAGGTCTGACTGCCGATGTCGAAGTTCGTAATGGCGGTGGTGGGTGTTCAGTTGGAGGCCGGTGTAGTACAGGAGACTGTTCGATGTCAGGAGGAGGAAGGGGAGGTCTTTTGTAAGTAGCAGTGACATGGAGAGACGTATGGGATGGTCTGGAAGAGTGTTTGGCCCGTTTAGATTGAGTTGGAGAAAGCGGAGGAGGAAGAGTTCATTTGAGAGCTGATTTAGTAAGGATCAACATATGGTGGGTTGATGTAGGATATGTAGAAGGAGAACAATGTCGATCTGGTGAGGGTGATACGGAGGGTGAACATCAAGGTAGTAGACAAACATCTCACTCTCTTGGGCTCATCGTAATAGACGTGTTCAGTTGGATCCTCATGCTAGTAGGGGTCATAATGACGGTACGGATCCCCATAATCATCTCTGGCTGAATAGCAAACTGGCTCAGGACAGTAGTAGAATTCCCTATGCGGGAGATCATGGTGCATGGACAAGAGATGTTGTCTCTTTTGCCGGTGTTTGCAGGGAGAGTGATGAGACAATTCCGAGCCAGAAACCTGAACAGGCACTGCATGACCTGGTGATCTGGGGCTTGAATGGGCTGAGGCCAGGCTTGAATGAACATCAGCCGGAGATAGGCCAGTGCTCGGCAAGAGGCAAGCAACTGAGGCTGCAGCCTGAGGTGGTGTCAAAGTAGGGTCATCTCTATCTCTATATGACTCTTCAAGGATCAGTGATGGGAGTACCAATTGGGGCAGGTCTATATGAGTTCATTTTGAAGGCTTCTTGGTCTTTTTTGTTTAGCCTTATCTTTCTTTTTCTTAGAAGAGTCATCAAGACAGATAGGAGTTTTCAATGTGGACATCGAGCTCGATTCCAAAGCCAATTTCGAATGGTCCTTCTGACGAGGGGAAGGAGTCATAGGGCTTGAAACCAGCCAAGGGGTTTCTCGATGTTCTGGACATGGAGACATCACTGGATCCATGGGAGTCAGATTAAGAGATTTTTCCCAGAGGTACGAACGAAGTCTTTGTAGTCGCAGTTTAAGAGCGGGTTTAGTGAGTTTTTTACACTCGGGGGCAGGAGTGTGTTTGATGTTGCTCTCCGAGGCAAAAGTTGTGACCATCAGTGAGCAGGATTTTATTCGTGCAGAGCACGTACTGCTTGAAAGGCCCTGGAGGGGCCATAAAATGTAGGAAAAAGGGGGAAGGGAGAGGAAGTTGGGTGGGCAGCGGGGAAAGAAAAACTGTGGGAAGAAGAAAAAATAGATTTGGATAATCTAAAGGGGAGAACATAGAATAAAGAGGGGAAATGTCCAACAAAAGAGATGGTTGAAGAAGAACAATAAAGGAATGATCTCACAAAATACAATCACTCAATCGCTCTAACGTTCCAAAAGAGGTCCAACCGAAGTGGCGGCTAAAAGGAACTGAGGGGACTTTGGGCAGGCAGAACATGCGCTCTACTGGGGAACGTCCCACTAATCAATTATCTTTAAGCTCTAGAAACCTCCAAGAGGCCCTGCGCAGGCGCAGAACAACCCAATTGTGTGGATTCACAGAGACCACAAAGAAGAACAGATTCTTTGGGATCAATTTCCACTGCAACATGAGGAAATGCAGCTATAGGAACAATGCACACAAGCATTTCAAAGAGTATAATGGCAATGTAAAGAGCAGCCTTGCTAAATCAGATCCACAGTGACCTAACCAATGCTGCCAGGAAACCAAAAAGTGGTACATGAGGACAAGTCTTGCTCCACTGCTGCTTTCTAGCATCTGGTACTCAGTAGCACACAATCTATGAACTTAAAAATTCAACTGCAATTATTATGACAAATAGCCATTGATAATCTCCTTGAATTATCAATTCCTCTTCTATACTAGTGACCATCATATCCCTGTTGCCGGGAATTTCAAGAACTAATTATCCACCGTGAGAATTTTTTTTAACAACGACAAAAGAATCTATTGCCAATCAAAAGGCAAGTGGTAAGGGGAGTGGGATACATCTATAACACCCTACCCCACATTTGAATTGTGTACAAGGACCAAATGGGGTTTTTTTCTTTATTTTCAATTAGTTTCACAAAATTGTCATGTCTTTTATCAGAGAGACAAAGAAAACCCCTTTTCATATATTATTCTAAGCTTTTAAAACTCTTATCACATTTTTTTCCAAGTGCCTATATTTTGTTTGCCCTAAAATGTTCTACACTTAACAATTACCTGGTAAAACGACGAATCCGCTTGACTATGAGGTTTCTGTGATTGCTATAGCGATCGCAAAATAATGTTTTAATGGGAGAAAATCACTTTACGATGATCGGTTCCCTGCTTCAGGAACCGATTTTTCGCTTAACGATGGTTTTGAAACAGCTGATCGGCGGCTCTCAAAATGGCCACCCGCTGTGTAAAATGGCTCCCCGCTGTTTTTAGGACAGATTTCTCGCAAGACAGGCACTGGAAAACAGCCGCCCTATGGGGGATATTCACTGGACGATTAGGTATTTAGCCCATTGGAATGCACTGAGCGGTTTTCAATGTGTTGCAATGGGTTTTTCCCCCGCTTGACGACGATTTCTCTCTACAGCGATTTCGCTGGAATGGATTAATATCGTCAAGTGAGGCACCACTGTATTCAGTGCTAATTAACACACAGCATGCTTATTTATTCATTTTTAAAAGGTTTATAAGCCACCTTTTAAAGATAGCTCTTACAAAGTGAAGCGGAACAAAGTTCAAGACCATGTACAAGAAAACAAGGACAGAAATAAAAATTAAATGATTAAAACTAACAATGAAAACAAAATAGTACCATACACACCGTAAAGTTTCATCTGAAGTATGGCCCAAGTTTTTACAGTTTACTTCGGTGCTTCCCAGGTGTTCTGGGACTGCAACTCCCAGAAATCTTGGCCAACACAGCTGGTGGTGAATGATACTGGGTGTTGCAGTCCAAGAAGACTCAGGTTACCCAAGGATGGGAACCACCCATTTACTTAAAAACCTAATGGACATCAAGTAGATCTTTCTTTTCAGGCAAGCTTTTGAGTGGGGTTTTAAAATGAATTGTTGTACCTAGACTCTTTGAATGTGTTTTGCTGTTGTTTTTGTTTACCGTGTGTGTGTGGGGGGGTACTTGATCTTTTTTAGTATTTGTACACTTACCGTTGATAACTTTAAATACCATCTTTTAATGGTATTTGTAGGCCACCTTGGATCCCTTTAAAGGAGAAAGGTGCAGTAAAATATTTTAAATACAGTGGTGCCTCGCTTAACGAGCGCACCGTACAACGACGAAATCGCATAGCGATCCTTTTTTGGGATCGCTAATGCAATTGCTCAACGTTTTTTAGATAGGGCAAAATTTGCTTTGCGAAGATCGGTAAGCGTTTCGCTTACCAAAATTCGCTTTGCGAAGATCGGTAAGCCTTTCGCTTACCAATCTTCGCAAAATGAAGCCTGACGATCAGCTGTTCAGCGGCCAAAATGGCCGCCGGAAGCCCAGAAATGGCCCAAAATGACCACGCGCAGCATTTTCGCGCCCTCGTTAAGCGAGGGGAGGGCGCAAAAATGGCTGCCGGCCATTAAGAAGCATCGCTGAACGGTGAGTATTTGGCCCATTTGGAACAATGGAATTCCCTGCCCCGTTCAACGATGCTTCAGCATAGCGAAGGTTAATCCGGAACGGATTAACCTCGCTATGCGAGGCACCACTGTAAATTAAAATTAAATATGAAGAGGTCCTTATCCCTTGTGCTCACCAATCTTATTGCTTTCACAGAGAACAAAAAATCAGGGCTTCTGATGATCTCAGGGTACAGACAAACAAGTAGGGTGAAGGTGTCCTTCAATAACCTGCAGTCAAAATGTTATGGATTCAAAGCCCAACACAAGCACTCTAAATTCATCCTGGAAATCATTTACAACCAGTGCAGCTAGTACAATATAGTGTCACATGATTTGACTATCAAGCACCTACCAGTACTTGAGCAGGTGCATCCACACCACCTGGAGATTCCAAAACATTTTTAAAGGCAGCACTACATACACTGCATTAAAAGTATTGAGGTTTAGATGACACTAGAACTGAGACAACTCAAACAAGGTCTACCCTCTGAAAATCAGATGTTCTTATTTATTTATGAAAGAAAGGCCTCTCCTGATGATCTTAACACCCGTAAGGTAAAGGTTCCCTTTGACATTTAGTCCAGTCATGTCCGATTCTAGGGTGTGGTGCTCATCCCCGTTTCCAAGCCGTAGAGCCAGAGTTTGTCCGAAGACAGTTTCTGTGGTCATGTGGCCAGCGCGACTAGACATGGAACGCTGAGTTAACACCTGAGAAACTCATAATGTGAGACATGATCTTTGAGATAGCTTGGACCCAAGCCATGTAGGCATGCCAGTCTATATTAGTAAGTAACAATCTCAGCCACCTGCACTACTCAAGTCTCCCCAATTATTGCTGGGCACAGGAGAACCTGGAAAATATACTTGACTCTTCATGCGATGAGGACCAATACCCGTCAAGGACCAACCAGAAATCTTCATGTGAAATAATCTGCTTTCCTACTCTTCCATATCTCTGCCTTGTCTTGATTACATTTGCTCTCATCCTTTACAACACTGTCCTCTAGACATCACTGCAATAGTTCCACATCTTCCCTAAGTTGAGTGGAAGTAAGGAGTAGTACTCAGCATAATTTGCATACCAAGCCCACCTCGAACAGATAGTGCATGGTATTGAAAGCTACCAAAACATCCATGATAATGAAGAGAGGAGCTGTTGCACTAATCCATTCCCTTGTGTAAGTCATCCCTCATAAACACCCAAAGCCAGCTCTGAAACCAGACTAAAGGGATTTAAATAATCAGCATCACCCAACACATCATATTCTTGAGAAAGCATTATATACTCCAACATCCATACTACATCATCTTCCAATTTCTGGCATATTATATGTTGGTTCCAATCCTTCAGTTTTTAGTTATTTAATGAATAATTTTATTTAATAAAGCCTTCATCACTACCTCTACTGAAGCAGCAAAGACTATGACACATATAAAAGAAGCATTAACCACTACCAAGGTTCATATCTCCAATCCAGCCTTGACAAACTCTAGCAGACAGGACAGATGCAGTTTAAGAGAGCAGGCAGTAGACCTCACATATTCAGACTATACCTTCAGGCTGTACAAGCTGAAAAGTATCCACAGAAATGTACCGTATTTTTCCATTTATAACATGCCCCCGTTTATAAGACCCCCCACATTTCTAATGCATAAATTAAGAAAACTTAGCTTTGAGGATTCAGCCTCTGGACTCAGAACGTCGGACATTTTAAGTCTCTGTTGAATCTGAACCTACAGACTCCACCTCGAACAAGGTGTGTTCCAACTGGTTTGTTCAGGATCAGCTGACATCAGTTTGATAAGGCTCATGATTGGAGGAAGCTAAGTCTCCTGACTATAGGAAGCTAAGTCTCGTGACTAAAGGAACCCTGTTTACAGAGGCAAGGTACAGGACATTTTGTTCTCTCCTCAACTATCTCAGCTTACTTCCATATAAAAGAGGCCCTCAATTTTTGTGTGTAATGATTTTAGGAAAAAGTGGTGTCTTATACATGGAAAAAATACAATAACTAGACTGTGCTCAACCTCCAGTATGCATCGTCACCCATTAAAACTAGTACATCCTATTAGAACTAGTCATACATGTTTAAATATACATCAACACTTTCCACAGAATGTGCAGCAGTTTGGACATACTAGGCCTTCAAGTGTTCCAACTCTTCCATATCGATGCCTATACCAAGCAGAACTTTTGCCACCTGGAAGTGCTTCACTGTATGGTGGTAAGTGAGAACAATCCTTGCAGAGATGTTAAGGTTTCTTTAGCACCACCACAACCACCATGATAACAGTAAAATCAAATATATTTTATAAGTTTACTTCTTTATTGGGTGGTGGGAAAAGCAGGGTATAAATATTTGCTGAACATCTTCTGCCATTTATATTCTAACAAGCCAACCCTGTCATTTTGTCATTCGCAGATCCTCAGAATATCAAAGAGTTGACAAAGCTGTACAAACGTGCTGAAGATACTTGAACATGGTCATGTAGATAACCAAAATAATTCCTCCATCCAGAGAATAATAACCTTGCTGGACCTGACCCCCAAGTTGATCTGCAGGAAAATCTCTACAAGACCTCAGAAACCATCTGAATTAATCAGCCTATAAGAGTGGGTTATAAACCTTGTTCCTCTAACCTGTGAACAGCAAAAAGTTCCTCAACTAGATGAGGCATATCCACACCTCCACCACCTACAGATCATTTTCTCCAGATGAGAAATGAAAATTAGACCCTAAAATAAGACCACTGCCACATATGTTGGGCAACATGAAATGTAAAAAATATAAAACAGCCCAATGGTTGACATGACAGCCATGAAATCCTGAGCCACACAGGATAAGCTGGTATCAATGAGAATCCTCACTCAACAGTAGTACAGTATTAGGGAATGGATCACTTTGTTGCCCATTCATGTAGTTCACATACATATTGCTAGAGTTCTACACACAGCTTTTCAACAACCCACATAATTTGGTGTAACATAGATCATTTACCATGCAGATATTTGGGAAAAGTTAATTTCCTCTATTATCAGAAATGTCTGTACCCCAGTCTCCATTTTTTGTTATTTAAACAGTTTAATTCAAAAGATTATTTTGTCCCATGACTTCTTGGTATACCTGTGACAGACTTTGTCACTTGTTTCTCAGATGTCCAAGTATATAATCTACTGCAGGGGTGGACAAATTGCAGTCTTGGAACCATATGCCTGTCCAAGTGGAGATTTCCACCCTATCTTCCTCAGATTTCATTGCTCTGCCAAAAATGGTTTCCCTCAACAAAGAGAGTAAAGAACAGTAATTTACAATTTGAACAAGTCATGGAAATCCCATCTCTCTCATAAACAAAACATCACAAAATATTCAAAACTAGTATAATTTAAAGTTATCATCCTTTGTTCTGGTACTCCTGAAGAACTCCAAAAGTTTACGGAAGCAGGATCTCTCTTTTCATAAATTAAATCTGCATATGCTTAGCTGGGAATGTAACAGCTAATGAACCCTTACTTCTAATGTTATATGTTTAAAATGCATGTTCGTTATCCTGTTTGCAGTATTATAATATTCACAATTTTTTCTTTAATATTCATTTAACGTAATTCTATATGCCTATTAAGTTCAGCAATTCTCAGCCTGTTCACAACAATGCCTTCTACCAGAATACCCCATCTCTGAAACAATGTTAAGCTAGAAGACCTATTCAAATTTGGGTGCTCTTTTAAATTCTCAGTATTATACTGGATATTTTTCAGTCTTCTGGTAGGGAGACTGATTTTACAGACATGTTAATTATCTCTATAAGACTATCAGTGATGTTACATTTGCGTTCTTTCTAAAATTTCTGAGTTCTACCTGATGATTATTAACGTTTAATTTGCCAATAGGCCATAAGTTACACTGCAACAATTCTATCTGACTCAGGTACTGTATTTAGCTCTTCTCCATAGAGTCAGTTCAATAATAGGCATTTAGCTTACATCTTTTTCAGTGACGAGATACGCAAATAATTCATTCAACTTTCCTGCAGTGTTCCTTTACCCTGCCTTTTACAACTTACCAAATACAGATTCTTTCTACAATTGCTTGGTCACCTATGCTTTTTCCACAACTCATCTGACACAGTCACTTTGTTTTGCACCTGCATAATTAGGTCCCCAAGGAGGGAGACAGAGACTACCCCATTGATTATCTGACTACTACTGTATATGCATTTCTGCTGGCTATTTTATTGCCTGATACTGTAGTTCTTCTACAGTTCCTTTACTGTACTGATTTGGCCCAAAGTCTGTTAGCTCCTTCAAAAGTCCTATAGGCTATGAATTGTGGGATATCAACTTCAGAAATAAATAAATAAGTTATGAGGCCAACTGAGGACACAGTATTATACAAAAAAGAAGCAATTTTTTGTATCTGGTCCATGGGGTCACAAAGAGTCAGACACAACTTAATGACTAAACAACAACAACAATATATTTGATACTTAAACATTTAGCAATTTATAATAATTCACTATAAGTTAGAAAACAGTTTTGCTAAATGTCTGTTTCAGTCTATCCCAAAGGCTACCATGCCTAACTACATTTTATACATAGTGTGAAAATAAACTACTGTTTTTGAAAGTGTTGATAATATATTTGAAGTAGAATTAAACACAGGGTAGTTAGTGTTAACAGAACAATATTCATAACAAAACTCTTATTTTCATATCCTATTGCATGTACTGCTATAATTTTCATTAATAAAGGTACATCCATAAGTCAACTTTTAAGAAGTATCATCTGAAATCTTAAAAGGGGCTAGTCATTCATATTGTTTCACTGGGAGTGGGGTTATTTAATCAATCCAGTAAAAGAAAGGAAGCCTGATAAAAATCAGGAATTTAAGTAAAACAAATTGTAGAAGCAGGTTTCATTCTGCAGATCAGAGGAATAAAACTGCTACTGCAGTGTCATTCCCCCAACACCCGTACATGCATACACACACACACACAAAATCATTCTACCTCTCTCACACACAAGACTCCAGAAAATATTCATTGATCACGCAGCACTTTATAATGCGCAGAAGGCCTTTACTTCCTTGACTGCCTCTCTTCCTCCCAACCCAGCATTATTGTTAACAGTGAATTCAAATAGTCTGCATATGTTCACTTTTAAAAATGTAGCCCGACCTCACCATCCAGCTGTCAAAGTAACAACAATGTACAAGCAGCAAATGTACACGAGATTCACAGTGCATATGTTGAAAGGCTACAACCTACAAGATAAGACTGTTATACTGTATTTTCATTATCTCTAAATAACAAAATGAGGTTATGTATTTCACACTGTAATTAACTTTCTGTTAAGCTATTTCTAGTTTCAATTTATGTCAGAACTAATATTAAATAACTGTGTTAACTCAAACCTGATTTATAAAATCTAATGTTTGTTTCATGCAGGTTTTAGTACACTAAATTAAAATCTAACATGATTATCTACTGATGTGAAGCCCCACCTTCTAATGAGTTAATCTAAAGGTCACAAGCAGGCAGGAATAACAAGAAATCCTAGGCTTCCCTCTCTCTCCCCACTCTCTCCCTGTGCTCTGTACACCACATCCTCAATTTATAAACAGTGAATAAGAACATTCAATTCTTGACTGATCTAGCTGCACTGCAAGTCGATCTTGGCACATCACACACGTAACAAGGACTCAGTGACTTGCCTTGCTGCACAGCTTCCTCTGTAAGGGACTTTTTATTTACTGGCTCTTGTTCCATATTCTGCAATATGTAAAAATGCAAACCCTACCTCAAGAATGTCTTCTAAAACATAAGCTTCCATTTCAGCCGCTGTCTCCACCATGTTTTATCAAACTGCCATGATTCTTACTGCACTATGATTAGATCACTGCCAGTAGGAACACTCCTCTGTGTCAGCAAGGGAACAGGAAATGGAATGTTCTATTATAGCCCTCAAGCAGCTTTACTGCTGGCAAACCAGGGATCTACCAACAGAGCAGGGGTGACTCACTATCTATACACTGGTTAAAGGCACAGCTGCTCTTTTCTGAGCACACAAAAAACCAAAACATCTAGCCAATTTGCAATATGCCTTCTGAAAATATATTCTGATCTGAAATTAAATAAAACCAATTGTAAAAGAACCCCAGATTAGTTATTTCTAACTAAATTACAATTTCCTTGACTCCTTTAAACATTCTGCACTAGCCAGAAGTTTAACTAGCTATATAACAACTAATACCACAAACTGAATGAATTTGAATTACCTGTGGGAAACCTCTGGTACAGTAAATGACAGACATATCATGACTTCTGAAGTGCAAAGATTTATTCAAGCCATTCACACACCTCTTTTGGAAATATTTTAATTGTTTCCATGGATTAGCTTTCAATTCCTGCACATTTCCTTCCTAAGATTCTTCAATGCTTTATGTAAGATGGCAAACACATACCCTTTCAAAGATTGAAACAAAATAATTATATCAATATTGTCTGATTAAATTCAGAGCTGTGTGCCATCTGAAGTTTAAAATTTTGTGCTCAATGCAAATTTCATGGCATGAAAAACTGGATTCCATTGCTTGGATAAATTATGCAAATACAGTACTTAATTTGCATAATCTCACTTATTTGGCATGGTTATTTTGCATATTGATTATATTATGCATATACTGTAGAAAGTCCAACTACAGTACCTGTCACAGGAAACCCATGCTCCAAAACTGGGAATCTTATGCAAGATCTCTTTTGGCGTCTCTGAAACTTGCTTTTTTTCTCAAACAAATGTAGATATATGCTCAAGAATTCTAAATCCAGCATCACATTCTGAACTCTCATAAAATTGAGCAAGCATGTATTACAGAAGCTCAGGGTCAGTCTACATTTGTATTTTGGAAAGCTTACATGTTCTCAGACTACTATCTAAAATACAATCAATCTGACCAAGTTATAAATACAGCAGAGCTGGCAAAATTCAGTTCATCTAGTAATTAGGGCTACTGCCAGAAAATACATACAGCTGAGTCAATACAATGGGCTGAGGAATAAATAGTTTCCTGAAAAAGTCTATTCATGAGGTAGATGGACACATGTACCAGTAGTAAAACAGAACAGGAACTGTTCTAGAATTGTTACACTTGCACCTTTCTCATTAAGAAACATATAGATTTATCTACGTACAGTGGTGCCTCGCATAACGATGTTAATTGGTTCCAGAAAAAAAAACGTTATGTGAAAACATCGTTATGGGAAGCACCATTTCCCATAGGAATGCATTGAAAACCGGTTAATCCGTTCCAACTGGAACGGATTATCCGGTTTTTTCCCTCCCCCCCGCGGCTTGGATCTGACCCATGGTGGCTACCTCAGCCATGGCTGGACTCCCTAGAGTCCGGCCATGGCTGGGGTAGCCGCTGCGGTTACCCTTTAAGCGGCGGAGACAGGCTGGGGGGTGGATCGGGGAGCTTGAAGCCTCTCCGCGCCGCCTACCCAGGTCGTTCCCGGACTTCTGGAAGTCCGGGAACGACCTGGGTAAGCAGCGCTGGGAGGCTTCAAGCTTCCCGATCCACCCCCCAGCCTGTCCCCGCCGCTTAAAGCCTCCTTGCGCCGCCTACCCAGCCCTTTCTCGGACACCTAGGTGTCCGAGAACGGGCTGGGTAGGCGGCGGGGGAGGCTACCGGCATCGGAGAACAGGCTGGGGGGTGGACCGGGGAGCTTGAAGCCTCTCCGCGCCGCCTACCCAGGTCGTTCCCGGAGCTCGGAAGGGAATTGTCGGCAGGGGACGGTGGCTTCGGGGTCCTTCCGAGGCTGCAGCCCACTGCCGACATTTTCCCCCAGCTGAGCAGCGGGGCTTCAAAGCTCCCGCCGCTCAGCTGGGGGAAAATGGTGCCTATGGGGAAAAATCGCAAAGCGATTTTTCCCCATAGGCAAGATCGTTGTGCGATCGCAAAAGCGATGGCAACAAAGCCATCGCTATGCGATTTTTTCGTTAAACGGGGCACTCGTTAAGCGAGGCACCACTGTAACTTCCTTTCTCCCCCCTCAAGGAAAACATAATCCAAGATGGAACTGTGAGACAGGAGACAATACTGAGAAAATCCCTGTCTGCAGGCCATCCCATCTTTCCCCACCCCTGGGAAGGATGGGATGGCCAAGGATAGGTATCTCACTAACAGCTCCCCAACAGAGTTGGAGGAAACCATGATGGAATATGAATCGTCTAGGGGTCCACTAAACTCAAGCAACTGGGAAACCTGAGGGAGGAAGGTGCACAGTGACTCCCTTTCTCTCCCCTCTCGCACGCTCCCTGGGCTCTGGCTGTTTGCCGGGCCTCTGAGCTTTCCCCCAAATTGCCAACCTGCCGCGTTAAGAGAGCCCGGAGGAAAGTGGACGCCAGGGAGTCCTCTGCTCTCCATTGCTGGGAGTTCAAGAAGCCCCCCCCCCAGGGAGCGAGGAGAAGTGGATCAGCAGACTCACTGGCCAAACAGCCTGTGTCTGCGAGAAAAGAGGGATCTTGGGGGCTGATGCTAAACCAGCCGAAGGCGCCCTGGAAAAATCAATCCAACCACAGGAGGGAAAAGCTCTTCCCACCCCATGACCAGAAGCGTTTCAAAACACCCCGGAAAACCCACCCTGGGAGAGTGAAAGAACAGGAAGTTCAGGGCCAAGAAAGCCCTCGAGCAGAGAATATGAGAAAAAAATATTTCTTTTTATCCTCTAAAAATTTAGTGCGTCTTATCGTCAGGGGCATCTTATGGAGGGAAAAATACGATATATATTAACCTGCCCTGATATTTTATATTTGCCCTTATTCTTCCTCATACAATCACCAGAATCTTATTAGTTTTGCCCACCAGTTTTACTCAACGGGTGCAAATACAAGCAGTAAACTGCTACAAGTTAAGAAATTAACATACACATTTTCTGTTATGTGCCATGTTGAACAATGCAGAACAAACAGCAAATGTCTACACTGCCTACTTACCTTGCAGGAATTTGATGCTGAGATTATGCAATAGGATTCCAGCCTACTTTTTTTTTTTTTTTTACAGAATAGCAGTGCCACACTTCATTCCTTACAAAAAATGTTGTTATATGCCATCAAGTCATTCCAATTTATGGCAACTTTAGCAGTGTTTTAAAAGTATGTAATACAGTATGATCAATGACTGACTTGCTATTGTCATGACCCCCCATGAGTTTCCAAGCAGTAACAGTGCAAACAAGATGTACTTAAATAAACAATAAAACAAAAATGAAATAAGCTACCTCTGTGAAACATAAACACTCTTTGTCAGCAAGCCTAATCATAGTCCCATGGCCAGAACCCAAATAACCACACATACACACAACCTGTTTGGTAAAAAGTTTGCCACAGCTTAATTGGTTACAACTGTCACTAGGTCCTGATGCTAGCACAGGAAATGGATCCTCACCCGCCTGGTGTTTGATGCAGGTCAGGGAGACAGATACAGTGGTGCCTCGACTTACGAACATCCCTACTTACGAAAATTTCAACTTACGAAAAGCTATGGCCGCAAAATTTTGATTCAAATTGCAGCCGGAGCTTCCACTTACAAAAATAAAAAGGCAGGGGGAAAGGGTGGGAAATTGAAACCGTTGGTGGCGAAGAGGCTGCTTATTTGCCCCAACGGTTAGGAAAAGGGAGGCTCAGCCTCATGGGCTTCCAACACCGCCCTGACCACCGTGCTGGGTGCCGGTGCTTTGGAAGCCCGGGAAGCCTCCGCAGCGGGAACTGGAGCCCTGACCCAGCAGCAGCGGTTGAGATCTGGGAGGCCTCCTGGCAGCAGCAATCACGGCGGTGGCGGTAAGGTGCTGCTTTTTCCTTTTTAAAAAATGTTTTCATGGCTTTTGCAGGGTGGGATTGGGCTGGTGGGGTTATATTTACATTTATTTTTATATTTGTTTTGTTTTTTGCAGGCCCAGGGACTTGAAGTGTTTTATTTTTTTTATTTTGGGGGTGGGCGCATTTTTTTCTTCGGCCGGAATGGATTAATCGGTTTTCAATGCATTCCTATGGGAAATGGTGCTTCAACTTACAAAAATTTTGAGTTACGGTCACTGTTCCAATACGGATGAATTTCGTAAGTCGAGGCACCACTGTATAGGGCTACCCATATGGATGCAAACCACTGAATGGCCCTGCCTCTCCTCCAAGGAGCAGGGAGTGTGCAACAGTACCTGAGCTCGGCATGCATGTGAACTTCCTAACCCTCATCCCAGAAAGGGGCTCAACCAGAGAGGGCATCCCACACCCATGGGGCCCTATAGCTACCACCTGGATACATCCCCATGCTTCAAAAACACTCCCAACAAAGCTGAAAAAAGGAGCTAAATTAACATAACTCAAATTATTTATTGACTAACCACATTTCAACATTCTCCTGTTAACCAAAAAGACTTGAAATTTTTATTAAAATGGGCGGGAGAGATGATTAGGAGAAGCTTCTGAAACAAAGTGAGATCTGGAGTGGCCAGGGAATGTTTTATGCTCCCCTGGAGGACTGGATTGGAATCCCCTTTCTTCTGGTCTGTCAGGAGAACCGCTTCTGCCCATCAGCTAAACTGAATACTAGGCAAGAGCAGCCCTCCACCAGCACAGGAAGCCCTGGGAAGGAGGAGCAACCTCTAAGATGGTGTCCACCATGATCTTCTACATGGAGACAATGACAAAATGCAGCCTCACAGTGAGTCTGGGACGAACGCTTCTAATGTTCAAGAAGTAGTTTCTAGCCATAGAGATTTTCCAGAAAAACACTCCAACTTTAGAACTTTGTAGCAAAATATTTCATTTTTCTAGATTCCAACTGATTTCTGATTTATTGAATTGGCTCCAGCTTTACTTCATCTTTATCTTGCTACTCTCCTTCCCACCTCACAGAAAAGCATGACAATATTCCTCTAATCAATCAATACTTGTTTTTTTAACTATGAAAACTGAACCATACAGTCGGATGCCAGTTTTCAGACAGCTTTTCCTCTTAGAATTGAATTTCAGGATGCAAAATTATGGGTTGGATCCAACAAAGGTAATAGATCAAAACTGGTAGACATTCACTAAAGTGTATGAACCAAAGAGAGAAACTTCTGAATGACAGTGACTGATTGCCTTTTCTGTTTAGTGTTCCATGGAACACAAAGCATTTCAGCCCTCTATGACTATTGTGGACCTTCCTCAAGGGAATCTCAACAAAATAAAAACACTATACAATCTTTTTAATTTTGTTGGGATTCCCTTGAGGAAGGCCCTAAAAGTAGTACAAGAGTAGTACAGGATCAAAATGCATTGGTTTCCATGAAATAATAAAAGGAAGAATAAATCACTGGCATTTTGAGGTATTCCCTCCTTGGCTCACTGGATCCAGAGAAGCCATCAAAGGAAAAGCAAGCATTTCTGAGTCCAATGTTGTGTGATGTGTTATGAAAAAGGTGATATAACAGCTTTCTTTTTTTAAAAAAAGCCTACCTGTTCCAGATCTACAAATATAGATATATGAAGGCCACAAATACCTGGGCGACCAGCTCTGAAAAACAAGCTTTATTGCTTCTACTTACATAAAAAGCACCCTGCTTCCTCAAACTGAAGTTCCATATAGCCAAATTCTTGTTTCCTCCAATAATATTTCTTGGAAACCCACAGTGGTGGAAGATAACAGCCTTCCATCACTGTTTCCCAACAACATCAGCACTCAGAGGCATACTGCTTCCGAACCTGGAGGTTCTATTTAGACAAGCAGGCAATATCCATTATCAGACTTAATTAATTTGATTAACAGGACAATATTCCTTACACAAGAAAAATATTCTAGTTCTGACAAATAAGCCACACAGAAAATAAGCCACACAGAAAACTGTGTGGCTTATTTGCCAGCTTGGCTTTTGTCTCTGCTACAAATTTCTTTTCACCCCATATGTTGGAGTTGTGGTTTCAAAGGCATAATAGTATCAACCACAGGCTACAATCATAACCATGATTACCATTCCAATCAGCAGGACTTGCTTGCAGCGTGGCACCCAATGAAAGCTGGATGGAAATATGACCTACATTATAAGTGAAGAAGAGTTCTAACTGGCAAAGTATATGCTGTATTCCCTTTCTCAATGATGCAATATGAAGAGCACCGAATTCACTTTCCTTTTTCTTATTATTCAAAAGCAGATGAAGATGATACTTGATTCCCCATGGCCATCTATCCTGGCACCACAGAATTACATGGCTTGTATTCTGGCAGAGACTTTCATCTCATTCCATGAAAAAAAAACTTACAGAGACTTTAAAAAGTTATGAAAGTGTATGTTCTAAGAACTCTTACCAAGTATAAAATGAAGAGTAATGCATTGCCTTTGGCAGATATATACAGTGGTGCCCCGCATGACGAAGATAATCCGTTCCAGGAAAATCACTGTTAAGCGAAACCGTCGTCATGTGAGAATAAATCCCCATTGGAATGCATTGAAAAACGGTTAATGCGTTCCAATGGGGAGATTACCTCGTCGTCCAGTGAAGATCCTCCATTTTGCGAGTGCTGATCAGCTGTTTTTAATCGCTGTCTTTCAAAACAAAGGTCGGAAAACAGCGGGAGGCCATTTTGAAAATCTGACAATCAGCTGTAAAGATCGTTGTCCAGAGAAAAAACGGTTCCCAAGGCAGGGAACTAATCATCGTAAAGTGGATTTCCCCCATTGGAACCATTGTTTTGCGATCGCTATAGCGATCGCAAAAAGGTCATTGTACTGTGATTTCATCGTGCAGCGGGGTCATCGTAATGCAGGGCACCACTGTACATTGAAAAAAGAATTCACTGCACTATGCAGCTATGGTTATGCCCTACTATTTTATTGCAACATGAAGAAATAGGTGGGGAAAAGCACATTTCCTTGGGACCAACCCAACGTTACCTTAGATAGCTATGAAGAACGTTTGGTTCTTAGTATTACAATCTGCAGTTAAGGGGGGGGGAGCACATGCATTTAATTTCGTTGTATGGTATACTGTGTATATACTTACAATGACAATAAATTATATTATTATTATATTATTATTTACCTGAAATAGGGATGTTGATATTTAGGGTAAATCTAGAATACCTACAGAATATTGGCCCACTCTCCTCTCCAGATCGTAACAAATTAGTAACATAAGACACAAACGTAGGAGAAATGAGGCGGGGGGGGGGAAGATACACATACATATACCAGCATTCTGCAGTATAAACATGCCAGTTGTTTCATCAAACAAAAATCCCTTACAAAGAGATGTTGCTTGCCTGCCATTAAGGCACAAAATAATTTCATTCATGGAAATCATTATTAACATTTCAATACAGATGAGATACAAAATGTAATAGGAATAATCTGTACCACAACAGCAACGCAAATGTCTTCTAAGGCAGGCTTACTATAGTATCAGGCCTGCAAACAACTGCACTGCCACTAGCAGAGCATGTCCAGGACATCTTCAGGCAAATTTCCCAACTGGTTCTAACAGTTCCTAACACTTTAAGGCTAAGGTACTATTTCTTCCCTTCTTGGAAAGAGGAAGGGAATGGTTCAAAGCCTCACCTCCAGAATGCTGCCTTATATTACACAACGCTTGATTCTAGAGACTACATGAAAGGTTTCTTTCTTCTTTCCTTCCAACCTCAGAGCCACATCCTCTAATGGTACACAAACAAACAGCCCTGACACATTTAATCTAGAATATATCCCTGTTCAAGATGAGACTGTATTCTACATTTAGGATGTAATTCTACACACTTTTATTTGACAGTTAAGCACACACCTCTAAGCTTAAAATCTGAAAAAAGCAGGCTTAAAATTGATAGCCTTATCCCCACCAGTATTTGATCTATGAGTTCCAATGAGCAAGAAAACATGCTGGGAAAGGGAGACGATGGCATCTCATTCTGCAATGGATGCAGTCAAATGGATTGAGGTTGAACTTGGAGAAGACGGAGGTATTGCAGGTGGGGACCCCTGATGTCAGTGGTTTGAGAAACTCCCTCTTGGGGGGGGGGGCGCGACTCTTACAATGAAGAGTGTGGTTCACAGTCCAAGGGTTCATTTTGACCCGGTGCTTACCATGGAGACCCAAGTAGCATCTGTGGTTCGGTCCACCCATTTACATCTTCAGCAGATCGCCCAGCTGCATCCCTATCTAGACGCAGGGGCTCTCACCACACTTGTCCATACGCTCGCAGTCTCAAGAATAGACTATTGTAATGCTCTCTATGTGGGGCTTCCTTTGAGACTGATGCGGAAGCTTCAAATGGTCCAGAACGTGGCAGCCAGGCTATCAACAGGGGTGAAAAGATTCCATTATATTTCCCCCATCTTGGCCGCCTTACACTGGTCACCTATTCACTTCCACATCAATTTCAAGGTGCTGACTATTACATATAAATGCTTTAAGGCCTCCATACTTGGCAGAGTGCCTTCTTACACCTAGTTCTACCCATACCACCCGTTCCAACCAGGCTGGGCGGTTGAGGGGCCTGACTCCAAGAGACGCCTGAAGGGAAAAAACTAAAAACTGGGCCTTCTCGGCAGTGGCCCCTCGTCTCTGGAACAACTTACCATTAGAGAACTGCGTAGCCCCCTCACTGAGGGCTTTCAAGAGCAGACTAAAGACCTGGCTCTACAGGCAAGCCTTCCCAACAGCTATCACTTAGTTTTGGTGTTGTTGTTGTTTTTACTCTTGTAGTAAAATTGGGCCCCATCTTTTAATGTATTCATGTTGTCATTGATTATATTCGTACTTTTGTTTTTTTGTATAAACTGCCCAGAGTAGATATGTCCATGATTACTAGAGACTAGAACCTGAAAGTTCCAGATATGTTCTATCTTACACTAACTCAGAAAATTATGCATATTTCTAAATATTGTTAAGACAAGCAGTTCTCTCAAGACTCAGAAAGAATTCCTACCAAGTCATGATACCCAGAAAAGAAATTAAAACTAATGTCTTACATACATAAGGCATGAGATTTATTTGTGAGTTACTTGTAAGTTGTTTTCACAAGTCAGGTTTCCAAACAAATCAACAGTATATTGCAGCCACGTTATCAGTCATTTTCTTGCAGCTCATTATACAGCTCCTCTCTTCCCTTGAAGAGCCATCAAATGAAAATGAAGCCAAGGTCAACTTTGGGAGATCATGCCCTGTGTTTAAAACATCGTTTTCGTTTAGTCGTTTAGTCGTGTCCGACTCTTCGTGACCCCATGGACCAGAGCACGCCAGGCCCTCCTATCTTCTACTGCCTCCCGGAGTTGTGTCAAATTCATGTTGGTTGCTTCACAGACACTGTCCAGCCATCTCATCCTCAGTCGTCCCCTTCTCCTCTTGCCATCACACTTTCCCAACATCAGGGTCTTTTCCAGGGAGTTTTTTCTTCTCATTAGATGGCCAAAGTACTGGAGCCTCAGCTTCAGGATCTGTCCTTCCAGTGAGCACTCAGGCTTGATTTCCTGCAGAATTGATAGGTTTGTTCTCCTTGCAGTCCAGGGGATTCTCAAGAGTCTCCTCCAGCACCACAATTCAAAGGCATCAATTCTTCAGCGGTCTGCTTTCTTTATGGTCCAGCTCTCACTTCCATACATCACGACAGGAAAAACCATAGCTTTGACTATTCGGACTTTTGTTGGCAAGGTGATGTCTCTGCTTTTTAAGATGCTGTCAAGATTTGTCATCGCTTTCCTCCCAAGAAGCAGGCGTCTTTTAATTTCGTGGCTGCTGTCTCCATCTGCAGTAATCATGGAGCCCAGGAAAATAAAATCTGTAACTGCCTCCATATCTTCCCCTTCTATTTCCCAGGAGGTGATGGGACCAGTAGCCATGATCTTAGTTTTTTTGATGTTGAGTTTCAGCCCATTTTTTGCACTCTCCTCTTTCACCCTCATTACAAGGTTCTTTAATTCCTCCTCACTTTCTGCCATCAGAGTGGTGTCATCTGCATATCGGAGGTTGTTGATATTTCTTCCGGCAATCTTAATTCTGGCTTGGAATTAAGATGTCCTATGTTTAAAACATAGGACAACACTAAATCCTTTACACTAGGAACTTAAGAGGCCACATTTTCCCCCTCAGACCTTAAGTGGATCCCCCCTCAAGTGTCTGATTCCATAACTACTACCATTTTCACAGATTTTATAAAAAAAATCTATCTGCTGCAATTAACAGCAAAAAAAAAGCTATCTTCATCAATTTCGTAAGAAGCGGAGGAAACGTTCTCAACTCCTTTCCCTGACAGCTTCATACAAAGCCCAGCCACAGACAACATCTCATGTGGCTTTCAGGGCTAAAAAATTTGTGTGACACTGGCTTCAAACTACAGTGGGTAACAGAAATTTCTCCCAGTTGTGCTTTACTAGAGGCACGCTTCCAAACACAGAGAAGATCTCCTGCCTCTGGTCTAGCCATTGTGGTAGTAGAGATATTCACAGCAGTTGTCTACAATGCCAATCCAAGTTTCAAGCTTTGATCTCAATTCTGGAATACAGATTTTGGTTCATTACTTGGCACTGGATGGCAGAGATCTCAGAGCACTCTCCTACCCAGCCTTTAGATTCTGATGAACTACAGGAAACCTTTAAATTTCATTTTGATTCTGTTTTGGAGGATGACTGCGATCTCTGTAAACAACAACAAGTACAGCTTGCCTAAACAAGGCGGCAAGGGAAAGGATCTCTGTCTAAAACCTGAGTTTTCAAGGAAGAACCATGTTTTAGCCATTTTATGTAATCCAAGTCTTTCTGTTTCTCAGATCCCTGGAGCAAGGGGGCCAGGCAGAGGCCAGGAGCTTTCCAGGCTCCCCACCCCCGCTCCGCCACCACTCCGGGACCGTCAGGGCTGGAAAGTGAGGCAGCCGCCCGAGGCCAGGACCCTTCTGGGAGGCACTTTTGTTTTCGGATGAAGGAGCGTCTTCCCTCCTTTAGGAGAGCTCAGGATCGGACCCCTTTAGGAGAGGACACACACAGGAAAATGATCCAGCCCAGGGAGGAGGATGCTCCCCAGGGGGACGGTGTTCAGCCCCAGGCGGGGCCCCAAAGGGGAACAGCCCCATTCCTCGGGGTCACAGACACTTCCCTCCGGCCAGAGTGGGTGCATCCTCAGGCCCTGCCTCAGTGGGTTCCCTGCCCAGCCACGATGGGTGCCCAGTGAGGCTCTGGGCTCCCAGCCCTGTCATTTCGGAGGGGAGGGCTGTGGGGTGCCTTAGAGGCTTGGCTGGGGACCTTCCCTGCCTTTGGCAGTCCCATGGGCAAGGTTGGAAGGGGCAGACATGTGTGTCGGTGCCCAAGTGGAATGGACCAAGTGGGGGGCCCCACCCCAGGCTGGCAAACTCCACACTCATTGTGCCCCCTCATGATCCACGTTCCCAATCCTGGGAGCCTGGAAAGAGGGATAGAATTGGCCGCCGAAGGATCCCATGGACCCAAATGATCGCAATAGGGCTGTCAGTTAGTCAGTTTCCACTGGTAGAATTTGGACTCTTCTTTCTCAGGAAGCTGCCCCCGTTGCAGAGGAGCCGATGGAGTGGAGGCCTTCTGTCAGGATTTTATTCTTTTGGTGAACAGAGAGTTAAATTTTAATACTGTAATGAAGTGCAGAGTTGGGAATGTAGAGTAAAAGCCAATGTAATGACTAACAGCATACAGGTGTAACAAGATGATGTAATGCTTGATTGTTAAGCAAGACCAGCTGTAAATGGTGAAATGTGATTGGTTGCTGTGGGTATAAATTTAACAGAGACAGAACAGACCTTTACCACTCAGCAGTAAGTCTGGTGGTCATTTGCTTCCATGTCATTGCTCTGAATGTTGTTATGCCAAATGTATATTGCCCTGTATATATGTGTAGCCATATATACTATATTATAACCACTAAGAACTCTCTCATGTTGTTTTCTCCCCACGTCTAAGTCTCTTACTTTGCTAAATTTAAGTGGGAGGAATTGAAGCAGTCTGATAAGAGGCTCTGTATAACTAGTGTCCTTAGTTTTCAAGGTTCGTCTTTCAGCGTGCTCTTGCCAAGCTTCACATTCAAGTTTTCTTGAGGCTAGAGCCTCATTAAGTCTCTGGAGTTTTGGCCCCATGCCAACACCTTCGTCCAATGTGGAGGAGCCCATGGACTGGAGCCCTTCGTAAGGCAACACCTCTATCCGGATGCCACCTACAAATTAAGTATCTCTGCCACACATCAAAGGGGTCATGGACTGCATGGAGAAACTTTTGAAAAAACACAACCTACAAACAGTATTCAGGCCCACCACAAAAATACAACATGCTGATCACCACAATCACCCATTTCCTGAAAAGGACAAAAGTTGATTCCACAGTTATAAATACTCAACCATCCAAAAAAAAACTGCACCAGAGCACAGACAGAGTTCTGATTCCTGTCCTCTGAAGATGTCAGCCACAGAGACTGGTGAAACATTAGGAAGAACAACCTTCAGAACACGGCCAAAGAGCCCAAAAACCCCACAATAACCATTGGACCTTTCCTGTTTGTCTACGTAAGGTCTACATGGGAAGAAAGAGAGGGAATAAACCCTCTTCAGCCGCATATGAGAAATGTACAAACAGTTTTGAGAGAGAAAGGAAATGCAGGGAAAATTCAGAACTTGGAGTTTGGAATGTGCCCCATTACAGCCTCTTATATTTAAAAGGCTTCATTCATAAATACTACAGAATAGGATAGGAGTCCTTATGGTTACCACACATGGCAGCACCTCCAGAAAAGTTCAACATGGAAGAGCACAGGACCATAATCAAGTTCCTGTTTCACCCCCAGTCCAAAGGAAAGCTGCGAATCAGATCCCTGATGAAATGTCACAAACCGTGGGGGACAGCGGCCCTTCCTGTGCAACAGGAAGCGGGATTGTGCCGGCGGAAGGACCTTGAACCCAATCCAAACCCACCACAGCTGGCCAGTCTTTGAGTTTGGAATGTGCCACATTACAGCCTCTTATATATAAAAGGTTTCATTCATAAATACTACAGAAAATTATAGGAGTCTTTATTGTTACCACACCAAATAAGGGAATTATTCGTTATTTGTTACGAAGCTAAAGCCTTAAAAAACTAAGGGCCCTTTTCTTTTTCTTTCCCACTTGCTGATCAAGAAGCCAACGACTAAAAAAAAACATTCGTCTTTTTCTCCTCTTACGGTATTTTGGAAAAGCTTCTATTTTAGAACAGATTGATATTCTCCTTCATTTTACACAGATTTCCCCATTGATTGGGGAAATCTACAATTAACCATGATCGGCAGAATTGCAACCATCAAAGTTGATTTTCTTACTCTAGTGATTCTGAAACAATGAATATTTAAAGAACTTGATCAGATTATATCTAAGTTGGTTTGGCTAGGAAAGAAACCAAGGATAAAATTAAAGTCACTTCAGGACAGGAAACAGTGGATGGGTCTTCCTAATTGGCTGTTATACGATAAGGCTGCCTCATTAATGTGGATTAAAGATTGGATTTTATGGGAAAATCTAATACTGCTAAAATTGGAAGGTCATGATATGAAATGGGGGTGGCATGTCTTTTGTACAGTAGAGTGGATGACTTTAAACAATTCAATAATCATATTTTGAGAAAAATCTTTATTATGGTCTTAGACCAAAATTCAAAGACAGAAGTATGTCAAAATACCATGTTGGGTAACGTCAGTGGAGGCATTTTCTCTTCCAAACTTGAGAGAAAACAAGAAAATCTTAAGGTATGTTGTTGTTGTTTAGTCGTGTCCGACTCTTCATGACCCCATGGACCAGAGCACGCCAGGCCCTCCTGTCTTCCACTGCCTCCCGGAGTTGAGTCAAATTCATGTTGGTCGCTTCAATGACACTGTCCAGCCATCTCATCCTCTGTCGTCCCCTTCTCCTCTTGCCTTCACATTTTCCCAACATTAGGGGCTTTTCCAGGGAGTCCTCTCTTCTCATGAGATGGCCAAAGTATTGGAGCCTCAGCGTAAGGATCTGTCCTTCCAGTGAGTACTCAGGGTTGATTTCCTTCAGAATGAATAGGTTTATTCTCCTTGCAGTCCAGTGGACTCTCAAGAGTCTCTTCCAGCACCACAATTCAAAAGCATCAATTCTTCAGCGGTCAACCTTCTTTCTGGTCCAGCTGACTTCCATACATCGCTCATGGAAAAAACTATACTGTAGCTTTGACTATGCGAACCTTTGACGGCAAGGTGATGTCTCTGCTTTTTAAGATGCTGTCTAGGTTTGGCATTGCTTTTCTCTGAAGAAACAGGTGTCTTTTAATTTCATGGCTGCTGTCACCATCTGCAGTGATCATGGAGCCCAAGAAACTAAAATCTGTCACTGCCTCCATGTCTTCCCCTTTCCAGCAGGGGAGATCTGTACGTACTGCCACACACCGAGGCCATGGCTGTGAGGATGGTCACACAGCCAGGTTGGTGACAGGATGATGGGATTCGTCATCCAACAGAGCCGCTTTCCCCATCGCTGCCTCTGATGGCTGAAAGCTGATGCTTTGCATGCGCAAAGGAAGGTTTAGCAAACATTGGATACTGACGATTTTAAGGATGCTGCCCACGTAAACAAGATGCCCCCCCCGACTCTCCTTTGGGCGCATCATCCCATTTTCTTTTATCTGCTACTGACCTCTGGTGATCACACACCAGCTTCCCTTCCAAGCCAGTCTTCAATTCCGGATATAATGCTATCTTATTTGTGACTAATTTTGTTATGGACGACTCTTTCGCAACAGATTTCAAAGCAGACTGTATGGATATTTAAGGAGTGGTTTGTACAAGTTCCTCTCCCCCAGTTCCTCCTCCATGGCTGAGCAGGGATTAAAACCTAAGTCACCTGAGTCCACTACTCTACCCACTACACCACACTATGAGTCACATAATAAATAGAGAACGCAGCCCTCTTTTTATGTCAATGTATTGTATGCAGGTTGTGGGGTTCGCTTGTTATGCTTCACCCAGAGTTCTGTGAATTTGGCTGGTATATAAATTAAATAAATAACAACCATTTGAAATCTTGACCAGAATCCTATTGGTCATTTCCACTGCCTTTAATGTAAACCAGGGGTGGGCAATTAATTTCTATTGGGGGGGCACATGAAAAATCTGAACTGTGTTTGGGGGCTGAACTAACTTTACTTTAAAATAAAATGAAACAGTGATGCTATGATTGTTTTTATTTTAAACTTAATCTTCACAAATACTAAAGAGGTTTTTGCAGTATGTTAAAGATAAGCAACTGATCAACTTTAGACAAAAAGCTATAAATGGTTTTGATGTTCAACTTGTTCAGTGAGAGAAATTCAGTCTGTCTTGGGCTTCACAAGTGCTTGAACACTGGACTGGAGCGACAACCGGCGGGCCGGACAGGGGCTGCTCGCGGGCCGTATGTGGCCCTCGAGCTGCACTTTGCCGAGGTCTGCTGTAAACCATAGCAGCAAACTTCTGGATAGCTCTGTGGTGTAGGCATCTAGCTGCAGAACCAAAGGTTGGGAGTTGATTCCCCCACAGTGCCTTCTTGACAGGGGCTGGACTGGATGATCCATATGGTCCCTTCCAGCTCTGCAGTTCTAAAATGAGGATGATGGTTCCTAGTTCATGGTGCCTATTTTCCACTTGGCACCAGAGTTGTGTGTCTTGTGTATAGAAAGCAACACAGGACTTGTGAATGAAGGGTAAACTTTAGAAATATCCAGGATGTGAATCCCTGAATCCAGCCGTCTGGAATCTGGCCGGCTTCCTCTCCTCTTTAGGGCTTCACCTCTCTCTTCCAATTTCAAGCAGCTCAGCGATGAAACAGAAATGTGGTGCCCCTTCTGGCATATGATCTCTTAACGTTAGGAGGGGGGACTGCAGTGGAACCAGGTGTGGGGGCTCTTGTTTCCTGCCTCAGGTGGCAGGAGAGCGTGGGCCACCCTCATGAAAAGCTGGCCTGGCAGCTAGTAGCACCGAACATAGGTTGCTCTTATTTTCTTGACACTCTCCAGAAAACCTGCTTCTAAATCTGGAGCCCTCTCAAGGCGAGCACCCTGGGGTACAGACCCTGGCCACCTGGTCCTATTTTGAGCTTTGCCCCAACGGCTTGATGGGAGGCAGGTCTGGCTGCAGGGCTTCACTCCTTCCTTAGCCAGTAGGGTGAGTGCTGTGGACTGGGTGGTGTGGGAAGAGTTGGATGATGCAGATAGGGTTGTGAGGACGAGTCGCTGGAATCCAGAGGACTCGGGTTCCTTTCACAGGAAGAGTGTTTAGAAACTTTAGCTGGTTCAAAATGTTCCAGCCAGACTGCTAACTACAACAGTTCCATCGGCTGCCAGTCTGTTTCTGGGATTAATTCAAAGTGCTGGTTATGACACATAAAGTCCTATATGGTTTGTATCTAGGCTATCTGAAGAATTGTGTCACTTCGTATTAGCCTACTCAGCTTTTAAGGTTTTCTGGGAATGTTCTTCTCTTAGTTCCATCACTTTCCCAAGCTTATTTGGTGAGGACATGAGAGAAGGCCTTCTCAGTGGCTGCTCCCAAGCTTTGGAATGCAAAGACCTTTCTCTTCAGGCAAACTTTTAAGAAATAAGTGGGGATCTTCAAAACACTGCATATATCAAAGATACTGTATTATTTTTAAGAATCAATTTTATTTTTAATCTTGATTAATGTTCATTTTTTAAAAATAGTATTACATAATATTTTAAACCTGTTACTACTGTACTGTAGTATCTGCCACTATTCCTTCACTATTGTTAACTAACTGCTTTATTTATGTTTGTTTCAGGAGTGGGACAACCACATTTGTAGGGGAAAATTGTTCAGTTAAGGAAATCAATTTTATTTAGGGCTTTGAGATTTCCCCAAAACAAAAATATGGTGAAGGTTGAAAGTCGGCATGGGGTGGAAATCATTGAGGAAACTAAAAGTGTTGAATTACAAATCTTGTTCAATTACTTTGAAGTTAACACATAGCCCTGGCATTGTGTTGTTTTTACTTCTTCATTCCAAAGCTGCAGCTTCCTCAGCCCCCATCCTTCTAAAGGCTGCTTTATATGCTTTCCTTTTGATTGTTTCCCCCCAGGATGCATGGCAACCAGAAGGCTTGTAACTGGGAAACTGATATTAAACAATGAAATATATTGACTTAATTTACGGAACTAAAGTTGGGATTATAATTTTGATATACATTATATTGTTACTTTTAAATTAACCCTGGCCTTTTTCATATTGAGAAGTACTAAAACATGAATTATCCAACTTTTTACTATCACACAGTCTTCAAATTTGGAAAATGTACAGAAGACAACCAAAAGCATCATGGGGTAAACCTACTCTCTTACAAATCAGAAAGTTAAAGGAAAAGGCAAGTAAAAGGCTTCAAGACAGAAAAATAAGTATCCACAAATAGCCTTACAAGCCCACCACTAGCAAGAACATTTCTTGTTCTGGTGATAATCTGAAATGAAGGACAGCCATGATCATCTTCCATCCTTTAAGCAAGCTAAGGAGTAGAAGAGGAAGGGCTGTTGCACTCTGTCTCTGGGAGGTTTAGAAAGTGACCAATTATTACTGCTTATTGAAATAGGGACAAGTTCCCATTCTTCTCCTCAGAAGAAGATAAGAGATCAGCTTTCTCCCCACAGTTTTACGGCATTCAAACTTTGCATAGTGTTAGAAGACCATGACTTCATCTCTAAAGGTGGAGTCATCACAACAGAAAATTTTGTCTATCTACCAAGACTAGTAAGTAATAATTTCTTGATCAGAGCAGAGATGCCGAAAATCATGCATGTTATGAAGAATGTGGACAGCTTTCTTCTCTAATACCAAAACCCACCGCCAATCAGTGTAACTGAACGACAGCAGAGTTAGAACTGATGAAGAGAAGTTCTTCAGAGTTAAAGCTATGGAATTTGCTTGCTAAGGATGTGGTGTGGTCTATCAATACAGACAACGTTAAAGGAGAATTAAATAATATTATGGAAAACAATTCCATGGCTACTAATTACAAACACATGCTACTCCAGAATCAAAGAAAGGATTCCCAATTTATGAGTCACTAGGTAACAACAGCAGAAGACTGCTACTCTCCACTGTTCTGTCCTTCCATGCATCACTGCAGCAAACAAGGTGCTAGATTAGACAAGTCTATGACTTGATCCAGCAGAGTTTTCATATGTTAATGATAGAGAACATCACCTCATAAAACATGGGGCATCCTCTAAATTGATGTGCTGAACTAGTTGTTAAAACTAAAGAGTCTGTTGATATATGACCTAACAAAACAGAAAAAAAAAACTCAGATTCACAGATAGTACCACAGTTTAGGCATAAATACAGAGATCAGGACAAGGCTCCTGTAGCCTTTCAGATGATTCTGAATTGTAATTCCTATTATTCTGAAACTATGGTAACCTTGTGGATAGGCACTGGAGTTCAACAATGTCTGGAGGGTTAAAGTTCCCTCCTCTCATATTGATGTATTTAGAGTGTAGGCAACAGAATGATAATCTTCCACCATTTATTAATTCTTTCAAATTAACAAACTTCACAACATTTTCTGTTCAATTCTGTTATCTAAAATTCTTTTCTTTTTTTCCATTTTGGCCCCAACAAAATCAATTTTAGACAAAAGAATTTTCTATCACTACAATAATACAGAGATTTCATAGCCTTTTTGTTTGGGGATTTTAATAAACTGCCCTATAACCTTCAAGGTGAAAGAGTGTGCAAAGCACCACTCCCTTGTCTCCTTCACTAAAACATCTTACAATGACATTGTCATTGAATGAGCCATGAGGTGGGGTAGGGGAAGGAAACACAGTTTATTCCAATATGCTTGGCTGCCTATTTATTTGTTTGTTTGTTTGTTTGTTTGTTTGTTTGTTTATCCCACCTATCTGGTCTTGCGACCACTCCAGGCGGCTTCCAAACACATAAAACAATATATAAGTATAACAAACAAATAAACAAAAAAGAATTTTACATCAATAAAACATTCACATTCTACCTGTTATGGATAACAAAATTTTCCTGAAAGGTCATCAAATACCAGACCAAATTTGGGTGCAGATCAGAAAATTATCAGGCCAGGATATTTACACTGCTCCTGCAGGAGCTCTTCCTCAGGAACTGACTTTAAAGTGCCCAAGAGCTTCACAGGAGATGCCTGAAAGAGTAGGCTTGCTCCCTTACCAACAGTGGTAGCACATCTGGCTCCAGCAAAGTACAACTGTTCCCAGAAGTATAAGACTTACAGAGCAGAGCAAATTAACAAGGCTGAGACCCAAAGGACAGGACCGGCCTGTCCTTGTTCAGAGTTAATTCCCTCCATTCACATTAAAATCCAACACATGTCTACAAAGAAATTTAAAGTAAGGGTGAAGACAGTGAAAAATAACTGGCTGTATCCACTGCTCATTCATTTGTATCATTTGTATTAAAAGCACCCTTGTCCAATTAAGAAATACATCACTTTTTTTTGCCCAATAATAAGCAACATCAAGAGCATTTGGGGAAGCTACCACGAAATATTCCATGGTACAGACTGAGGGCCATATTGTATACTGACATAGATGTGAAACTGTCTTTTCTTCCCCATACTCACAAAAGGTTGTATTTGTGTAAAAACAGCAGAAAATACCAATACTATAATGTGGAAAAAAATTACCCACATCTTTAAAAAAACAACCATACTTGAATATTCAGGAGTGGTATTCTACAACTAACAGAGTAACAAACTGGACAGTAATGAAGGGAAAACAACCTATGAGATAGGTCCTCTTTCTGGAATGAAACAAGATAAACCCCAATGGCACTACTGTATGGAAATTACGGCAGACAAGGAGAAATTTAATGGGAACAATTATTCAAAAATATCAGCTTTTAGTAAATAAGAAATGGCTACATATTTAAGAAAGCTAAGCTCTGACAGACAACAGTTGTGGTATCTGTTCATGAAGATTTGGAACATACACAAATAATATGCTTTTAGCAAATGTTAAATGTATAAGATTCAAGACAAGTTAATTCCACTGCCTGGAAAATATTTTAGATGCCTAAAGCTATACATCATGGGTAACCAGGATAACCCTCCCTTAGATGCATATCTTAACCTGGTAAAGGGGTTTGGCTGTGTCTGTGAACTTTAACGTACTGCCATCAGGAGACCAGGCTTCATCAGGTGGGGTTTTGTCACGACGAGAACCAGTTGGGTTTCAGGCAAGTTTCTGAAACCGACCAGGTCCCCTCGTTTCTGCCTCCCAATGGGTGGGGGGAGGACGCTGCAAGGTAAGTGGTGTCTGAAGCAGCAGAGATGGCAAAATGGGGGAATGGAATCGGTGAAGGGTGGTTTCCCCTCCAAAGTCACATCTGAGTGCACAGACTGAGGAGAAAGTCATCTTAGCAAAGAGCTGGGAACACCCCAAGCAGAGAGTGAGGGAGTGCAAAAGGATGTTGGAATAAAATCTTAAACAGAGACTCTGAGCAAGTTAAAATATTTATTCATGTAAGGAAAATCTCCATGGACTCAAATAACTACACAGAAAAGAGATAGATATAAAGAGTCACCAAAATGAACTTTACCTTTTTAAAAATCTTACTATCATGGTAAATGTGACCCCCCCCCCCCGCTTGGATCAGGAGGAGAGGAGGAGAGAGGAGAAAAAGGGAGAAGGGGGAGAAATCTACCTTGTCACGAAAGTAGATCAATCTAAGATAAAATTCCTTCTCCCATGGCTATCTGAAATATTGATATCAAATCCTATTTACATTAAAACATTGTGGGTCCTTTAAATTTTTACTGTTGTGACTTGGCAACTGTGAGAATTTTCAACCCTGAGGAAAGTTCCACCCAACTCTTGGATTAGATATCTAAACAAGACTGAGAAAGAAAAGTACGGTTACAGTGACATCTGCTGACAGAAGACCTAAAAAGCACTCCTTAAAGAAAGAAAAAACATCTGCTGACAGAAGACTTGAACATCATCCCTTATGTACTTAATTTAGGAAGGAGGGGGGAAAATCAATATGGTGACAAAAGGTGAAAAAGAGAGAACTCAAAGAGGCTCACCAGCACAAGAACAGAATCTCAGTGGGTTATTGAGGCAAGAGTTATGTAAGGACTGGCAACAGAGTATTCAAGAGACACTATCTACAGGGCGACAGGAATTACAAGGACTGATGGTTCAGCTATGTGTACAAATGAAAGACTTAGGGATGTAAATGGTTGATATTAAAAATCAAATTACAGAAAACAAAAAAGAAATAGCAAGAATAGCTGGGACATCAAAAAGAATGGAAGAACACACACACACATACACACACAAATATTTGTGTGTGTGTGTGTGTGTGTGTGTGTGTGTGTGTGTGTGTGTGTGTGTGTGTGTGTGTGTGTGTTCCATTTTAAAAAGAGGCCGGTGGCCAGACCATTACAAGTCTAGACTCCTAGTATGGTCGCTGAATGGTCACAGCTGAGGCACCAGACTAAGACGTATCCACACTCTTCAAGGCAACTACAGGGCAGTAGTGTTAGCTGAAGGTGACCCTTAATAATGGATGCAATGGTGGTGACACTTCAGCTACGTTTTGATAGTACCACCTAGAAGGTGGAAATAGTAAACTCCTCCTGGACTATCATGAAAACCTTATACTGTACAGAAATACAAAATTCAAAATGAAACAGTCATGCTTAAAGATAAGACTCCTGGGTCAGAAAGCACTCCAATACCTGTAGCTACTGGGGAAGATCAAAGGAAAAGTATAAATAGCTCAGTAGTTAATAACACAACTAGTTAAAGCCAAAATGACATCTAGTGGCTGATGTGCACAGAAAGGAAAGTCCAACACTTCACAATACATACAATTGGAACATGGTACCTGAGAAGCATGAATCTAGGTAAACTGGAAACCATTTAGAGAGTCAACATAAGTCAGAGGTGACTTGATAGCACACAACAACAATCTGAATATGTGAATAATAATGACCCCATCTCTCAAAGGCAGAATGTGAATGCCTGGAGGTCAGTGCGGAAAACGTAAAAGAAAACTAGTTTCATTTTTTCCAGAAGAATTTATTTATTTATTTATTTATTTATTTATTTATTTATTTATTTATTTATTTATTTATTTATTTATTTATTTATACATACATACATACATACATACATACATACATACATACATACATACATACATACATACATACATACATACATACATACATACATACATACATACCCCACCCATCTAGTCAAACTGACTAGTCTGGGCGGCTAACAGCGTATAATATAAAATAATTTGAAATATAAGAACAATGTAACACATCAATAGACAATACTCAAGATGGAAGAGAAGAAAAGTAAATCAAGTAGTGGCTGGAGGGAAGGCTTGCCTAAACAGCCAGGTTTTCAATTGGCCTTTGAAAATACTCAGTGAAGGGACCGTGCGGATCTCAGAAGGGAGGTTATTCCAAAGGAGAGGAGCCACTGCCGAGAAGGCCCGGTTTCTTGTTTTTTCCTTCCGGGCCTCCCTCAGCATTAGGCTCCTCAACCTCACCTCCTGGCTAGATCGAGTGATATGAGTAGATTTAGGTGGAAGGTGTTCCACCAGATATACTATATGCCAGATATAGTATTAAGATATACTTTTTACTATAAATTCTGGTCAACCTTAAAAAACGCTGCAGTCTTTCAAGAGAAAAATATTTCAAGACAGAATTCTACTCATTCAATAGGCCAGGAACTGCACAGTGTGAAGATCTGCTTATAAGACAGTTCATAGAATTAGAGAATGATATTTCTTGTGCATGTTGTAGACAAACAGAATACTAAAATCCAACACACTTTTCTGCATCACTTGGGTAATGCCACCTTCTCTATAGGAGCATACAGTGAGGCCTTCAATGCCTGTGGATTGCACATGCCTTCCTCTTATGATTTTTTACTGTACTTTGGTGAAGATAGTCCAAGCAGGAGACAGACCAGTTTCTGTCAAACAACATACTTTGTTTATTTCATTAAAGAATGTGCAAGTTTGACTTCATTTTTCCTACTTTTCGTATCCCACAAAGATACTTACAGTACATGCACTTGGATAGCATAGAGCAGTGGTCAGGAAACAGGGGTAAATTACCCCAAATGGGGTAAAAATGAAAATCTTGGGGGTAATGAGGACGCGACCCTAACCCTCTTTCCTCCTCCTCCTCCTCCTTGTCTGCCCAGAGGGGGGTCCCTGGCAGCCCAATCGCCCTCTTCCCACCCCCTTCTCTGGCCCAGCTGCAACCGAACCACTGGCTTCCTTCAGTGGTGCCTCCACGCTGGCCAGCCGGGCCTGGACGAGCCTCTTGCCCTCCGTGCAGGAGCTGTCATGGCGCTTTGACAGTGAGGTCTGCGGCCGCCTCGGTGAGCAGCCGCTGGAGCCGGTGTCAGAGCAGGAGGCGGCATTGAATGCCCCCGGGGGAGTGAGCCACCTGCTGCTCTTGGATGGTCACCTAGGAGCTGCCCACCGACAGAGAAAGGGAACCGCCCCATGGGGCCAAGGACTGAGCGCAGCCCCGCCAGGCAGCGGCAAAGGAGGTGTCGGCGGCAGCAGGTGGTGAGGCTTCGGTGGCGGCGCTCAACTGGCCAGGTGTGACCAAGATCCTTCCTTTCAAATCAAGGGGGTAATGTCGGCGTTTATAAATTTTTTAGGGGGTAAAAGGTAAAAAAGTTCCCTGAACCCTGGCATAGAGGGTACCAGTTTGCAATTCTCTCATCAATACATGGTACAGTGGTGCCTCGCATAACGATTTTATACGGTGCATATTATTTTCTTTAAAAACCCACATCGTTATGCGAATTCATCGCTAAACGAGGCACTTGTTAAACGAGGCACCACTGTATACAATTTTGCTTGCATAAAACTAAGGATTTTAGATATTTTAAACTTAATGCAATTATATATGCCAATCCGGTTATGAAATAAATGTTCTCTATTCATAAAGGACTAAAAACAAGTGTATAACTACAAATAAAACAAGTATATGACTGCAAATAAAAACTGAAGATAGTTAACTTTTACTATACATTTTCATTTTTCTCCCTGTAGGAAATGCTACTCTTCTTCCATAGCTTTAACACTCCCGAAAATTTTACATTTCTACTCTGATATTAAGAATAAATTCATTAAGGTTCTATAATTACAGCAATATAAATGGCACAAAGCTTTGCAAAATGGTATAAAATGAATAGATTATATATACGCCTCTTTGTCTCCTTCCCACTTGATGTCTGCTACATACACTCCCTTTTCTTATGGGGGATGTACTACATCAGAGTCTACTTTGACCAACAGCAGAGACCAGGCAGAGAGGGCAAGGTAATGCGTTTCTCAACAGTAAGTGCTGAGGTCTCGCGTCCTTGAAACCCATTAGTAGGGTCAAGCCTGGGCCACAAACTCATTGCAGAGGGAATGGCTGCAGGTGAATAATCTTGAATTAACTTCTTCAGATTAGAGATCAAGGGTTCAATCAGAGCTATATAGGGCAGTACTGGCCTTGAAAACTCAAGAGCTGTAGTTTCAGTATGGGGTTGCACCCAGGGATGGGGCTAGATCTTCAGATGTCAATAGTAGGATGCAGGAATAATCAGCTAAATATTAACTATGATAAAGCAAAGTGTGCTGCTTGTATACCGCCCCATAGAGCTTCAAGCACTCTCTGGGCGGTTTACAATTTAATTATGCAGGCTACACACTGCCCCCCCCCAGCGAGCTGGGTACTCATTTAACCGAAGAAAAACCACCACAAACTAGACTTAGCTAGAAATTTATGGCAATTCAATTGAACAGTCAGGTTCTTATAAGCACCTGGATACTGTATTTATTTTCACAAATCCTCTAACTGGGTGGTGCATAGGGAGCTTGCCATGGCTAGAACTGAACATTGCTCCAAAACAATACTATATTTCTTCTGACCAAAGGGGATAAGTATATCCCTGCTGTAGTGGAGGTTTTAAAGACCAAATTAATTTTCCAGCTTCTGTGTAGATAAACTGACAGTATGGGCAGTATGGGCAACTAATTTGAACCCATCTATCGAAAAGCTTCAGTCCTAATTTTTGAGATTTATTCTGGGAGCTGGAGGTGGGTTTATGCTCACCAATAGGTTTGGTCTGGAGTGGTACCCTATGCTATTGGAAGCAATTATTCCATAGCAAAACTGATGATTCTTATGAAGCTTTGACAATGAATGACTCATTTGCCCCCTCTTGGGAAAAGATATGGTTCAAAAAACCTCATTGTAGAGCACTGTAAACGTAAAAGCACATAGGCCAATTTCATAATAAAGCAATGGACTTTGATACTAACAGGCAAAATCAGCTAGTTCTGTATAACTGGTCCTGAAATTCAAATGTTAGGATTATATACAGTGGTGCTTCGCATAACGATTTTAATTGGTTCCAAAAAAAAAGTTATGTGAAACATCGTTATGTGAAACACCATTTTCCATAGGAATGCATTGGAAAACGGTTAATCCGTTCCAATAGGCACGGATTGCCGTCCTTAAGCGAAAAAACCCATAGGAAACATCGTTAAACGATACAATGTTTCCTCCATTGGAATGTATTGAAGCTGACTCAATGCATTTCAATGGCTTTGCAAAGTCAATTTTTGCAAATTTAAGTGTGTCATAAAAGGATCAAAAATGGTTTTAAATGCTTGGATTAGCTTCTGCACCCTCTAAAACGGATGCAAAAGTTAATTTGGCTTTGATCTGACTTTTCGTTAATTTATGGTGAATTTTTCCCCCCAACTTTTGACAGCTGTCATAATCTGACAGCTACATTGTTTCCTATGGGGGAAGAAAAAATTCACAAAACATTAACGAAGACTCAGCAACTGTTCTAAATGCTTGGATTCGTTAGAGGACCCCCTAAGTCGTGTGCAAACCTGATTTGGCTTTGATCTGAACTTTCGTTAATTTATGGTGAATTGTTTTCTCCCCCATAGGAAAGCATGGAGCTGTCAGATTTTGACAGGTCCATTGGTTCCTATGGGCCGAAAAAAAATTCACCATAAATTAACGAAAAGTCAGATCAAAGCCAAATCAGGTTTGCACATGACTTAGGGGGTCCTCTAACGAATCCAAGCATATAGAACCATTTTTGACCCTTCTAAGACACTTTTTAAATTGAAAAAAGAAACATCGTTAAGTGAAGCAGGGGACCTAAAATCGCATTCGTTATGCGAAGCATGGTCCCAAACTTCGCTAAGCGAAAATCGCCCATAAGAAACATCGTTATACGGTGCATATTATTTTCTAAAAAAACACATCATTATGCGAATTCATCGCTAAACGAGGCACTCGTTAAGCGAGGCACCACTGTACTTTTTATAAATATTTATAAATATTTTTATTTAAATAAACTGGCAGTCCTTAAGTGCAGGAGAGCTTTTTTCTTAGCAAGAATCAATGCTATGTCCTCAATGCTGATGAAGGATGCTTCTAAGTTATACCTCATGACCAAAGATTATGTCCATATAATATGGGATAGAGTCCATTGCACATATGCTTTTGTATTTTACTTTTTACAAGAGGCAAGGGATAAAATATTGCATCCAATTATGGTACAGTTTGGTTGTTGTAGGTTTTTTTGGGCTGTTTGGCCGTGTTCTGGAGGTTTTGCTTCCTAATGTTTTGCCAATTTCTGTGGCTGGCATCTTCAGAGGGCAGGAGCTAGAACTCTGTCTGGTAGAGTTTCCTGATAGACTTTCTGGAAATATGTCTGAAGAAGAGTAACCCTTCTGTTGCCAATGTCACAAAATGTTTAAATATTATAATTCATATTAGACCAAAGATGCTGGTAGAACTTAGTCTATGCAATATCTGATTACACATGATTCTTTTGGATTTGTTGACTTAAGTGTATATGCTCTTTATGACTGATTAACCAATAAACATCTCACTTAAACAAAATATGTAAACAGGAAATGCCTGTGGAGGCACTTCCAGTTTTGTTTCCTTGGTAGGGCTGAGTTCAGGGGACTTTCCCAGGTCTCACAAAATGAAAAGTACTGCTCTAAGAGGCCTTCAGGAGCAAACTATCAACACTTTTTGTTTTAAAACTTTTTAAAGGGCGGGATTGGGTACCATGAGGGACCATAAAAATGTCCAGGAGGGACTTTTGTATCTCACAGGCTATACTTTACCTACTCCTATCTTAGGCTGATGGGCAAACTACTACTATTCCTTGAGATGTCAGATCTAGCAATAGTGACACGTTTTAGTTATATATAATTATTGAATGTGCACCATATGGGACTGGCTCTAAAAATGTTCAGAAATTTCAGTTTGTGAACAATTCTGCAGCCAGAAGCAGTTATAGAGCATATATGTTTACTTTATTGTTATAATAACTTTACTAGTTCTCAGTCCATTTCCAACCCCAATACAAAGTGCTATTATGACTCACAAAACCCTAAATGACCTAGGACTAGGTTATCTGAATATTCAGCATCTATAACACAAACCTGCCCTTCTACAACATAAAACTGCACAAGTGTTAGAATCTGGAGGGGAGGCACAGCACTGTGTCTGATCAGTTTAAAAACACATTTGGTAGGGACACAGGGAGAAAAAACTTTCTCAACAGCTGCAGAAGAACACCTAATCTCTAAATCCATTCCCAAGAATGCCTATCAAGCCCCACTTTGCTAGCTGTCAAGGTCACAAACATCTAAAGATGCTCTTGTTCAGAAAACCATTTGGCCTATCTAGTAAAGGCAATTTCTGTCATCAGCTGAGAATGCTATCTAAACTGCTTCAATTTCTGAATTACTTATTTGTCTCCTATTTAATTCTCAGGCACAATATTTGATGCTATAAATAGCATTGTGATTATTTTTTACTTTTATAGTTCCAGAGATGCTGCGAATACAATATATTAGTTAAATGCAAGGTAGAAAACATGGGGCCTTTAATATATGTGCAGTAATCCAGTATTATACTCACAGCCTATGAAACCTTCATTTAAAGCAAACACGCTCCTTCCTTTAAATGGCTTGTAATTGTTTGCCAATAATTCCTGGGAGCAGGTTTGAAATGGGGATTTTGGTGACATGAATTTCAGCACCAGGTCCTAGGATAATGAATTTGGCTCCAGTTGACTGAAACTGCTTACCCTTTTTTAAAATAAAGCAATCATCATCAGTCAGAAAAGGAAGATAAGATGCAAAGACATTTCCTGCTATCAGTAACAGTTTATCAAACCATGAAGAATTCAGATCCAGGGTACTTGAAAGACCATCACCCTGAACACCATCCCCACATTCACAATCAATAGGGGATGTCCATTTGCCCAATGTTGGAGACAAAGAAGCATCAACTCTGTATAAAACTGCATGAGCAGAAGAATTTCACAAACAACGCTATATAACATTATGATACAGTTTGGTTGTTGTAGGTTTTTTGGGCTGTTTGGCTGTGTTCTGGAGGTTTTGCTTCCTAATGTTTCACCAATTTCTGTGGCTGGCATCTTCAGAAGGCAGAGTGGGGATCTATTAAATCAGAAGGATACCTCTACTGGATGCTGAGCCACATAATGTATAAAGCATCCCCTCCAGTCACCCCTGAAATTAGAATAAGCTACAACAGGGGGAAAATTGTAGGAAAAGCAGCAGGAGGGATCCAGAGTGATTACATGTTTCCATGTAACTCCAATCCTTAACAATCCTTAATGAGTATGCTAGTTACACCCATTCAGTTGCTATTTTTATCACTATCCACATGTTGATGTCCCTCCTGATGAATCAGAACTGTCATTTTCCAAAGTCCTATATCACAGGGTCTTCATGGTCAAGAGGGTCTTCCCTTCATAAAGAGATTAAAAAAAGGGTGAGAGGAAGCATGGAGCTAGTGTGCTGTCTCCCTTCATGTGCCTCAGATATTTCCAGTATACAGTTAAAAACGCCTAAAAAGATGCCACCCAATATAACACACTTTCTGAAGAAGTCCACCTTCTAGAGACACTTTGGTCCTATGAGCACCTGCTGAGTACAGGCAAGAGTCAAAGCATGGAGGCTCACTGACTGCAAAAGAGGCAGATGATGTACATAACAATCTCATATACCAAGATCCCATGGATAGCGGAAATTTGTGATGCTGATAGGACATAAAGACACGACAAAAGAAAATAAATTATGTAGCCCACAGAGAGATAATTTCTGAACCATCTTCAGCAAACTTACCTACCAAAAGGACAGGTCAAGAAAACCTTTGATCATTTTATTTTATTTTATTGTATTTTAAATCAGGATAAGCAAGAATGTTCAGGAATAAGGTGCAACTAAATTAGGCACCATGTACTTGGGGACAGTATTCATATTCCAGTACTATATGGCCTGTACAAAGTTTTCTTTCCCTATCCTCACTCCCTTTCTGGGATTACCACAGAGAGGGGGTGAGGCTGCTAGAATAAGGAGTACATCACTGTCTTTGTGATCCCCAGCAAACTTGTACTGTTGTCTCTTGCTTCCCTTTCCCAGTACTTACTGTGCCCCTTTAAAATAAACTTTGTAGCCCCAACTTTCACCTCTTCTTACGAGAAGATACTCTTTCCAAAAACTTCCAAATCAACAAGCTCCTGCAACTCCATAACAATGATAGACAGATCTCTGTGGCTTTGCTGGTTCGTTCTTCTCTTTTTTTAAACAGCTAAGGTTCATTTACACACAGACCGGAGGACTGCACAGAAGGCAGCAACTGGCAATTTCAAATCTTTCACTTTCCCCAAGTGTGTAGTGCCTTCTTACTTCCTTCTGCAGATGTGAACATTAGGTGGCTTGCCAAGCCACATTTTGAGCCTTCCAAGACCCCTCCCAAATATTTCTTTTATCACTAAAATAAACATAACTGAGCAATCTGCCACAAAAAAATAGTAGCATGATTCCTAGTGGGTTAAACTTATACCAGTTTGTTTAGAATTGTTCAGTGGTTCACTGCCATTAAACAACTATTTTCTTTATTCATATAAATTCCCAAGCAAACTGGAATTTGGCTCTTGTCCTGGCCAAAATCTACCCCCCTTAAACTGCATACCCATTTGTAGGCCCTCTTCTCTCTAACTCGTTCATATCTAAAAAGAAAGAACACAGTATATAAAGTGCACTCTAATTCCCCTTTTTAAAATCCTATGAAGACAATTAGAATGACCATTAACCATCACAACAACTGTGTCATGAAAGGGCTCTGCTGCATGGAACAAAGAAAGTATGTGGTGGATTTCTTTGTGAGGAATGAAAGACTGTCTCCTGGCCTCTATAACCCTAGTTTTATAAACTGAGACACATTGCATTGTGGCTTGCCTGGAAAGTGGAAACAATACCTGATTTTCAAAAAGAAACTAAAAGGGAGACTTAAAGGAAATAACGGCACATGCTATTAGCCCTTCTCCTTAATTCTGTGATAGATAAAGGATCTCAGATGCAGCCCTTCTGTTCTATGGAACCACAAGAGTCACTCTACATTCTTTCTAGCTGGTAGAAACTTTTTGTGTATTATAAAGCCCAAATGTGAGCTGTGGGCTTCTGGTAGCAGGCCCTCAGAAATGATACTTACAAACTGAGCAGCCATGTATGTACAGGTACCAGTATCACACAATGGTTCCCCTGTTTTCACCTCATCCGACAGCAAGCATATCTTGCTGAGTCATAAGCAGTCCATAAACTTTAGCACCCCAGATGGTAGATCAGAACCTACTGACAGATCCCAAGTTGATCTGCACTTGATCAGCAATAGCTTTTGATTTTCAACTGTGAAAAAAATTACACGAACAATTTCTTTAAATTTATTAGATTTCTATCCCACCCATCTAGAGCAAGGTTTACTTTAAATGGCACTCTTATTCTAAAAGGCATGGCAGAAATGAAGAAAACTTAGGACAATTGGGGCTGTTTTTTCCCCTGCAACTGAATACTACAAAGCAGCAAGTGAATACTAGAAAAAGGTTGATTCAAAGTGCACGCTTCAAAGGTACTAACTGACCACATGGTTCCTCATGGTTCGTTATACTTTGTCTACATATATATACAGCCTTGTTGATTCTGGTTCTTCTATCACAGCAGCAGGTTTGGAGCAAAGTGGAAGTGCCAAGGTTGTAAACAGCCATTCATGGGGGGAAATGGCATCCAGGTGACTATTACCAAAATTTTACAAAGATCTGATCCTTTTTTAGACCAGAAACAACTAACACAGATGTGATGGGTGGTTTAATAATATTTGTGTTGCACAGTAACTTTTGTGGGCTTATCTCAAGGACTGATCAGTGCTATCCATCGTACTCTAAAGAAGTGAGGCTCTACCTACGAGAAAATCTATCTCCTTCTCACATGTGCTCTTACAACTGCAACAGGCCACTCTTGATTTTCTTGGTGGCAGCAGAGAATTTGACTGTCAGGGCCTCAGTATAAAAACCATGAAACTGGTCATCTGAATTTTTCCTTGGAGGCAATGAGACCCCTAGAGATACTGCAGAATTCTAAAATATGTTAATTTCTATGTTTGCACCATACTCAATGACTGTCTAGCAGACTTTTACATCCAACATGCAGATGTGCAGTCACTAAAATATGAAGCCAGTAGAAGTAATTTAAGGGACAGAATGTTAGGACTGACCTCTGATTTGTCCTATATCTCAATTTCTCCTTATGGTCATGAAGTAAACAAGCCACTCATTCACAGGACTGCAAAAATACAAAAAGGTAGGGAGCATGCCTTGCAGTGCCAGAAGCAATGGCTTTGCTCTAGCAGGGGGTGCACAATATCTCTAACTTTGACAGCTCTACAACTTTGCTTGAAAGTTTCAGCATATTAAAACTGAAGCCTGTATCTACCACCAGAACCAAGTTTTTTTAAAAAGTGGTAACACCTTTCTTCTACTGAAATTGACAAAAACTTACAGTTGAGACTTTGTCAAACCAATGCAAAACTCCTCATTTCAACCAGAGGAGGATTTGGGCAGACTGAAAAACTATTTTAAATCTCACATTTACTTAATGTGTTCCATACATTTATCCCCTTTATGATCCTTTTGGTCAAATCACAAAAATTATAGGCTGTAATTTCTTAACCAAATTCCCTAAAATTATTAAGTACCTTTATCAGTAGAAAAGTTTGATTTTTAAAAACATGTGAATAAACAAATTGCACAACATGAGATGGCAGAACAGATTAGTAACATGCTAGGTAAATAAGCATCTATAGATCTATCTGGGAAGCACTGGTTTAGAACTTTATGCTTTAAATTGTAAGTAATGCTTTTAAATTGTTCCTGAAGATAAAATGGAAGCCAGTACAGATGAGGCAAAGTTGGAACAACATGGCCAGAAAATCAGTCTCCAAAAATGTATCTGGTCACTACATTTTGCATCAGCCAAAATTTCTGAATGCTTTTTAGATGTAGCCCCATGCAGAACATGCTACAGTATACCTTCCCCTGCCCATTCTGCTCTCTGGTTGACCTATGGTACCTCTGACTTGTCTCTATTAAGTCCCAACTTATTAGTTCACATCCAGTTTATTACTGCATTCAGAACCTCCACAGTTTCCCTAATATTAGAAGGAAAAGAAACTGAGACAGGGATATTATTCACATACTGGTAAATATGGCGTCAGACTTCATGTTAGTTTTTATTCCTGATGATTTATTTCAGACAGCTGCCAAATTGTTCTTTGACTAATAAACAGAACTAGTCAGCACTAGTTCTACCAAAACTCTCTGCTGACTTCTGATGGAAGCACTTGTATTAACAACAACTGAATCTTAACTTTTTGTTAAATTATATATGCTCTAGTTATATACGGCTGATCCTGCAAAAGAAACACATTCCATACAATTTCCTCCTGGCAATTAAGCTATAAATTATGTACATATGTTTTGAAAGCACAAAATTTTACCAGATCTGTTACAGTATAAATAACTGGTACCATTATAAAATAGAACAGAGGCTTTGCTCCTTCAAAAGGTAACATTTGTGTCTCCTGTAGGACAGAAATCAAACATGCTTTGATTGGCCAGGAGAGGAGTAGATGTCTGCCCAAGAAGCACCTGCACTGTGAAAGCATGAAAATAATGTTCTCCGGAAATCTGCATCAACACTTACCTGGAAGTAACTGCAACTGAATCAACTTACAAATAAATAGTTACACACAAACAATTACATCATCTTAACAAACAGTTACTGATAAGTCAAGACATCTAAGGTAGCATATGTTCTGTAGTCAGAACCTAAGGCCTACTTGGAATCACACTTCATTAAATTGAAGTGTCAGTTCCAAGTACAATGTGCACTCACAGGACTGGGCTCCAAGTGAAATACACTGGCTTTCAAGAAAAAGTTACAGGAATAAGTTCCAAGTTCACCGTGGACAGGTTGTCTCAGGCTACTTGCAAACATCTAGGTCGCACCGCCACCATTCTCCCTATCTACAGCCATACAAGACTGCCAGTGCTGCTTCCCAGGATACCAAGAGGAAGAACAGACTGACACGTGATGCAACACGGAGGGAGCAAATCCAACTAAACTCGGTAGGACTTAGAGCTCAATAAACGCTCACAGGATGGGCTATAAAGGCATCAGATTGTTGGCAACCCCAAATAACGCCAGCTTCGATGCATTAAACCGGCTTAGCAACGAGCTTGTATCTTAAGAAAGGCGGAAGAGAAAGGGAAGGCAGGCCACCCTGGTTCAGTTCCCCCCCCTCCCGCACCCCGCCGCCCCTGTCAAGGCTCTCCCCCCCTCCACACCACCTCAACGTCCTGTCGGCTCCACCTGCGTCAGGCAGGCAACGAGGCTCTGCAAGCCGCAGGGCTGCCCGTGTCGTGGTGCTGGACTCTTCTTTCGCCCAGCACGGTGCGGCCGCAGCTGCTTCTGACGCCGTCATCCGCAGGGGCAAGGTTACGAAACCAGGGCACAGCCGGACCTCTTCCTGTCCTGCCACCAGGGCGAAAAAGCGGGCGGGCGCGGGGGCGGGAGATAGTGGGGGGTGGTCTCGCCTTTCCCTCCCAGCCAGCCCTGTCACCTACCTCAGACACTTCCTCCTCCTCCTCCTCCTCTTCATCCTCCTCTTCCTCCTCCTCGTCGTCTTCGTCGTCGTCTTCGTCGTCGTCGTCCTCCTCCTCCTCTTCCTCCTCCTCTTCTTCCTCGTCGTCCTCCTCTTCCTCTTCGCTGCCCCCGCCGCTGCTTTCGCTGCTGCTGCTACTGTGGCCGTTGCCGCCGCCGCCACCGTTTTCGACACCCGGCTGACGGCGGCGCCGCCGAGCCCAACTCCGTTTTGGCGGCGGCTGAGGAGGCGGCTGAGGCGGCGGCGAAGACGACGACAGCGGCGGCGGAGGTTGCTGCTGTGGCGGCTCGTTCTGGAGCAGGAGGTCGCAGACCCGTGCCAACCCCTCGGCCGTGGCCTGGCACGGGGAGAGCGACGAGGAGTCGGGCTTCCCCTCAGCTCCGCTGCCCTTCACCTCCGCCCGGGCAGGAGGAGGCGGCTCCATGGTCGCTCGCGCCACCGCTGGGCAGCTGTCGTTCTCGGGTCTCTTCTTCCCTCTCTGCCGGTCACCTCCAGAGCCGTCGCGGCGGTGAGAAACTCTCGCGAGATTCGCAGGCCGGCGGCGGGGCCCGACCCGGCTCGCTCCTCTAGCCCTACCACCGTTCTGAAGTCCGCCCCTCCCCGGCTTTCCGTCAGCCCCCGACGTCTTTTCCGCGCAAGCGCACCTACACCTTTTCACAGCCGGAAAAGCATGAACAGGGGGGGGGGTTCTTTGCTCCCCGTTCTACGCATGCGCCCAATCTCAGGCTTCCGGGTAGTGTGGTTGCGTCATTACTCTGCGCCTTCTAGAAATTTTAGGATTTGAGGTGTTGCTGCGGAGTGTTTGTCGTCACTGCTTTCGTTTTGTTGCTCGTTTGCTGGACGGGAATGTGGATGGGCAGGGGAGAAGAGGGCGCGGGGCTTTTAATGAGGGGATTTACTGGCAACATTGAAAACAAATGAAATATCTTGTAGTATTTAGTTAAAGGTCCCCCTTGACATTTAGTCTAGTCATGTCCCACTCTAGGGGGCGGTGCTCATCCCCCATTTCCAAGCCGTAGAGCCAGCGTTCGTCCGAAGACAGTTTCCGTGGTCACGTGGCCAGCACGACTAGACACGGAACGCCGTTACTTGACTGGTTTTAAAAGTTCTGAGTGCAGAGTCTCTTCTGGTCAGAGCCCAAGCCACCTTTACCTACTTGTTGGACGTGGGAGAGGGATATAAAAATAGTACAATAAATACATTCCTGGCTGGATTCTTGGAGTTACTGCTTAACTGTTTGTGGAGAGGGTTACATTTGTTTGGTGCGCCTCTATTTCTGCAGTTTTCAAAATCCAGAAGTAGTTGGCATATAAAACGTATTGATTACCGTGGCATGTTTCCCCACACAGGCACACACACACGTCTAGCCCAATCCTTCTGCAGAAAATTGAGACTTCGTTGCTAGCACTGGCGCTGCTCATCTGTCTTGCAAGCGTGGGAAGAATGGAAAGACGACTGAGAAGAAAGAGATCAGACTGGTTAGGGCAGTGTGTTTTCCTCACTCCACCCTTCCATACTGTTCTGAGTCTGCTAACCTAACCAAATGCATTTAACTTGAGGTTTTTTTAATGTAAGTAATAATTAAATGCATTTTCTCTTATATAAATGGTAGTGACAATCACTGAACCAAGAAGACTGGTACTTTTCCACACTGTAAAGGTTCTGCGAAAAGTTACATCTCAGAAGGGAAGAAATAGAAATGCCACTTGCTCTGAGTCAAGAGCACAGAATTGAAAGTCAGGAAAAAGAGAGCAAAAGGTATAAAACATAAAATCAAGACCAGTGCATTATAAAAAAATCCTCAAGAAATCTCTGCTGGATCACATCACTCTTTTCCAAAGGTGGCTAGCTGAATGGCACATAGATGTTAGAGGTAGGCTATTTGGGCAAAAATGGTCCCTTCCACTGATCTTTCTTAGGTGCTGGTATTTAAGAGGTACTGTATATTGGCCCAACTTAAACATCACTGCAGCAGAATTTTTTCCCCTTCCCTTTTTGCAACACTTTGCCTGAAAATTTACTCATCCAGATCTGATCTCCAATGTGCACAGTGGCAAAAATACTAATTTTTACCTAGAGCTAATTTTCTTGTGTGAAGACTGATGAAACAAGCTAATGTTGGAAAAAATGGATGGTGGAGCTGACTCAGATTATCATAAGTATGCAACATACAGTGTTGGTGACTGTTAGGTGGAGTACTATAAATATGCACACACAGATTAAAATCCTGTTGTGTAACCACCCACTCCAGAAGGCAAACTAATTTCCAGTGGCTTCTCACAAGTAACTAGTTTCTGCTTGGATTTTCAGTCAAAATTCTAACTCACCAAACTACTGTGCCACAAAGTATGTTACCAGAGCTAGACCACTGCAACACGCTCTATATGGGGCTGCCTTTGAGGTTGATGCGGAAACTTCAAGTGGTGCAGAATGCAGCGGCCAGACTCCTTACTGGAGTGAGAAAATACCAGCACATTTCTCCTATTCTGGCCATGCTGCACTGGCTGCCCATTCGTTTCCACATTGACTTCAAAGTTTTAATGTTTACCTATAAGGCCCTCAACAGTTTGGGACCTCGATACTTGGCAGAACACCTGCTCCCACCAAGATCTACCTGGATCACCCGCGCGAGCCAGGAGGTGAGGCTGAGGAGCCTGGCGCCGAGGGAGGCCCAGAAGGAAAAGACACGAAACTGGGCGTTCTCGGCGGTGGCTCCTCGACTTTGGAACAACCTCCCTCCGGTGATTCGTGAGACCCCTACACTGGGTACATTTAAAACCCAACTAAAAACATGGATGTTTACCCAGGCCTTTCCTCCTGCCAGCACTTAACTCTTTCTCCTTCGCTATTTATCATTTATTATATTTTGCACTGTTTTATTATTGATTATGTTATGGCTTTGTATTTTAATGAGTATATGTTTGTTGGTAGCCGCCCAGAGTGGTAGAATATACCAAATGGGCGAGATATAAATCAGATAGATTAGATAGATTAGATAGATTAGATAGATAGATAGATAGATAGATAGATAGATAGATAGATAGATAGATAGATAGATAGATAGATAGATAGATAGATAGATAGATAGATAAAAATATATCCTTTAGTAACAGGACTTTTATGATAATGTCTGATTTAGAAATATAAAAGTTATGGCATGGTGCTCTCTGTTAGGAGAAAGCATTGTTTATGACATGTGTTTGATGCTTCACTCCCAATTATAAAGGCATTTCTAGTCAATAATATGTTTAAATCTGTTTACTAGCCATGTGACTTGCATGATGCTGCCACAGGGCAAGTGAGAATACTTGTATTTAAAAGCAGACATGCAATGGCAAGCTCCACCCTGTACTTGATGGTAAGCTAGCAACAAGATGTAGGACTTGCTGCTACAGAGGTTTGAAGCTGGTAGTTCATGTTTAGGCACAGGAGATATTCTAGGTCAGCAAGCTGGCACCTGTTTTGTTGTTGTTGAAAAAGTGGTCTCTCAAGTGGTGAAATACGTGTTATATGATTGTCATGAGACGTGACTGGCCTCACCTGCACATCCATAGTGTTTGGTCATTGGAAGGTAAACATGGGCTTAGTGTGTACATCTCACTGCTGGGACACAAAAGGAACCCCTGCTATGAGAGGGGGAAGTGGTGTAACTGTAGATGATACACATTTCTCTTAACATCTGATTTGACCCTTATAGATAGCAGGTGATTAGTGAAGATCAAACTAGACATTAGGGAGACTGCTATAAAACCTATTTTCCTTTCCACAACTGAATTTTCTCAAATGTTTGGTCTTGTTCAGTGAAATTCTCAGAAACCCTGACCAGCACAGCTGGTGGTGAAGACTTCTGGGAATTCTAGTCCAAGATTACCCATGGTTTGGAACTACTGGTCTAGTCTGACACTCAGCTTCATGACTACATTGAATTCCACTCTCCCTTATCCAACTCCAATGTACTATATACAGTACAATACAATGCTGTCTTTCTATACCTCATATGTAGCTGTTTGGGTTCATTCAGTTACTAGACTAATAGTTGCACTAGAATATTACAAATCTGTGACAACTGTTTAGAATGTTAAAGTGTCCTTTTGGAGAAATTCCCCATGCTATGTGATATCTTTCTCAAACAGATTATGAGACTTCCAATAACAAAAAAAGAGAGCACTTTTATTTTTTGCGTCGACTTCAAAGTTTTGATACTCACTTATAAGGCCCTAAATGGTTTAGGACCTCGATATTTGGCGGAACGTCTACTCCCACCAAGTTCTACCCGTGTCACTCGTGCGAGCCAGGAGGTGAGGCTGAGGAGCCTGATGCCGAGGGAGGCCCGGAAGGAAAAAACAAGAAACCGGGCCTTCTTGGCGGTAGCTCCGTGCCTCTGGAACAATCTCCCTCCAGAGATTCGCGCTACCCCCTCATTGGGCATTTTTAAAAGTCAACTAAAAACATGGGATGTTCAGGCAGGCCTTCCCCTCCAGTTAATATTTGCTTTTTCTCTTCTCTTTTCCTTGTAGTTCATTTTCATTTTTCCCATCTGAAGTTTTTAATATCGATTGTAATAATTCTTTTTTTTATTGCTGCTGTTATTATTCTATTATTGTATTTGACTTTGTAAGCCGCCTAGAGTGGTCATGTTACCAGATAGGTGGGATATAAACAGAATAAATAAATAGAAAGAATAAATAAATAAATAAATAAATAAATAAATAAATAAATAAATAAATAAATAAATAAATAAATAAATATTTTCCATTTTTAAAAAATATTGTAAATCTGTTTTACAATATCTTCATATTACACCAAAGTACAAAGAATGCAAACCATTAAGAATACAGCTGTTGAACAGAAATAAACCCTGGCTAGTATCCTGTCCTGTTTTTATGTGTACACAGATAGGGGCCAAGCTGTTAAAGCTGCCATGACAGTCTAATGAGGTAGCAGTTGTACAGAACCAGCATCTTGTCAGGTAACCATGGCAGCTTCTGTAACTGACACTCTCTGTGTGTAAATATCGAACAGGATACTAGGCACTGTGTTAATAAATTAATGCCTCTTCTTACTTATTTTGCTCTTGTTTGTTTGGTTGTTTTTTGTGATTTCATAGAACATCAAGGCTACAGACTGCACAGTAATTTGAAAGATAGTACTGTAGAACCATAGAACAAAAGGGAAATATACTGAAACCAATGGACAATGACTAGGACAGGGCTGCCCTTTCATTAGGCAGAATGAAGCAAAATCTCCACCCACCCACTCTGAGAAAGAAATGTGTTTCAATCATGAAACAACAGTAGTCAATTATTTATTTTGGCATTATTATATTTCTGCTTCCACAATAACCAGACTGGCTTTGGGTCTTGTGCATTTTGATGTGAGGTGAAGGAGACAAAAAATTAGGCTAGTCTTGGACTGGGATCATATGTAGGCAACATTTTCTGCCTCTCGGGGAGAAGAACATCATAGTAAGTGGAGCACCAGCCGGCTCCATCCATTGCCAGCTAAGATTCTGCTGTGAGGAGCTTGTTTCCCTCCTTCCTTCCAGGAGAAACACAGGGTTTGATTTCACATGGAAATAGATGGCAATTTGGACCACTTGCTGAGTGGGCTGGTACAATCTGTTTCCTGACAATCATAAAACACATGGGGAAATGCGCTATAGCCCAACCCCAGTCTGTGCCCAAGCTGCTAGTACTTTGGGGATCTGAACTGGAGCGATTTCCTAGTTGCTTTGTAACTGTCTGAATGCACCCTTAATTCTAGCTGGTTTCAGAATGCAGTGGTGATCAATGCCACACTCTGACCTCTTGTCATTAGCCAAAGAAGCAAAGTCTTCTGAATCTCTAACAAAGGAAGACCCAAGGCTTGGTCTACCAGGACAAAGAGCGAGGTAGCCACTATAGGTAGCAGATGCCAGGGGTCAGGAAGCAGTGGCAACATTTTAGAAGACAGAGCTACGTGCACTGCATAGTTTACGCATAGCCTGCTGCGTTCAAGTGCAATAACGAACATTGTCCTCGTAACAGTGGAAAAGTGATCTTGAATTACTGATTTTGGCAATATCCATATACAGCAGATACCTGGTGCGATATACTGGATAGAGTGATGGACTGGGACTCAGGACATCTGAGTCTGAAACTTCGCTTAGCTAAGGAAGCTTAATGGGGGGTGGAACTAGTAAAACCACTCCTTAAATATCTCATAAAGTCCCATTGGAATTGATGTTAGTTCCAACCTGACAGCACAAAACACCTGCATAGTGGGAGGGAGTGCCATCTTGTTGTTTGCGACAGCAGCAAAATGTTATGGGATGGTCTCAGCAACACAACCAGCAAAGGAAGATCAGTCTTGACCCAACTCGTTACATTGTCATTGCACAATCAAACTGATCTCTCTCCGCTACCTCTCTTTCTCTTTCCCTCCCCTTATCTAGCTTGTCTTTTTAGCTTGTAAACCTGAGAGAAGAGTTTGTCTCCCTCTGTTGTTGTTGCTGTTATTGCCATCAGATGTGACTTGCTTTTGGAGGAAAAGGCCAAAATTCTGTTGTTCAAGTATGCAAAAGGTGTAACCTGTAAGCAAATTTCAGCAAGTTAAGAAATCTCCACAGGCATTATCTGTTGCAAGTTAACTTGAAATTTGCTTCCAAAACTTGCACCTTTTTTTGTAGGCATGTGACAGGGTTTCAGCCAATTTTTGTCTGGCAAAAGTACTATAGAGACCATTGTAGGAAATGAGCTTGGAAATTAGTGATTCATTTCCCTCTTTAAAAACAGCTGAACCCAGTTCTCAGTCAAATCAATAATGCAGCTATTCCTGGTTGCAATATAAATATAGTTAGGGCCATCCATCCTGAAGATTGTATGCATCTCTTTCATTGCCCCCACCATGTTTCACTGCAAAAGTTAGAGATCTGTGTTTGAAATAATGAGGTTATAATTGACATTTATAATCGACATTTTGAGAAAACCATTCCATTCTAAATTGATTAGATAGCTTGAAAGAAGCAGCTGTTCCATATCTACAGCAGTTGTAGATATGGCTTGCCAGGAGTTTGATTGCTGCCATTTTTGAGGCTCCAGGCTGTCAAAATGGAGGTTTGATGGGGCCTGTAATAGACCATAGACACTGATAGGTTCTGGAGTGGGCACTTACACATCCTTTCCAAAAAGAGCATGCACCACCAAAACAGGCAAAAGACAACACTGATGTTCACAAACCTGCATATGCTAACTTATATGTGCAAGATTAGAAATCATGTTTGTAATTTCAGACAGGATAAGAATACATCTCCCTGAGTAATGAAGTCCTTGGCAAGGTGAATCTGCAGTCCAGGTGCTAATTGCAGGTGGGCAACCATAGTGTTCCTAATTATTCCTGCTTCAAATCAGACTGGGAACAGAATGAAGTCCTTCAGGCAAAGGACTCCTTCCACAAGAGGATGTGGCAGCCCTTCAGAGAGGTAGTAGGCATCCTTCAGTCTCGAAAGACTATGGTATCGTGCTCTGTATGGAGGACTTGGAACAGCGTCTAGTGTGGCTGAGGAGGCCAATTCGAGAGTGACAATCCCTTCCACACTGGAGTGTCCGTACATTCCAGGTGCCCAGCTTTAGGGCAGAAGTTTTCTTATGATTGTTGCATGGTGCACGGTTGTCGATCTGCTTGTCGGGTTTCACCCTAAACCCCACGCACCCCGTGAGGTTAACAGACCGTGGCGAGGTAGCACCTTACTGGCTGGGGGCTGCCCAGCTTAAGGCGGGCGGTATCTACCTAGTGAGGTGCAATGACCTCTCCCACCGTCAGAAGTAGCCCCTGGCGTCCTGCTCTACGCCAATTGAGCAGAGACTTATAACCGGTAACTGCTACTTCCCGTGTTGTTTCGACGCTGTATGCGAAGCTGGAGTGTCCTCTCCAGAGCACGAAGCCTGGGTAAAATAGTATGGAGGATAGGCTGTTACCCAAGCAGCAAATCCCCCCTCTCCACATCGCTGAAATGGTCCAGTGGAAAGGCAAGAGCCAATACAACTGGTTCCAGCAACGTCGCAGGAGTTGGCAGAATGAAAGAAAATGCCTCCGGGACTCCGGCTCCGGATTTTGCCTCGAGGTTATCTCCTGAAGCCCTTTCCATAAGTGGATATAGCCACAAGGCAGTGGAGGTTTAAATTCGGAGTGGTCCTTCTCCTAGATGGGCTGCCTTCCAGGGCTGACGAGCCCCACCTACCCGGCCTGATCTCTATTGTAGTAGGCATCCTTCAGTCTCGAAAGACTATGGAGAGAGGTACAGTCCCTTGTAAAAGGGCACACATTGACAACCTACAAGCTGCTCCACAATCAATCACGATAAGAAACAAAACCTGCAGCAGCACTGGGGGTCAAAACATCACTGCCATACCAGCCTTGAACCAGAAACAGATACTAGAAATACATTGTGTCTGGAAGACACAATGTGAATTTCTGAGTGTCACAGCATGAGTTTCTCTCACCTCTGACATTATGCAAAGTAGCTTGATTTATTTGGTGGTTGGTCATGAGGACTAACGCCAGAGATTCTTTTGAAGTCTAGTTTCACAAACATGGAACAGCAGCATCAATCACCTTTCTGCAATGCTAATATGGTTCCAGCATTATTTCCAGGCTATCTCTATTGTCTGTTTGTGGCCCAAGGCACTCACTCAGTCTTGTTGTGCCAAGGTGAAATGATTGCAGGTGACCTACTTGTTGCTGATTACAGAAACAGGTCCTAGATTCCAGCCAAGGTCAAAGAAAAGGAGGCCAAGCCAAAATCGGGAAACCGAGACACAGTAACAATAGTAGCTGCATCAACAAACATAACATAAAACTGAATCAGAAATTGTCCAGGTTCTGGCCTTCAACTTCAAAACGCTTCTGCTTGTAAGTGTGCTGGTTTCTAAAACCTACTAGTGCTTAGCTAGTGATGAGTATTTCTCCAATCTGAACTGAACACGTATACAGAAGAAAAAGTACAAAAAAAGTGAACTGTCCTGTTTTCTCATCCATAACCCCCTTGAGAGATACACTTTCATACATCACAAAGAAGAACACTTGTGTGTAGAGCTACTGTACGTGGTGCCAATGGCTGAGTATTACCTTTTATTTTAAAAAGGGAAACTGCTTTAGTTTAGCACTCAACCCTTTCAGTTGTTTTCTATTGAAATGATTCATGGGCTTCTCATTCCCTGCTTCTTCCTTTCAGTTGAATCAGTATTCAGTACACTAATTTCAGGACCTGCAAGCACTTTCAATAATGCTGCATGTGGAATAACCCTGCAGTATAATTAAGTCTTCAGTCTTTCAACTACTTGGAGTATTGACATTATTTTTAGGTGGCAAGCCTAAAGCAAATCAATAACAGAGTTTTCACTGCATACATGTGTGTATAATTTTTGAATTATTTTCTGTTTTTCTATTGCAGTGTAATGTGAGGAACATATATGTAAGTTGATTGACAGGTGTGGAATATCTGGTGATTGGCAGAAAGCATGAGAGGGGGAGGTGCTGCTGGGATGAGGCAATGTGAATGAGCTGCAGAGACTCAAGTCTGTTGTTGCTTACTTAATTCTCAGCAACATGGTTAGAAAGGAGCACCTAGCCTCTCCTGGCTGCACCATCACTTTCTCCACAGCGAAAGCAACATTTATGAAAAATGTTCCTTCATGCAAGCAGTTTCTCCAGACCAGGATGCCTCTCTTTAGATATGTCACTTCCAACAGGGAGAAAGTGATGATGGAGAGGAGTAGGGCTAGGAACTTTTTTTAAGTATGTTGCCGAGAAGTAGGTAGGTAACTAATGACTGGGTGTTGCTTCATCATCATTTAGCCAGTTGTCAACATGTGTGGAAAGGACCATCTGGCACCTCCCCTATCCATTGTTGCTTTCTCCACATAGAGAGAAATGGGTCTGAAGAGGAAAATTTACTACTTGGGAGTAGGCTCTACACATGAGCAGCCACCTCAAAAAATCAGGATTCTTGCTTTTGTGTTGGCATTGTAGGTGACCAGGGGTTTATGTTCTCAAGGCACATCCTTCTGCAGGTGGAGAAAACATAACAAAGGAGAGGGGAGAAAACTAGTTACTCCCCTCTAAGCATGACTCTCTAATAACAATGAGATAGATAGCAACAGAGTAGGCCTATTTATTTAATTTGTATTTATTTATTTAATTTATATGCCGCCCACTCTACCCAAAGGTCTCTGGGCGGCTTACAACAATTAAGAGAGGGATTCTATGGGAGGAGAAAAAGAGACTGTGTGAGGGAAGGTTATATTTATGTGGTTGAAACTGAGGTTGGTAGTATTGTATAAATGAATAAAGAGAAACTGATCATACGAGTTAATGTTCTGGAAGGTGTTAGGTAGTGACTAATAAAATTGAATTTCATAAAAATATATTTGTTGTCTCTCCTATCAACACTTTTCACCTGGTCATTATCACCAACAGTGTTATAAATACAGTCCCTTATGAACAAAAAAATATAGTGGGATGGAGCAAAAACCTTGTGGCAGCAACACCCTAGGAAGAAGATTGGAAGATAACTGAGGGATTTTTTTAAAAATGTGAAAAGAATCAAGGGCTATCAGCACATCTTTCCCACAATTACTTCCTGATGAAACTCTTTTGAAACTGTAATGAGGAATGGTGCATCAAACATGCATTTCTCTGTTACAACAGCAATGTTCTGTATGATAAAATGGAATTGAGCTTGTTGCCAGTTAATTTATGAGATCTGCAAGAATCCGTTCTGTTAGATATAAAAATAAGAATTTGGGAGTGCACCACATGACCTGCCAATAGAGTGAGACACTCCCAAGCAGCTTTGGAAAAGCCTGAAAAGGGTATCATTCTAGAGTTAGAATGATATTTATCTGAGCTTGCCAAACTATACAGATTATTAACTCTGCATTGAGGAGAGGTTGGAATCCTGTACTATTAAAGAAAGTTTCAGACTAGCAGAATATCTGGTAAGAGTTCATATCAGCTTGGCGAGGGTGTATCGGCCCCATGGAATCTCAATTGTGGGGTTCCGCAGGGCTCGATTATCTCCCCAATGCTGTTCAATATCTATATCAGGCCGCTGGGTCGAGTCATCAGGAGATGTGGGGCTTTGTGTCATCAGTATGCTGATAACACCCAGCTCTACATCTCTTTTTTTCCCCAGAACAGTGGATGCCGTTTCGTCCCATCAGCGCTGCCTGGGGGCCATTCTGCAATGGATGCAGGCGAATGGATTGAGGCTGAACCCGGACAAGACAGAGGTCCTGAGAGTGGGTGGCCCCGCCATCGGTGGTTTGGGAAACTCCTCTCTTTTGGGAGGGGGTTACTCTCACCACGAAAAGTGAGGTTCGCAGCTTGGGGGTCCATCTGGATCCGGCACTCACCATGGTAGCCCAGCCTATTTCCATCTTTGGCAGATTGCCCAGCTGAGTCCCTGTCTTGATGTTGGGGCACTCACCACCCTGGTCCATGCTCTTGTAGTCACGAGATTAGAATACTGTAATGTGCTCTACGTGAGCTACCTTTGAGACTGATGCAGAAGCTTCAAATGGTGCAGAATGCAGCAGCCAGATTTCTTACCGGAGTGAGAAAACATCCCCACTCTGGCTGCCCCACACTGGCTGTCCATTTGTTTCTCCATTGATTTCAAAGTGTTAATGATGACATATAAAGCCCTAAACAGTTTAGGGCCTCAATATCTAGCGGAATGCCTCCTCCCACCTAGATCTACCCGAATCACTTGTTCTAGCCAGGATGGGTGGCTGAGGGGCCTAACACTAAGGGAGGTCCAGAGAGAAAAAACAAGAAGCTGGGCCTTCTTGGAAGTGGCCTTGCCTCTGGAACAGTCTACCTGGAACAGTCTACCTGCAGAAATGTGCCTGGTTCCCTTGTTGGGTGTTTGTAAGAGCAAACTTAAGACCTGGCTCTGTAGACAGGCCTTCCCTCCTATCATCACCTAATTTATTCGTTGCGATATTAATACTGTTGTTTTTATTTTTAAATTGCTTTTACTTTTATGTATTGTTATTAGCTGCCCAGAATAGACTTTGGGCTAGACTGGCAGAGTATAAATAAATAAATAAATAAATAAATAAATAAATAAATACATACATACATACATACATACATACATACATACATACATACATACATACATACATACATACATACATACATACATACATACATACATACATACATACATACATACATAGGGACCATTTTGTTTAAACTTTTTTCTATGTGAAGATGAGAGGTGACATAGGGTAGTATTTGTGGAACAAAGTAAAATTGATTGGCTTTCTGCTAATGAATTGGGCCAATAGCTCTCCTCTCTCATTTTTCTTCTTTAAATAAAGACAAGGAAGTAAAGCAAAGATTTCACATCAGGTGCTAAGATCTATGGATGACACCACACACTTTGGAAATAAGACTCAAATGTATCTGGGAAATGACCGTATGTGATGTACTGTTATTTCCAGGGCAATGTCTGGGAAAAATATGGTTGCCCCCTTGTGACATTTGCCAGCGACTCAAAGCAGTTTGTACATTTAACATAATTCTTTGTCACTTTTTTTAAAATGAAAAAAATCTAGATCATCTCATAAATGAAAGCTTTCTAAATACTTTTTTAAGAAATTGAGATGCAACTACAGTAGATGGGGAATATCCCTTGTTAATTCAGGTTTATTCAAAGTTCTCTATGACAATCAAAGTGCTATTGCTGTTCACATGGAATGTTTAATTGTCATGGGCAATTTTGGGTGCAAGAGTCCACACCAGACTAAAAATCACTAGAGATCTCTCCAGGATCACATGCCACCCACCCTTCTCTTTCAGTAATACCATCCTCTTCCCCAAATGTATTTTTTAAAAAGAATTTCAAGTGACATGGTTCAGTACTGAATTGAGACAACAGTTTGTGAAACTACAGTGCTTATCTGACATAGCCCAAAATTAGATGGGCATGATTTAAAAAATTATTCCAAAGAAAGACAAGAGTCGAGGGAGTGTTCCTGCCGTGCTAAACATACTGTACTCCACTGAAGATGATTCCCCAACTCGTTTTAAAAAATTAGCAAATAAATAGTATTGAACTGATATAATAGTTTGCGAAACTTTCGTGCTTATCTGATATACCTCTAAAACTGACACACACTATTTTTAAAAAGAAAAAATTGTTCAGAAGGGGGAAAGAGATGCTCATTTGAGGGGGATATTCTTGCTGTACTGGCATATTGCACTCCGCTGAGATGTAACTATCGACATCACTTAGTCCATTTGCCTGCCTCTTTGGACTAATATAAGCAATCCACATTCCACAAACTGAAAAAAGCAGAATTATTAGCAAAACACACATGAAACACTGGCCCCCAACTGGTTGAACAAAAAGCAACAAATGCCCATTAAAAAAAAGAGAGGACTAGGCTTACTTGAGATTACTGTACATGTATGATCATCATGTGATTTATGGAAAATACATCATTAACTGTACCATCTCCAGCACAAACTGTGGGATAAACTGCAGTGTAGCAGCATGCTCATCCTCCAAACTCTATCATCTCCTAAGTTTCAGGAAAGTCCCCCACCCAGTTTAGCCTGGCCTGCTGGGTCACACTATAGTTTGCAAGGACAACATCTCAATTTGCAATATTTTCCAAATTCAAACATGTTCTAGAAATATATATGAGCTGTGCAATCTTGACTGCTTAGTTTTGTTCACCAAAGGGACAATTTCACACAATCTTTTTTTTATGATTCAATTTTTATTCATTTTCCATAGGGATAGGCTTTCGGGCTGGAGGAGTGGACATGAGTAGGGGAAGGGTAAAATTCCAGATAGCACGACGGTGCTTTTACATCTACTTATACAATTCTAGTATAATTTTTAAAATTACAAAAAAGAACAACTTAACAGGTTTCACCAGAATTGCTATAATTACTAATCTCTTCATTCCCTGAGTGGACCTTTTCATTCTTCTTTTACCTATGCTTTCCAGTCCATATTTCTAGTCCAGCTATAAAAACATTGTAAATTTTTGCGTCCTTTTAAAGATAACCATGTTTCTGTTTTCTTCCAATGTTTCCCATATTATAGCTACAGTACTTATGTGTATTATCAAACGTTTCATAATTTACGTGTATTATCAAATCTTACACGTAAGACTTAATTAACATAATTCCAGTTTAAATGATATCTCACAAAATACAATCCCCCCCAGCATTTCAATATTTCATATACTAATCTACAATAATCTCCAATAATTTTCTGCTTCCCTACCAATCCACCCAATATGGGTGAAAGTACCCTCCTGTATTTTACATTTCCAATGCTTATTACAAAAAACATTTCATAAAGTGGTTCTTGATTTTCATACTATAGTGTCTAATTTTAATTTCTATATTTGTTTGTAGATTCTTTTACATCTGATGCTATTCTATTCTTTTCATATGAGTTTCTTGGAGGTTCATTTTATCCATCTTTGTTATTAAGGTTTTCTTTCCTCTTCATAGATCCTCTTTTTTCCATGGTGGGCTTTCCTTTTGCACTTCCCATTTGGTTTTCTAGCTGAAATTCTGAATTTCCTTCTGAGTTTGGTCCTAATTAGAGATGGGGATGAAATTAAAAATGGATGGGCTTTTTTTTACGAAAATAGCTGGTTTGCCAAATATTCATCAATTTGTATTTGTCAAATTTTAAGTCCGAACAAATTATTATAAGTCGAGACGAATATGGATCAATAAATATGGCTCAACAAATATTTTCCCATTTTTATTCATCCTTCATCATTAAACAAAACAAAAACACAATTCTGCCTACCTGCCACCGATCATCTAATTGGTGGGCTGATAGTCAGTCACCCACCCCCACAGCCTGCCCCCACCCCCTTCCTCTCCCTATCTTAGGCTCCCCACCCCCACTAACATGCCCCCTTACCGTTATCATCACCACTGCTGTCGAGGTCTCCATCAGGCCTCCACAGCCACAGTGTTTGAAAAGGGAAACAGACTGCCCTTTGCAAAGATGGCAGCTGTGGCTTCATCTCCCTTGAGTCTCCAGTGTTCCTCCTCCCTCCACTCCTCCTGAGAGCACTTCACCCCATCACACCTTCCTGACAGATTCCAAGCCTCACCCTTCCACCCACCAGTACCCTGGCCCATCTTTCTCAGGATGAACATTTGGAGGATCAAGGAGGGGTTGAGGAAGGGGTTCTCACCATTTTGTGCCTTCACTGGAGTCCTGCATAATCCAATTGGAGGCCAATTGGCTTGGAAAAAGCCAAGCCATGGGCTTTGATTCTGCCCAATTGAAGATAAATGTGTGTGTGGGGGGGAGGCACTCATCACTGGATGGCAGAAAAGAAAAGGGCGACAATGGCTTCGTTCCCTCCCTTCCTCTTCCCCCTCTCCATGTCCCCTTCCCCTCTTTTCTCTTCTGCTTCCTCCCCAACCCTTCTGAGGCTGCCAAGGCTACTCTAAGAGCATTGGAAGAGCCAGAGGGAAATGGAGGGGGGAGACAAAAAGTGAAGGGAACCATAGAAAGTGAGGAGTGGAGGGGGAGAGAGTCCCCCGTTCATTCTCTGCCATTGCATCTGGCACTCTCACTGGAGCCCCACTGGAGCCCCTGGAGCCCAGCAGCTGCAGCCATCATGTAAGGGTGTCTGGGGGTCCATGGGTGGGGGGATGAGATGGGGCTCACGGGGGGGGGGGAGAAGGCTGGGAGAGGGCTCAGGTAGATCAGCCAATTGCATCCTGGAACATTTCCCACTTATTCTCTATTTCAGGAAGTGGCTCAGATTTCAGGTGTTCAAAACGACTGAGGTCCTGGGAGCTGCAGCAGACTGGTGGAGAGAGAGGGCAGGAGGGATCTGCTGAGAATGAATAGGATCCTGGAGCAGAGTTCAGACCAAAGATTGCAATGCCGAAATTGCTTGACTTCTTATGCTCCTTTTTTCTTCAGGCACTTGCTTCCCTGTCCTACAGGTCCAGCGACTCCTGGGGCTGATGGCATTTACCACAGCTGTGAGACATTAAGTATGCTCTGTTGCATTATGTGCATAGCATGACCTCACATGTGTCTCACAATGTCTCTTTGTCACCTTTGCTGGCTCCTCCTTCGGAGCACCAGCTTCCTTTCAAACCATCTCTAGATAGTTAGTCAAGACCATCTGCCTTCCCTATGATTTGGCAGAGTCTCCTCTTCCAAAGTCAGCGAGAGCTCACTCTACTACAGCTGTGGCATCAACAGCCTTTCTCTGTGGATTGGACGTTGCAGATGTCTGCCACATGTGCCACTCTGCATATCCTCATCTCGCTCTACTGCCTGGATGTCCGGCCAAAGGCTGAGGCTGCAGTAGGTCGAGCTGTCCTGGCTTCTGCACTTTCGTGACATCCCTCCTCCTGGTTAGTTAGCTTGCTAGTCACCCATTAGTGTGTATTCACAGAGGCCACGAAGGAGAAAAAGAAGTTACTTACCTGTAACTCTGGTTCTTCGAGTGTTCCTCTCTGAATTCACGTCCCGCCCTCCTCCCCGCTGTCCGTCACGTGTGTCATGGCATGCTGGGCAGCGGTAGTCGGTTCCTTAGAACTGAGGCACTAGTGCTGGGGGCAGAGTTATATAGCTGGTGTAGGGGAGGTCCCAGCACTAAATGCCTAAAGCTGTGAAAGTTTCCGAAACTGCTCTGCTCGAGCACAGATTAACCCATTAGTGTGAATTCACAGAGGACCACTCGAAGAACCAGAGTTACAGGTAAGTAACTTCTTTTTTTATGACAGGGTCCTTGAAGAGCATACGGGTAACCCCATGGATGTGTCAAGTTGTTTTTTTTCTCCCAAGGAAGAAGATATCACACACCTCTCTGGGAGCAAAAATGAAATATGAAATGATGGTTTGTCCTTGCTTGAGACCTTAATTTTCCTGCCTTCCTCAGCCTAATGGCAAGGCTGGCTCAGACCTGTGAAATGAGACGAACAGAAGACAGGACATTAGTTGCAGAGCAAAAGATGGAAGAAAACCACATACCCAGGTTGCAACTGACTCCCACTTGTTCAAGAAGGCTCTGCGCTCTCGCAATGTCTGGCATTCATTCTTCCTCAAGAGTTTTGGAGCTGTGGCCTCAAAATGTACCTTTTGTAAGCTCTAGACAAGACAGGCAGAAAAGCACAATGAAAACCTTTTTAACAAGTCCTTCTCCAACTTTTCTCTATCCAGGAAAGAACAGTCTTCTCATGGTCAAGTGTCGTCATTGAGTCATCTCTGACTTCTGGCAATCCTAATAGGGCTTTTGAGATAGAGATGTTCCAGGATTGGTATGCCTTTGCCACTGCCCAGAGGGTTTCTGTGGCCTAGAAGGGATTTGAACCCAGGTCTCCTGAGTCCCCATCAAACGCTGTCTCCTCTCAACCTCCTCTCAATCACTGTGGCTTTTCAAGGTTAAGATCACCCACCTCGAACCCCATTCTTTGCTTACTAGCAAGATCCATCCTGATCATGTGAAGGCTCAGCCTGACTGTTACCTGTTGCTCAGTTTGCCGAGAAACCAAATCTCTCTGGGTTGTGACCTCATTCTGAGGTCAAAGAATTCTGTTTCCATTGGGTCTAGGCTGTATCCATGCCAACTGTAGGAATTCCTTGGCCTCTTTAATTTGGGAACCATCAGTCGGAGTCTTCAAAACTTAGATCTTTGGTCTCCTCATGGACCTGAAGAGAAGTCTGTTGTGACTTGCAGCTCTGCTGGCTTGGGGAATGGTGGGAGCTGCCATCCAAAACAGTAACTTTACCAAGCTTGGCTTGGTATATTGTTATTGTAAATCATACATCAGAGTGGATGTGATGATAACATGACAATAACAGGACTTTGATCAACTGTGGGGAAGTTTTAGTGTTACCGTCAAATTGCGTCCAACGTAGGTCAACCTTCAAAATGTTTATTATTCATGGCTCTGCTCAGCTCTTGCAGAGTCACTGGCCTGATTTCCTTCCTTGTGTTACTCCATGATGCCCACCAAGCTGTCCTTCAGCCTTTCATTTCATTGTTTGTTTAGTCGTTTAGTCGTGTCCGACTCTTCATGACCCCATGGACCAGAGCATGCCAGGCCCTCCTATCTTCCACTGCTTCCCGTAGTTGTGTCAATTTCATGTTGGTTGCTTCGCAGACACTGTCCAGCCATCTCATCCTCTGTCGTCCCCTTCTCCTCTTGCCTTCACTCTTCCCCAACATCAGGGTCTTTTCCAGGGAGTCTTCTCTTCTCATCAGATGGCCAAAGTACTGGAGCCTCAGCTTCAGGATCTGTCCTTCCAGTGAGCACTCAGGGTTGATTTCCTTTAGAATTGATAGGTTTGTTCTCCTTGCAGTCCAGGGGATTCTCAAGAGTCTCCTCCAGCACCACAATTCAAAGGCATCAATTCTTCGGTGGTCTGCTTTCTTTATGGTCCAGCTCTCACTTCCATACATCACGACAGGAAAAACCATAGCTTTGACTATGTGGACTTTTGTTGGCAAGGTGATGTCTCTGCTTTTTAAGATGCTGTTGAGGTTTGTCATCGCTTTCTTCCCAAGAAGTCATTTCATAACTATGCCCAAATAATTCAAAGCTAGTAATACAGAGGTGGGGGCAGGTGTTGTTCTCTATCATCCCAGAGTGCAGGACACATGATAACAGGCTAAAGCTACAGAAAGCCAGATTTAGGCTGAATATCAGGAAAACCTTCTTATCTGATTGATATGACAATGGCACAAGACCATGACCACAACAACAGTGGAACCAATTACCTTGGGAGGTGGTGAGCGCTCAAATGCTGGAGGCATTCAAGAGAAAATTGGAATACCCTCTGCCAGATCTGCTTTGACCTGAATTCCTGCATTGATCAGGGGTTGGACTCAATGGCATTATAGGCCCCTTCAACTCAATTATTCTATGATTCTATGTTCTCAGAGGGGAAAAACAGTATATTCTTTGTTTTATGCTGGTTCTGCTACTATCCCATGAGCCATCTTGATAATATACTGAAGGAGGATAAATCTAAACAACAACAAAACAAATAAAAAAATTAATACATTCCTGACAATGGGAAAGAAAGTGAGATTGAGGAAAAAGCTCTGTGACAGAGTTCTCAGCACTCAAAACAAAAGAAAACAAAACCAAACCCACTTTCTCTAATAGGATGGAGTGGGAGGTTGTGGAGAAGGAAATCTGTTTGTAGTATTCAGTAAAATCCAGCAGGTGGCAATATTATATGGAGTGGAAATGCATCTTCAGCAGGCTCTGTTTTTCAGCAGTCCTTAATCAATTGCTTTCTCTTTATGTGATGGCAAACATGTTCATATAACCAGACTCTTCAAATATTTTATATTTTAAAGAAGAGTGCAAATGTTCAATTCGCCTTTAACTGCTACTTGTATATATTGTTTTCATATAATTTTATCAGGTGTTTTTCAGCTGTGGTTTTAGATACTCATAATTTTCAGTGGATTTAATGTGTGATTTTAGACTTACATTTTTAAATATTTCTGGCCTGTGATTTTAACTCTGTGTTTGTTCATGTGTCTGAATTGTCGGCCTCTCTGAGCTCTCATGAGGAGTGGGGAGAGACAGAAAATGAATGAATGAATATTTCAAACATATGTTGGATTTGTTCACAGCAGGTTGTGTAGAGCAAGGATACCCAGATGATGCGGTCCCCAGCTGCTTCTTGTAACTTCTGCCACCAAATTACAGGCAGTTTGTGAGTGGAAAAAGGGGAGCCCACTTCATTGGTCCATGAGCTTCCCTCCTCTTGCTCCACACCACTGAAAGATAGCATGGACAGCTGCATTGACTTCCTGGCTCACCACTTAATGAGTTACAGTGGTGCCTTGCGCAACAGTCACTCCGTAGAGCGACGAATCTGCGCAACGGCACCTAGATAAGGGAAAATTCACAGAGCGAAGGCCAGTAAGCGGTTTGCTTACCGACCTTCGCTTTGCAACCTGCCGATCAGCTGATCGGCGGGTCCAAAATGGCCACCGCGCGACCCCAAAATGGCCACGCGCAGCGTTTTTGTGCCCTTGGTAAGCGAGGGGAGGGCGCGAAAACGCTGCCAGAACAGCCGAAATGGCCGCACGCAGCGTTTTCGCACCCTCCCCTCACTTACCAAGGGTGCAAAAACGCTGCGCGCGGCCATTTCGACTGTTTCGGCAGCCATTTTGGACCCGCCGGACAGCTGATTGCAGTGTTTTCGCGCCCTCGTTCAGCGAGGGGAGGGCGCGAAAATGGCTGCTGGCCATCCCGGAACATCGCACAACGGTGAGTATTCGGCCGAATTGGAATGCATTAACCCACGTTTAATGCGTTCCAATGGCTTTTTACTTTCCGTTGAGCGATGTTTCACACAGCGAGGGTTAATCCGGAACGGATTAACCTTGCTGTGCGGGGTACCACTATATTATGTAGCACAACATGGCAGAGGAGAGTACTTCATTTGGGACCATTCAGGTACTAAAATGTCTCAAGGGGTTGCTCTCATAGTGACCTTTCATGGAAGAAGCTTGCATTGAAGGTGTGGCTAGTCAACTGTACAGTGGACCCTCTACTTACGGAATTAATCCGTACTGGAACTGTGGCTGCAGGTCCAAAAGTCTGTAGGTCAAGTCTCCATTGACCTACAATGCATTGAAAACCGATTAATCCCGTAACCGGCTGTTTTTGTTCCATTTTGTTTTGTTTTTTTTCCTGGTCTGTAGGTCGATTATCCGGCTGCAAGTCAAACCTAAATTTTGTGGCCAGAGAAGTCTGTAACACGAAAAGTCTGTAAGTCAAGCCGTCTGTAAGTCGAGGGTCCACTGTAGTTGCTTTCTTTGGCCAAAGCTGTGAGGAATCACTGAGACTGAACCCACATGGTTTAGGTCACAAGTTCCAGATCTGTTCTGTACTAAAGTAGATCTACTAGGGGCCCAAAGCGCCTGTGTGCTTTGCGTTCTGTGCATATACAGAATCAAGAGTATACAGAACCCATGAAGAGACTCCAAAGCACACAGGTCTTCTAATGCAGTGGTCCCCAACCTTGGGCCTCTAGATGTTCTTGGACTTCAACTCCCAGAAATCCTGGCCAGCAGAAGTGGTGGGGAAGGCTTCTGGGAGTTATAGTCCAAGAACATCTGGAGGCCCAAGGTTGGGGACCACTGTTCAAATGTACTCTTTAAATCTGCAAATAGGCCCTATTTATGCTAGAAAAATATGAGGGAAGATTTCTTACCAAAAAAATGGGGAGGACTTCAGGGTATTAGTAATAATAATAATAATTGTGTGTTTTCCAGCCAATTTTTTCTCATGGAGACCCTTTTCAGGGTTTTCTAAGTAGAGTACTCACAGGTGTTTTCCTGTTCCCTTCTGAGGAACTGTGCATGGCCATTCCAGCTGGCTGTTCTCCCAGGAGAGACCGTACAGAATCAAACTCCCAACCTCCGGCTCTGCAACCAGATACCTAAACCAGCTATCAGCCAGGTTTAGGATGTATATCATACAAATTTTTGTATACTTATCTGATTTATTAGTGTCATTATTATTTGTCACAAAGATGTATTACCAGAAACATTGAATGTCTAGAGTTATTGTTCTGACACGTTCAATAAACAGGAAGAAAGAAAGATCCTTCACATTTCAGCAAATTACAGTCTAGTCCAAATTAACACACTGTAGTAATAAAATTTGTGGGAAAGGAAGACAACATTACTGCTATTAAATAATTGTTTTTATTGGTTTCTCAAATCAAACATCTTATCAACCCATCTGTTCCCTTTGGTTTGACTGTTTGATTTGTTTCTTTCCTTCCTCTTCTTTGACTTTGTAAGTTTATTTTAAAAACTCTAAAACATAAATAGTGGTATTGTATAATTTTGCTGACTTGTAAAGCAAGACAGAAGAGAAAGTATCTTGCTGTAAAACGATGCTTCCTTATAAATCATGGAGGTGCAGTCACTGTTGTCAATGTTTGCCACATGGTGGTGCTACTCCATTGTGTACTAAATCCAGTCAAGGAAAAAAAAATGAAACTTGTGACATTATGAGAGATAGATGATAATTTCATTCAGAGTGGTTTTTAATCATCATCATCATATCAGAACTGCAGAGTGGTATGAATAGTGATTAGTTAGTTAGGCATCCTTCAGTCTCGAAAGACTATGGTAGCGTGCTCTGTATGGAGGGCTTGGAACAGCGCCTAGTGTGGCTGAGGAGGCCAATTCGAGAGTGACAGTCCCTTCCACACTGAAGACAAATCCAGTCTGTCCCCTGTCCGGCTCCCTGGTTTTGCTGCTTTTGTGACTTCCTCTTTGCCTCGGCCTGCTGGGCAAGGGTCTCTTCAAATTGGGAGAGGCCGTGATGCACCGCCTGCCTCCAGGCTGAACGCTCAGATGTCAGGTTTTCCCATCTGTTGAGGTCTATTCCTAAGGCCTTCAGATCTCGCTTGCAGATGTCCTTGTATCGCAGTTGTGGTCTCCCTCTGGGGCGCTTTCCCTGCACTAATTCTCCATAGAGGAGATCCTTTGGAATCCGACCATCAGCCATTCTCACGACGTGCCCGAGCCAACGTAGACGTCGCTGTTTCAGTAGTGATTATGTAGTGATTATGAAGATCTGAAAAAGAAACCATGTGATACCCTTGGGTAGCAGGCAGATTGATAGATTGGGGCAACCCACTGGAGTCTTTTGGCCTTCTCCTGTGAGACGATAATCCCAGATCTAGAAGTGTGTCGCCCCCTCCCCCGCAGGAGGGAACTGTTGTTCCTGAGAGAGATTGTTCCTCCACCCCCACTACATCTGCACAATATTTCTTCCCATGGGGGGAAGCCACAGTTTAGTGAGACACCAACTGTAGGCATGGGTTCCTTCATTTGAAGGATGCAACACTGTAGTTGTATAGTCCTGTTCAGATGTTTTGCTTGAAAACAGGATGGGCTAAATGGGTACTGGAGAACCCACATGACTTCCATCCACTACATCGCCACATAGATGTCAACAAGACCTCATCCCCACCTATACGTTGACTGAATGTACTTGTGGTCTTTGTATGGTTGGGGATCATTATGGGATGGTGCTCTTTCGAATGGGAACATTGTACTGTGAGCCTATTCTGCTGAATGTGCTGCCAACAGGTTCCTTTGGAGATCTCTGCATTAAACACTCAAAGGTGCTTCTAGCTTCCAGGTGGAATTGGGCCATGCACTCTTCCCAACCCCACCACCCATATAACCCTCCAGTTTCATTTGGCTCCTTTTTAAATAAGAAGACTGCTACTTTGAAACAAAACAAAGGGGGAGGGGCATATCAGATTTACAAATATGATGGAAATAATTTTTTTTAAGTTTAAAAACTAGTAGATTCCTCCTTCCCCAAACATCACCTCCATTAAGGACTTCGAATGGAAACTTAACAAATGACATAGTGGCTGAGGGATTCTGGAGGTTGTAGTCCAACTTGTAACTTTCCTAATTTATCTGCCTTAATACAGGAGCACATTTCAAAACTTTTCCTTGACTGACGTGACTGCTTCCTCTGTAATTTCCTCCTTTCCCCCTCCCTGTGCAATCAGATACAAACCTAACTCTTATCAGCACAGAACTACTCAGAATCCTACAAGTACTAAATATTTCACAAATATTAAAATATTTTATATGTCCAATGAATAAACACATTTCAAGGACCAAGGTTGATTCTGGTATATTTAATAGTCCAGATTAATATCATGATATGAAACAAATGCTTCAACCTTAATTTCCTCAAATTAATAATGTTCATTTTAAAAGACAAAAATCGACAGACATCACATGTGGAAAATGAGTCACACATTTCAGTAATGACTATGGTTATATTTCATATTGACTTTTCTAATATGGTCATGTTACTCAATGAGTGTCTTGAACTGTAACAGGATGGCGGCTCAAAGTAGGAAGACTTTTTTAAAAAAATGTTGATGAATAATTTTTAGAGCAATGCCAAGTCATTATTTTGAACAGAGAATTAGACATCAGCAATGAAGGAAATTGTTTTCTCATTTCCCCCAGAACATGAATCTTCCAAGCGTTACAATAATGTTAACTTAGGCTTCTTTGACACCTTCCAAAACAAATATAATTTATATTGCAGGCTCAGTACAATAGGCAAATAAACAGATAAATAGTGCCTACGTGATGTGAAGCAGTGACCTTCGTGCTTCAGTCTTTTGATGCTTAACAGTTGTTCTGCCATGAGAATGAAGTAAAATGTTTTTGCCACTACAGTAAATTGGGGGGATTTCCCCCCCCCACTGGCATCTGCATTTAATTTGCACTGTTCTTATTGAACACCCATGCACAAGTTTAGAATTAGAGGACATAATCTCATCTGGGACAGGGACATGAAGACTCTTCATAAAAATATTTCTTGGCTTTTGAGAATAGTCTTGGCGGATTCTGGAGAAAACATCCCACAAATCCAATCTTGGCCAGGATTTTGGAGTGCACAATGGGGGTCAAACCCCCAGCCTCTGACTCTGCTACACAGCTCACTGAGCTGTCTAGCCAGCTCATTGGTCCTGACGACAGCCAATTGCAGTGCTGTTCTGCCCCACTCTTCCTTCTGTGGCAGCGACATGCAGGGAAACATGTGGAGGAGCTACTCAACACTTCTGGCAGTGGGAGCACTTTTCTCTCTAGGGCCAAGCAGTGCAGCAACTGCTACAGCTATATGCATAGCACTAACGTTTTGCTTCCTCCCTAAAAAAAAGTAATGGTAGAGCTGATTCCTGCATTAAAACGGTTTTAAAAAATGAATAAATAAAATAAAACAGCCACATAGTCCATGAGCTAAATGCCAAAATGAGGATGGGTAATACCTTAATGGGATCACTAATCATGAAAAGGTAGGCTTTCAGAGTAGGATTTGAAAGCTCATTTCTATGATATTTTAGTAGTCCAATATAAGAATCATCCCTTCCTGTTTTTATAATTATCTAGTCTATTCTGTTTTATGCTTCAGTTTCTGTAGTCTTGCAACACAGTTTAAAAGAATGGGCAGTGACCGGAAAACTTTTTGGTGGTGTATTTTTTGTGGGGGAAGGGGACTACAGCTCCCAGAATCCTGTAGCTAGCATAGCACCTGTCATAATGGTTATGAAATTCCAAAGCTGTAGTCCAAAAGAGTAACTTTCTTCATAAAATCAGGACAGGTATGCTAAATTATCACTAGTAACTGATCACAAGACTGATACATAAAAACCCATATGGGCCAGATCCTTTTCTCACCACTCTTTTGATATGTAAATTGCTACTCTCCACTCAAAACTGGACATTACAAATAATTCGTTGTTAGAGCTCAAAACTCATTAGTATGCCAGAGATGCAATTCAGGGAGGAATCTGTCTGAAACATCAGATTCTAAAACAAAGACTATTCTTATGTCTTAAAACCCTGTCACAAAACAATGAAAGTTACTTTCCAAACTATGGAAGGTGAGAAAAACTCCTGCTGTAAAAATCAGACATATTTAGGGCTTAAAGAATTCCCTCTTCTAATTATGACTTATTTGTAACATGTCGTTCAGCATTTAGGTTTTCCTGCCTTTTTCTTGTTCTTGTCTTCCTCGGTAGGAGAATGTAGGAGAATATGGGGTCACCTTTAGGGGTATATGGAAGCCTTGTGATGTGCTCTGTACCTGAATAAAGGGCATACAATTCAGGAATGACCCACTGTGTACCCTTTATTCTGATCCACATCATCCCCAGGTCCATTCTTTGTGCATTTCCAAATCTCTATCTGAGAATATATCCTGCAAATGGGCAGCAGGAAACACAAATAGTTTTGACTGGCATGCTGGCAACAGAGCACTCTAACTGTGTGACCTACGCACACAAAGCCCATACAAGTCATATTTCTGCAATCACACATGCACTCAATTTTCATAGCATAAAACTGTTTCAAAAAGTTTAGCAAACTAAGCTGCATCAGAGAACAAAGAAGAAAATTATTCCAAAATACAGAAAATTTCTTTAAACAGCAGCACAAGTCTGTCATTTTCCCTCTCTGCTACAGCTCCGAGAAATGGCCAGCAGAGTGGCTGTAAGGAAATGTACACACACACACACACACACAGTACACACACACACACACACAGTACACACACACACACACACCACATGGTGATTACAGTCTAAGCCCTCCCTAAGCATGCCAGGTGAGGTCTTGAAAAGAGATGGCACAAATTTAGAAATAAATTGCAAAATTAATTAAAATTGCTAATTTGTCAGTTGTGTTCTTATGAATCGATACAGCTGACAAATATGAATCATTGATTTTTTGTGATTTTTTATTTGTTGGCCTATAAAATGCCCACCCCAAGACATGTGGAGATACTAAAATTGCAGAGAAGCTTCCTCTGACTCTCCTCTACAATCACTCTAAGTTTGGAGGTTCAGATGTCTGAGTTATACATACACAAAGAAAGCCTCAACAGGAAAGTTATCCTGATGACTCAAAAATTACAGAGAAGGTTCTGCTGACTCTCCTCTACAATCCCTCCATGTTTGGTAAAGATTGGCTCTTCCCAAGCCAGCTGCTAAAGGGCACTTTCTTCGGGGGCCCAATTTGTGGGTGTATAACTTGGATGTCTGAAACCCAATCTTCACCAAACTTGGAGGGATTGTATAGGAGAGTCAAGGGAAGCTTGTTTGTGATTTGGGTGTCTCTAGATGCTTCTGGGGGGGGAATTTTATAGGGTCTTAAAGTCAGAAATGAATCAACAAATCTATTCATCAGGAAAAAAAACAAATTTGTTATTTGTGAGTCATCAACCTTTATGAATCATGAATTGAAATTAATCACAATTTTTCTGATTTCTGCCCATCTCTAGTCTTGAACTTTACTGTCCTTTGCCTTCACCTTTGGTATTGGTACTTTTGTCTCAATCTACTGTATTACTTTTGATTTCAAATTGCTCATCATATTTTTAGCCCTTTGAATGCTTAATGGGATACAAAGGACCTGTTATATTTTGGGGGGTGGGGTGGGGTGAGCAGCAGCTCCTTGCTCAATTCTGTAATTGTCCCAGAATAAGTAAATACCCCCAGTTCAGTTTATTTTTGCATATATTTTGCATTATTTTGCAGTATACATGCCTTGTTTCCACCATAATTGCCACCTGCATGCTGCCATGCATACTAGCGAATTTCAGGGGCTTCTGTAACTGAGTTGAAGATTTTTTACCTCTTTTACTTTATTTTTGAATGGATTTCCAAGTATAACAAATATGTTTCTTGTATTCACATGAATATGAATTCCCAGAGTACGGTATTTACTCTTACTCAGTAGCCATAAACTTAACACTAGTGTGTGGGACTATGGCAGCATAAAATGCCGTGTCTTTGGACTTTGAAGTCCATGTTGGAATTACTAATCTGCTTGAGAAGTGCTTTAAAAAGTATTGGGAAAGAGTGGAAATCACTAATGGTTCCTCTTATATATAGATGGTGGTTCCCCTCTGAAACCAGTTACAAAGCATATGTTATCATTTTCTCCATTACATTGTTCTGCTTTTTCAGTGGAAGAGGTGGAGGGACTCCATGAAAGAGGGGAAGAAAACATTGGCAGAAAGCAGAATATTTCCTGTTGGCTAAAAATTTGTCACAGAACGCTGTTTATCATTGTTAGTATGTAAAATCATATTCCTCGAGCTTGGGTCACAGAGAGTAGAAGAGATGTTTGAGATTAAAAGAATTTTGTTGCTCCACTTTTCACTGTCCCCTCCTTAAAACAAATAAATCACAATGGGGGCCATTGTCAAAAGACATCTGAAGACAAACCACTTCTGATTTCCTTCCTGGAATGAAAAACAGTTGCTTCTACCTAGCTGAGAAGAACACTAGTCACTGGGGATTTAAACTATTAAGCAAACATGGGTGAGCTTTATCCACACCAGCCCTGGAAATGCCATCCTCCTGAATCCTCACCCAACCATAAATCTCATGTTTTGACATTACAAAGAAAAAGTCCCTGGTTTTAGTCCAATGCTGTTTTGATGCAGCAGAATCTGCTTTTTTCCTAATCTCTATCTAATGCAATTCTCTTGTGACTCAGCCCCCATCTTAAAAAGCATGTTGTATACTCTAGAGACTGTTAAGAACACAGTCAGCATTCTCTACCAATAGAAGCCCCATTCAAATGTTCTTCCTGAAAGCATGTAAGCCTCAGAGGGTGTTGGGAATCAGGGGCATACACATAAATTTCATCTCCTTCCGGAAGTTCTCTGGACCTTAGTATGTTCAGTGCAATGTTCTTTGTATGTGCTGTAAGACCTTTCAAACATGTTTATATCATTTCCACCATTCAAAAAGGCCATTCATCATGACAAAGCTGTATGTGACAGTGCTCTGAACACATGAAGGCTTAAAAGACTTCTGAATGGGGACATGTACTGCAGAGCAGCCAGGGGTTTCCTGCATCCCCATGTCACCATCATCCTTTAAGGCAGTGATTCTTAACCTTTTTGAAAGAAACGCCCCCTTGAGCCATTGAGGAAGTTATCATCGCCCCCTCCCCGCGGTGATTATTTATTTATTTATTTATTTATTTATTTATTTATTTATTTATTTATTTATTTATTTATTTATTTATTTAAGGCACTTAAATCCAATGACCCCTGAAAACAAAATTAAATTCCAAGAAAATGAAATGCCCCCCAAAAAGTAACATTTAATGATTTAGTTGCAAGTGAATTTTAAGACGCAAAAACAAATATAAAAAGGGCATAAAAACAAATACAGGACTAAAAATTTCAAGACGAAAACTCTGAAACTAAATTAAAATTGGAGGAAAATATATATTCATGCACACTGTAAAAAGGCTGCAGCCATCTTCACAGGTTTGGCTTGCTCCAGCGCCCCCTACCGCCCCCTTCTGCTCCAGCGCCCCCACGCTGCCCCTTTTCATTCTACCACCCCCCTGAAAAATGAAATCGCCCCCTGGGGGGCATTATCGCCCACGTTAAGAACCACTGCTTTAAGGCATCCAGACTTTCAAACAGAACATCTGATTAGGCCTATAGGATCCGATGTATTTGCAGTGTAGTCATGTTGCTGAACAAAGAGCTGAAGTCGTCCATGTAATAATGTGGATCATTATATTTATCTCACTTCACCACATGGTGAGAAATTTAAGGCAGGCTGGGTCGGGGTGGAGCAGAGAAAGACATTTAGTTTCCTTCCAGTGGAGCTTACTGGATAGTTGTGGTGGCAAACACAGTTTGTAATGCTACAGTAACTACTAACTCCACATCCTGACAAACTGAAGCAGGCCTCATTTAAATATCCATAATCACATACATTTCCTCTCTCTACAACATCCTCACCTGGGACCTTAAGTATTACCCCTATTCACTTATTCTCTGTTGTATTTAGAAGTGTAGTCTTGTATCCAGAGGTCACTGGATGGAATTCAGTAGAAAATTACACTGGCATCAAGTCCATCAGTGTAAATTTAATTGGCAAATTGCTACATGTCAAAAAGGCACCATAGGTATTTGCTATTGCACATATAAGTGGGGTGCCTATATTTGTTGTTGTTTAGTCGTTAAGTCATGTCCGACTCTTCGTGACCCCATGGACCAGAGCACGCCAGGCCCTCCTGTCTTCCACTGCCTCCCGGAGTTGGGTCAAATTCCTGTTGGTAGCTTTGATGACACTGTTCAACCATTTCATCCTCTGTCGTCCCCTTCTTCTCTTGCCTTCACACTTTCACAACATCAGGGTCTTTTCCAGGGAGTCTTCTCTCCTCATGAGATGGCCAAAGTATTGAATCTTTCCTTCCAGTGAGCACTCAGGGTTGATTTCCCTCAAAATGGATAGATTTGTTCTCTTTGCAGTCCAGGGGACTCTCAAGAGTCTCCTCCAGCACCACAATTCAAAAGCATCAATTCTTTGGCAGTCAGCCTTCTTTATGGTCCAGCTCTCACTTCCATACATCGCTACTGGAAAAAACATAGCTTTGACTATGCAGACCTTTGTCGCCAAGGTGATCTCTCTGCTTTTTAAGATGTTGTCTAGGTTTGTCATCACTTTCCTCCAAAAAAAACTGTTGTCTTTTCATTTAGTTGCTGCTGTCACCATCTGCAATGATCATGGAACCCAGGAAAGTAAAATCTGTCACTGCCTCCATATCATCCCTTTCTATTTGCCAGGAGGTGATAGGACCAGGGACCATGATCTTAGTTTTTTTATGTTGAGCTTCAGACCATTTTTTGCACTATCCTCTTTCACCCTCATCAAGAGGTTCTTTAATTCCTCCTCACTTTCTGCCATCAGAGTGGTGCCATCTGCATATAGGAGGTTGTTGATATTTCTTCCGGCAATCTTAATTCCAGCTTGGGATTCCTCCAGTCCAGCCTTTCGCATGATGTATTCTGCATATAAGTTAAATAAGCAGGGTGACAATATACAGCCTTCTTGTACTCCTTTCCCAATTTTGAACCAATCAGTTGTTCCATATCCAGTTCTAACTGTTGCTTCCTGTCCCATGTATAGGTTTCTCAGGAGGTAGATAAGGTGACCAGGCACCCCCATTTGTTTAACAACTTGCCATGGTTTGCTGTGGTCTACACAGTCAAAGGCTTTTGCGTAGTCAATGAAGCAGAAGTAGATGTTTTTCTGGAACTCTTTAGCTTTCTCCATAATCCAGCGCATGTTAGCAATTTGGTCTCCAGTTCCTCTAACCCTTCAAAATCCAGCTTGTACTTCTGGGAGTTCTCAGTCCACATACTGCTGAAGCCTACCTTGTAGGATTTTGAGCATAACCTTGGTAGTATGTGAAATGAATGCAATCGTATGGTAGTTGGAGCATTCTTTGGCACTGCCCTTCTTTGGGACTGGGATGTAGACTGATCTTTTCCAACCCTTTCTAAGGCCCACTTGACTTCACTCTCTATTGTGTCTGGCTCAAGGTCAGCAACCACACTATCTGGGTTGTCCAGGATATCGAGATATTTCTGGCATAATTCCTCTGTGTATTCTTGCCACCTCTTCTTGATGTCTTCTGCTTCTGTGAGGTCCCTACCATTGTTGTCCTTTATCATGTCCATTTTTGCACAAAATGTTCCTTTAGTATCTCCAATTTTCTTGAACAGATATCTGGTTTTTCCCCTTTCTATTCTTTTCCTCTATATCTTTGCACTCTTCATTTAAGAAGGCTCTCTTGTCTCTCCTTGCTATTCTTTGGAAGTCAGCATTCAATTTTCTGTAACTTTCCCTATCTCCCCTGCATTTTGTTTCCCTTCTCTTTTCTGCTATTTGTAAGGCCTCATTGGACAGCCACTTTGGTTTCTTGCATTTCCTTTTCTTTGGGATGGTTTTTGTTGCTGCCTCCTGTTCAAAGTCACAAGCCTCCATCCAAAGTTCTTCAGGTACTCTGCCCACCAAATCTAGTTCCTTAAATCTGTTCTTCTCTTCCACTGTGTATTCATTAGGGATTTGGTTTAGATGATACCTGACTAGCCCAGTGGGTTTTCCTACTTTCTTCAGTTTAAGCTTGAATTTTGCTATAAGAAGCTGATGATCAGAGTCACAGTCAGCTCCGGGTCTTGTTTTTGCTGACTGTATAGAGCTTCTCCATCTTTGGCTGCAGAGAATATAATCAATCTGATTTCAGTATTGCCCATCTGGTGATGTCCATGTGTAGAGTTACCTCTTGTGTTGTTGGAAAAGGGTGTTTGTGATGACCAGCTTGTTCTCTTGACAAAACTCTATTAGCCTTTGCCCTGCTTCATTTTGATCTCTTGACTCCCTACTTTAACATTCCAGTCCCCTATAATGAGAAGATCATCTTTCTTTGGTGTCAATTCTAGAAGGTGTTGTAAGTCTTCACAGAATTGGTCAATTTCAGCCTCTTCAGCATCTGTGGTTGGTGCATAAACTTGGATTACTGTGATGTTGAAATATCTGCCTTAGATTTGTATTGAAATCATTCTATCATTTTTGAGATTGTATCCCAGTACAGCTTTTACCACTCTTTTGTTGACTATGAGGGCTACTCCATTTCTTCTATGGGTTTCTTGCCCACCATAGTAGATATCATAATAGTCGGAATTGAATTTGTCCATTCCCATTCATTTTAGTTCACTGATGCCTAGGATGTCAATGTTTATTCTTGCCATCTCCTGTTTGACCATATCCAGCTTCCCAAGGTTCATAGATCTTACATTCCAGGTTCCTATGCAGTATTTTTCTTTGCAGCATTGGACATTCCTTTCACTTCCAGGCACGTCCGCAGCTGAGCATCTTTTCGGCTTTGGCCCAACCACTTCATTAGCTCTGGAGCTACTTGTACTTGCCTCCGCTCTTCCTCAGTAACATGTTGGACGCCTTCTGACCTGAGGATCCCATCTTCCAGCATCATATCCTTTAGCCTTTTGTTTCTGTCCATGGAGTTTTCTTGGCAAAGATACTGGAGTGGCTTGCCAGTTCCTGCTCCAGGTGGATCGTGTTTAGTCAGAACTCTCCACTATGTCCTGTCCGTCTTGGGTGTCCCTGCAAGGCATAGCCCATAGCTTCTCTGAATTACTCAAGCCCCTTCGCCACGACAAGGCAGCAATCCATGAAGGGGAATACCTATATTAACATGTAGCAATTCAACACTGTGATTTATGCCAATGGGCTTATGCTGGCAGGTATAAAATACAGTGGACCCTTGACTTACAGATGGCTTGACTTACAGACTTTTTGAGTTACAGACTTCTCTGGCCGCAAAATTTAGGTTTGACTTGCAGCCTGAGAATTGACTTACAGACCAGAGAAAAACCAAAATGGAACAAAAACGGCCTGTTAGGGGATTAATCGGTTTTCAATGCACTGTAGGTCAATGGAGACTTGACTTACAGACTTTTTGACTTGAGAACCGCCTTCCAATACAGATTAAGTTCTCAAGTCAAGACCCCACTGTCGGCTTTTTGTTAATTGTTGAGCAAACAGGAGTCTGTCTTAGATGATTAATACAATCTACAGTGGTCAACAGAAATCTGATAACGAACTCTATAGCATTACTATTACAAAACAGAAGCCGGGAAAAGTGCTGAACAGCATGTATAAAGGAAAGAAACACAGTCATTTCTCCTAATGTATCTTTGCAATCTGCAAATAGACAATAAAAAGTGAAATAAAAGTATTATTTGTTTATTCTGTCTTCATACTGATAAACTTTGACCGGAATTGATTCAATATCCGGCTTATTGGTTCACTTATAAATGAGGAAAAGTGCCAAATGCCGTAGTCTATTGCTAAATCATAATTGGGTGGTGTTCAAATGCAAATATTTACAAAGAAAATAAATCTCCCAAGTGTGTGCTTCCTGTGAATAATAGGAATGAGGATCTACAATCAAATTTAACTAGATAATCAGAATTTGGCATTAAACAGAGGGACACACCTTTCCCTATGGCTTATAATGATCCTCTAAGAACTGTTTCTGTTATGTTCTGCTTGTCAGGCCCAGCTCTCTGTCTCTGTTTCTCTCTCTCTCACACACACACACACACACAGACACACACACACACACACACCCCAGTCTGTAGTGTAACCGAACATAACAATATGTGTAGAAATGCACCAGCTAAATGAACAGAGCTAATTTAATGGGTATTTCCACCCCAGTGTTGGCTTCTCTGACATGTGGCAGCCTACATACATGTGCCAGGTCCCTCATACAGGTTGGCTCGTGTCACCCCATCACAACTATTCAGCAACAACAGCTGAATCTTCAATGGCATGAATAAAGACCATTCCTCTAAACAGCCACTGAATGTAAGTGGCTCTATATAAAGTCCGAGCAAGCAGCCATATGATAGGCATAATATCACATATATCCCTACTTACAAACATATATGCCTATCTATTGTAAAGTCAAGCAGTTCATTTGCTGCCAGAACCATCCAGCAACTCCATATGTTATGTCAAGGACATGGGAAGTGAAGAATGGTGCAAGAATGCATAAAGAAGCAAAATAGTCTATAGCAGTGAGTAGTGCTGCATGCAGACAAACACTATCTGCTTGTACCCTTACTTGCTGACATAGACCTGCTGATACATGGCCTTCTAAAGCTGTTTTGCGGCCCTGAGGCACCCAAGGATCCCATCTTATTCTGGCAACAAAAAGAAGAGCTTCGCCTCTAGAAGTGGTGATTCACCCTTTTCAGCAAGCCACAGGGGTTCCCAACACCATTTAACATCCTAAAATACTCGTTTAATGTGAAATGGACTTCCAGCCACAGCTTCATATTTTGCATTGAGGTTTTTTTGGGGGAGGGGCAGTCTGTATGGCTCTGAGGGAGTCCCTGGAGGAGAAAATTGGGCCCCGGCATACATCAAACTTGCCTTCCCTGCTGCAGACTGACAACCTGAAGGAGGATTATATTTCTTTCTTCCCAATTTATCTTTCAGATCAATTCAAAGCAATGTAGCAATTACAAAGTAACTGTAATATATAAACAGTAAAGCCTGTTTCCTTTGCCACATTCTTCCAACCCCCTCCTTTTTGTTGGGGACAGAATTTTTGAAAATCATTCAGAACTACAAAGCTAGACGAGAGATAGATACGTATACTTGATGTATTGGAATCCAACAAAAATACCATAGCCCTCTGCGTATAACATGCTAACCAGAACCAATGGGCAACAAGAAGGGATGAGACTGTTTCACAGTTAAAGTAAATGACCTAGTTGACTGCTGTATTGCTGACTGACGACTCTTTAGTCATGTCATTGTGAAACTTGTATTTGTAAACTTCCGTCTTCAGTGGCTTTTTAGTAGTGTTTTGGCAATTGCTTGGTATTGTTTCAGGAAAGTAACTCAGCAATTTCCCATTGCAGGGTGGCTACCTTACACGCCAGCTATACGCTGACTGATTTATACTTTCGAATCTCAGATTACAAGAACACCTGCTATTCTTCTTATGTACACAATTCTCTAGGTCTTCTTTGTATATTACTTTCAGCAGTGTAGGCTAAAAATAACAGCACATCTCACTGATACCAGAAGTCTCTGATCATATGGGAAGAATCTGCACTATTGCTCTTTCACTAAATGCTGTGTACCACATGTTATCAGAGTTAGCAACTGTAACGTAAACCCTTCTCAAATGACCATACATTTCTGATATTCAAGCAATCCAGAAAGGATTTGTGGCGTGGCAGCTCCCACACTGTTAAGGGCATCATTGGAAAGAGCAGAGAATGGGAAATATAGCTACGCTGGTTAGGAATTCTGAAAGATACAGACCCAAAAGTAACTTTTCCGTGCTCTGGAGAAAGGCCTTCTTTGTTCCTGCAAGCTTCTATGTTATCCGTTGGTCTAAGAACTGGGTTGCATTTTGAGACCATGACAAGAAGAAAGAACAAGAAGGCCCTTTCTGGTGGCTTCAAAAAATAATGTTGACTATCAGACACTTCAAAAACGAACACAGGCAAAAACAAAGGAAAATAAAGAAGACAAAAATGTTGTGGCAGCTTAATGATGAGTGTGGGTCAGCCATGTTCCTCTCTTGTTTAGCTCTGTAATTCTCAATTATTTTCAAATTGTCTGCCTCCAACAGAAGGTGGTGTAAAGGATGTGGTTAAGGAAGCAGGCTTTATTATTTATATATATCATAGTTACTTAGGATATTATGCTACAATTGCTACATGCTTGGGTGGTCCAGAAAGAGGAATCAGGAGGGAATAAGTAAAATCATCCATCAAATTGTCAGAAACCGTCTCATGTTGAGGAAGTGGACTTACCAAAAAGTTCACATTAAATATAGCAGTTAATTCTTAAGATGCTACATTGTTTTGGACTTTTTTTAAAAAAAATTTTTTTGCCTGATATGCTAGCACAGACTAAATGGCTACCTCTTCTAAATTCTAAAACTGAGGCACCAATAAATAAGATATAAATAATTTTTAGACCCACAACTCACTTTTGACATCAACTACTTACGGAATTAATCTGTATTGGAACGGTGGCTGCAAGTCGAAAAGTCTGTAGGTCGAATCTCCATTGACCTACAATGCATTGAAAACCGATTAATCCCATAATTGGCAGTTTTTATTCTATTTTTGTTCCATTTTGGTTTTTTTCTGGTCTGTAAGTCGATTCTCCGGCTGCAAGTCGAATCTAAATTTTGCGGCCAGAGAAGTCTGTAAGTCGAGCCGTCTGTAAGTCGAGGGTCCACTGTAGTCATATGAGACCTCTTTTACTTTGTTATCACACATATCATTATATATGTGAATCTTTCTCTTTCATTCTTTCAGTCAGTTTCAGGATTTACTGGGATTCATGTCCTAACTGCTGTCTAGCACTAAAGTCCTTCATTGCTTCATTGCTAACTGCACATTGGCTAGTGGCCAGGGATGTTCCATTGATAATGGCTGTCATATCCTCCTTTTCTTTTCTTTTTTTTTCTTTCCCTTCCCCATCTTTTCCTGCTGTGGTTTTTGCTGCCTCAGAGTGATAGACAAGTGCTTCCTGGACCATTGCCTATTCCCTAGCAATGGGAAACAGTTTGTGAAGGAGTCCACCTCACAATGAGGCAGTGGGATAATGGGAACAGCTTTTCAAAGACATCACACACTTCATCCAGAGGGCTTTTGATTCTGTGAAGCAAAGGCAGCCCAAGACAAGAGTCAAAGGTGGAGGGTGGAAAGCAACAACTGAAGCAGAAGCAGGATTTTTTGGACAGCAGTGCAACCATCACAAGAGTTTCTCTACACTAGAAAAACAGATATAAATTAATTCCAAAACCCCAATGAAAGCCCAGAATTCATCTCAAGAGTGTCCCTGCACTCACTAAGTTCTACTATCATCTCTGATGTGCTCTGCACAGACATCTGTCTTCACAGTAGGGTATCTTGTCATGTGGTTGAACTGCGGCTCAGGAGACATGTGTTCACATTCTCAATTCCCCATGATGCTAAATTGGTGATCTTGGGCCAATCACGCTTCCTCAGCCTGACGTACCCCACGGGCCATGAGGATCAAGCGGAGAGGAAGAAAGTCACATTTGTTGCCCTGAGCTTGTTGGATGTAAAAAGTGGGATAGACCGGTGAAAAATAAAGAGATCTTACACTCCCTTTGCATTGCAGGGTTCAGAAGCCATAGTCTACTCCTCTTTTTCTCTTTGCCAATGCAAAGGAATGTTTATGCAATGTCCCTCCTGTTCCACATTTAGATAACAGGATATGAGCCATCTTCAAGTTTTTTTTCCTTTATTCATATAAATTTTTCTTACATGTGTTTTATTTGGTCATGCAAACTTATTTACTGTGTATATAAACAGTAGCTTTTTCTATTTTCTGAAGTAATCCTCCGTTTTTTCAGTGGTGCCATATGAAATAAAAATACTAACCTAGGACATATCATCTCTGTAACAATTCTTTTTTTTTTTTACTTCTTATTATATACTACCTTTCTACCAGTTCAAGTGCTGAAGGCACCTTTATCTTTTTTTTTCCTGCAAAGCCAGTGTAAACATTTCCACTTTCAACTTCTTCATTGTAGCTTTTGGAACATGTTCACATAATTATTTTAATCTTTATATTGGTAGTCTTTGTAATTGTTGTTTAATAAATAAACTAATCTCTAAATCAACAGAGAACTGGGAATTTATTTAAGAGTTTATATGATCTGTGCTTAAATCTAACATTGTAGAAGTTTATTTGTTGTATTTTATTCATTACATACATAAAGGTCTAAAATAAAATAAAAGCAAATAATTTAAGTAAGTTAGCAGGAGCTGATTCATTCCCTGCTTTTATTTGCTTTTATTGCCCTTATTTACGCAATTCTTTCTCAATCACATCTAGATTTAGAATTCTCTCTCTCTCTCTCTCTCTCATTTTCTGGATTGTCTGGATTTGATTAAGTGCTATAAGATGTTGTCAGAAGATGCACGATCCAAACTCTTCTAGAATACTGTATCTGTGATATTCAAAACATAACATAAATTCCATAGTTTCATAGTACTAAAAGATGCACGGTTTCTTAAGTCTTCTGTCAGCACCCATGCAATGTGGATTAGGAATTGACTTTTGAAATATTACAATAGTTTTGCACAATTGGTGGTGTGACAGAGATGTATGTGGTGTATGTAAATGTACAGTCAGCTGTTCTGATTCTTAAACTGTTTTGTTGCTTTATATATTTTTGTATGACTATCTGCGTTCTTGTTTCTGTTTTTTTCCAATCAATATTTCAATCCCTGTTGTTCTTTTTATGTCTTTTGTAGGAACAGGAAGCATGAGAAATAAATTGGCTTAGCTGCCTTCCCATGTCCTAAACAGACTGGCATATTTTGCTATTCTGGTTTTCTTAAAACAAACAAACAAACAAAAACGCACCTCCAGGAGATCTTCTCCACACTCACCAAGGTGCAACAGGGTACTTCAGTATTCAATACCCAGCAAAACTGGGATTGTCCTCTGTCTCCTGTTGCACCTCTCTGTGGCACCTTTACTGTGCATAGAAGACTGTAGGAGGGAGGGGAGATTGCTCAGTCAGATGGAACTAAATTGGCCATTTCTTTTAAATGTTCAATCGAACAAAAACAACAGAAGGAAAGATGAAGTTCTCCCACACATTCTCTCTTTACTTCCCTTTTCCCTGAGTCTGTTTCTTTTTGACTCACCATTCGAGGCATTCTTGTTCTTTCTCTTTCTCTTCAGGTCAGTTTTAAAAGGGTTTTATTGTTATATAAACCGTTTAGCTGGCAAGTTCCCCGAAGTATTTCATTATCGGTTTCCAAAGCTATATAATTATCCCATTAATCTGTTTCCTCCTAGCTAATGATCTAATACTAATCTGCCTGGGGAGCTAAAGGACTTTCTAACTTGAAAACAAAGTTGTCTGAGGCAGTTTTGAGGATGGTCTGTGCCAATGTTCAATAGAAGAGACAAGAAAAAGTTAATAAAATAATTGTTATCACTGAAGTTATCATGTGAAAAGGATGTGCCTTTCTCGAGGAGCTGTACCAGGAGCACACTACTAAGTGTTTCTTTCATGGTTGCCTAGCAACATCCTGTTCCATCCCATTTAATGGTTTTTACAGAGCTTGGAAAAGTTCTTTTTTAGACTCCCAGAACGGGCATGCTGGCTTATGTGGGGCAGGACAGAGTCTTCTTGAAGTCAGAATCCCCCAAAAGGATTTTTTCCAACCTCTAGCCTTGAGGCCTCATAGTTTTTTTTCCTCTCCTCTCCACTTCAGCTAAAGAGAGGGTTTCCAATCCATTTTTTGGTAGAATCACAGCATAAGCAATAAGGGATCCTCAAAGGCATATGTCTTCATCTATGTACCGAAGTCTCCCTCTGAAAAAAAAAATGCCTTGTGAGGTAATGGACCAAGGTTCTTTTGGAGGATCAGTCATATTGGCACTCGATGAATGCCCCTGAGCAAGACCTTATCAATTGTAGTTGTTAAATCTTCATTCCCACCACCACCACCATGTGTGGGATACGTGTGATCCAGTGAAGCCTTGTGTGGAAAGGTACCCAGAGCAGGGGTCTTTAGTCAGGGAAGTCTGAGCTAAAGCGTGGGTAACTTCCTAGGACTTTTCTCACGGGGGAGAAAGTCTAGTAGGAGGGCGCTGAAGCTTCAGATTGGGGCAAAGACAGGGAGACTCTGTGGTGACCATTTCTGTGAAGAGTTGTCCTGAGTTTGGGGGAAACTCTGAGAGGACAAAGCAAAGCCAAGGGCAGTTAGGCTGAGCGAACTCAAAAGCAGCTGAACCTGGGACAAGGGGAAGCTGTGTGTGTGGTTAAAAGTTGGTGCCTGAGACAGAAAGGAAAATTCTGTTTTGGCGGGAGGCCTAGCTGGAGGCTGAAGCCTGGTAACAGTAGCTAGCTTGCCAGTGTATATTAAAGAACCCAAAGTACTGTACCTATGCAACAAATCTGTGCTGCAATTCATTGAGGTGCTGGTGAGCAAACATTCCACCCAAGGCAAAAAACATGTGAACTGCAGTTACAGTACTTGCTAACATTCCAGAGGAAGCTTGGCTCCTACCTATTCATTCTTTGAAAGGTACCTGTGAGCAATAATGCTGCACAGACAGATCCATCACTGTCTTTCGAACTGCAGACTTAGGAAACAGATGATGACATGATGGCTGTTGGGCAAGTAATAAACTTAGACAGGGATTGCACAACTGAATCCATAATCCGATAAATTGCAATAGCCCCAAAGCATCACCACGACTAAACATTGAAGCTTTATTTTGCACCCAGTTTTGGGGAGCATCTTGTTCATGGTAAGGAGATCCCTAAAAATCTGCAAGCAGGAAGCACTGGTGAAGGAATTGGATGAGTAGAACGGCTGGTGATGGGTGGATGGATTGATAGTCAGCTAGGAAGGTAGATCCATAGTTAGCCATACGTTTTCCAAATTGAACTGTTTTGGGGGCTGTGTGGTCCCCGAAATTACACAAATGTGAGAGTGGGAGATTACTTTTATTGGATCACTAAAAATCAAACAAATTGCAAGCTTTCATGCAGAAAATTCCATTTCTTCAGGCTTAGCACAACCCCTTCATGGATAGTACAGAAAAACTGTGCATAAGAGTCCAAACATGGGTGGTACGTGTCTGTAAGAGTTGATGTAAGTCCTCTGAGGCAGGGTTTCAAGCCTGTAGTAACCTCAGGCTGATGTGAAGAATGCACATGGATTCTTCTTCTTCTTCTTCTTCTTCTTCTTCTTCTTCTTCTTCTTCTTCCTTGGTCATATTTAGCATAATCCTACTGAAAATAATGGGGCTGAAGTTAACTATAACTAACTTAGGTCCCACTGATTTCAAATCACCTACTCTAAACATGTCCAATGTAGAGCCAATTGGGCTCTGTGTGTGTGTGTGTGTGTGTGTGTGTGTGTGTGTGTGTGTGTGTGTGTGTGTGTGTGTGTGTGTGTGTGTGTGTGTGTGTGATGTATTGATGTATTGATGTATTGACTGATTTGACTTGATTTGATTTGATTTGTATCCCACCCATCTGGTCTATACGACCAATCTAAATCACTCTGTATGATTTAACTTTTTAAAACATCTGTTTTAAAAAGACCTGTGATGTAACCACTATTTTAAAAAATAAGTAAATGTTTTGTTTTCTTATGTCTGCTGGCACAAAATGGCTATGTCTATGTACAGAAGCTCCAGATGTCCCTTTTGCATGATGCTGCAGCATTGACATTGATAGGGGCATAGTGTATGCATTGACACATGGCTGATCAGATGGCTGACATCCAGAGTCCAGCTTACTGGGAGTGAAAATTACAAAGGAATGGGCTGGTTTCTCTTGCTCCACCGAAGTTGTAATCTCACTTACCATGTGCTTTATCAGCACTGCCTACCCAAAGGCATCACGAACCTCTCACATTCTGCAGGTGGTACTGGTGGAGAGTCTTCGAGGTTGGAGAAAGGGTGTTACTGTTTGTTTGCTTTGGATCACACCAGTAACTTGTAGGAGAGATTCCATGAGCCTGTCTTATTGAACAGAGAAGGTATGCAAAGAATCTGCTGTACCAGGTGTTCCCAGCCATGCCTTAACTCTCCTTTGGAATCATTAGTGCCTTTCAATAAAGCTGCAGTTGCGTACAGATAAGCCCTCCTTGCCTCTTATTTTCCCAATGCAGTTGCCTTCCAGTAATTTGTAATTTACAAGGTTATGGGATGAAAAGAACACCCTTGATTAGTCTCTTGTTGTATGTTTAAATAACACTATTACATCACATGGCAAATTGACTACAAATTTAAACAAGACTGGGGTCCCTTTTTTGCAGTCTGTATCCTACATTATCACTCTTCCCCAGAGCTTGTAAGCTACTTTTTTTCATTTTCCAAAAAAAGGGGGTAATTATTTCAAGTTCTGCTCTTTTCTCTATCCCCTGCAGCTTCCCTTCATGTTAAATAATTACCTGGAGAATCCTGGTAATTCAGTGCATGGAACCATGTGATTGAGCATGCAGTGTGTTTAGCTTCCAGTTGTAGAAAGTCTGTTGATTACATAAATAGGTTTGCCAATGTTTCTGCTAGTCATGCTCTGCCACCCTGTCAAATCTCACAATCTCTCCGAGTGCCCAGTGAGGCACCATTTTAACTATCTCTGGCCTCTGAACACAGGTGTACATTTATGCTATCCAAACTTTTAATGTTCAGTAGTGATTGTGAATCTTTCCCTTGTGTGCTGTTCAAAAAGTACAGCCTCAGTCAATGCTGTTCAGAATCCGCTTAATTGCATTATGACAATAAATTGTATATGGGTGGAAGGGAAAGAAGGATAGGTCTCTGAAGTCAAACCTTCACCTCATTATTGAAACTTTGGAAAGGAAAGAAAGAAAAAAAGAACAGGGCAGCTTGTTATAAACCACTGGAATTACTGCACATCCTGCTGGTTGAGTAACACCAGCTAGCAAGGAAGCTCTCTCAGAAGATCTGGAAGCTGTCATCAACCAAACGTTTTGACGAAAAATTGCCCACCAATGTTCTGTAGAAGAATCTTTTTGTTGCCAAAACTTAATGACCTTGATATCACATACACAGATCTCCATGCGGGAGAGGATGAAAGGCAGCTCCTCCTGTCTGAGAACTGCTGAGGAGACTCATGCTTTCTTGTGAATTGACACAGTACTTTTCTTTTCTTTTTTTAAAAATAGCTTTTGTTTTGAGTATAAGCTTGGGCCAAGAGGTCCTCTGAATCATCGTTTCAAAAGATCAGTAGCAGATAGACTTCAGGCTTTGGGGAACCCCTTGTTCCTCTTCTTATCTTCCTTCCTTCCTATTTTGTTGTTGTTTAGTCGTTAAGTCAAGACTCTTCGTGACCCCATGGACCAGAGCACGCCAGGCCCTCCTGTCTTCCACTGCCTCCCCGAGTCAGATGGGGTTCTGGTCTAAGTGTGTGCATGCATGGGAGGTTCTAGGCCAGAATTCAAGACCCAGCAAGGTTTACCAAATTCAGGCACACAAGAGAAAAGAAAGTTTGATTTCCAACAGGCTCACTTCAGTTGCCAATAAGGGTGTGTATGTGATGTGCTGTCAAGTCAGAAAAAGTAATGACAACCCTAATAGGGATCTCAAGGTAAGGGAAACATTTAAGGAGTGGTCTTACTAACTCCCAATGGGTTTCCATGGCTGATATTCAGATATAACTCTCATGAGCACTAGCCTATAACTCTATCCAGTATACCACACTGGCAGATGTAGGTACATTTCACAGCCCTAAAAATTTAGCTAGATACCAGATGTTGGCACCCCTGACAATTGGCCATGCAGGCTGTTGCTCGGGCATTAGAGTCCAACAAGATCTGGAAGGCTGTAATTTACCCATTCCTGGAGCAACCCATAGTTCAAGTTCAAGTTAGCACCTTGGATAGTTCTCTGTGAACTGGAGACTAGAGGTTCATCGATCCAGGCTCCAATGTTGCTTCAGCAACACACATCTTCAGGACAGTCTATGTGGATAGTTCTGCCTCCACAGCGAACATCATCTTTTCAGAAGCCCTTGGTTCACAGAGTGCAGGGAGCTCATGCCTTTGCTGACTTCCAGAACAGAATCTTTGAACTTTGAGCCCAAGCAATGTTACATCCAATGATCCCAGTTCAAGAAGACTTATGAGTAAATTCTGATAGAAAAGATACTGGAAGTGGTGGAGATGGATGTACTAACAGAACCATTAAATGAAATATCATCTCAAAAAGGATGTTAAAAATGGGAACGGTTTTATAAATGGATCCGAAATACAGTCTGGAAAGTAGATAAAAGAAGTATGAGAAGGTCCAAAGGAATGGAGAGAGTTGTAAAGATAGTCTAGAAAAATTGTTAGATTGTTTACTTATGTGATTTCCCTTTTTAACCTAACTAAGTAAGCAGATGTAAGAATACTCTTTCGCTTTCCCCAAAGCTATTCCTCCCTTCCTTATTCCACTGTACCCACATCCCAACCTTTACCCCTATTGAAAATGAATAAAAACCTTTAAAAAATACAAGAATGTGGATGATTTTGGTTTTGTTCTCCAGCAGCACTTGATGATTTTATCTAACTCCTTCATTACTGCCTTTCTGAGTCTTCTTCTGATTTCTTAGCGAAAGTGTAGTTTCATTTTAACCTTCTTATAGAGAAATAGTGTTTTAAAACATTTTGTGATTTGGGATGGTAAAATTTTATTGTTTCATTATTTGAATCGTGCTTGTTGCCTGCCTTATATCCCATTGGTAGAAGGATTAAATATCACTGTTTTAAAAATGGTTGGTGTATATTTCAAATAGTTGTGACTAGGGAGCAATCTCGCATGCAATGGTACAATTTTTCAACATGCCAGCTTTCTTCCCATTGCATCATATAGTTCTACATTTCCTGAATTTTTGCATGCTCATACAAGCTGGTCTTCGGGGAAGAAAGAGCTACTCATCAGACAGAGGGTCAAGATTGCTCTTGGTCTCATAATTGTTGGCTTAGGGGCAATGATGCTACTAAGTTACCTTTGACACATTTTTGTTGTTGTCACCTCAAATGGGAAAAGTGAAGTTCAGAGCTTACTCATAATTGCCGCAAGACTTAAACCCATCACTTACCCAGAATGTGGAAGAGAAATTGAGCAGATACAACAACTGTGCCTCACTTATGGGGGGGGGGGGAGTCCCACACATCCCCAATGGGGTGAGGTTGGGCATACCTGTAGTCTACTTCATCGGATGGTTCAGTATGTTGCAATGTAGAAACAGAGTTGTGAACTAAGAGTCTGCTCGTACGTGCTTTTTATCTGATGGCTTTTGAGTCAAATCATCCATTGAACCAGAAGTCATCAAGTGCAGAATTAATTGGTAATGAGAAGTTATGTTATACATACTTACAAAAATGTTTAAATGAATCAGTCCCTAAAAATGGCAGCATCAGGTTGCCATTTCCATGGCCAAGATTTCCTCTCTGTCATGTTTCCACACATTCTATGACTATATGATTCACCACATCTTGGGTGCTCTACATGCAAATTTCAACACTCTCCAAGAGCAGCTCGTTATTTTGGAGAACATATAGAAATAAGAGGAGCCATGCCGGATCAGACCAGAGGTATGGCTGGTCCAACATTCACAACCCATTGTATACAGGAAGCCCATATGTGGGACATCACTCTGGCATCTCTTTGCTTTGCATCCCCTGGCAACTCGTACTGGTTGTGATATATAGCCGTATATCCAATTTTTATGGTGAAGCGGCTTATTGGAGCAATAGCTTTATAGAAACTAGATGTGTATTTGGTTGAAAAGCATTTCATCTCCAATTCATGTTTTTAGCATGACAGAAAAAGGAGGAACATGTCACATTTCATCTGGTGGTCCCTTTTCTCCCATCCCTGTTGTACTACTAGGTCATTGGTGATAATGGGGACAAAGAGAAGCATGTTGTGCATTGTTTTTTCAGGGGAGTAAAGATAACCCTCATCTTTCTTGGGAAGAATTTATAATAGGTAATGTTTCCTATTATTCAGTGACAATTGTTGAATTTGGGGGTGGGTGGGACTTCTTTTATATATAAGGGCATAAACTGAAACTTCATTTTTCATGATGTAGATATAGCAGCTAAAATGAATGTCTTTCCCCTGATTTTTAAAATATATTTTTTCAAGGACACAGAAAGAGATGATGGCAAATCTATTAAAAATGGGAAATTCAGCAGCAAAATGTGGTGGATCAGATTTTAGCTGTGGCATTTGTGAAGATCTTTTAGTCCCCTCCTATATTATGTCCCTAGAATTCCTCCTGGAATGTGCATCTTTTGAAACATGAGAGCTTTCATCAGTTGGGCAAATGGAAGTTAATTGTATGGGCAATCTGAATTAACCTAGCAAGAAGTGTTCCTTTACCCATCACTGTGGCTTTGAAAAAACATTCAGACCATTCCCAGAGAAAAACTGTGGGAGATTTTCTCCACAAATCTCCTGCTTCACATCCAGTTTGTGGAGAGACACCCTTAGATCCACCCAGCTTTTCAGACTCCAAAGCTCACTCTCACTGCATCTTCCCAATGCTTCTTCTGTTTCTCATAAGCTCATCTGGATTACATTGCCCTTATCTTGAGCTCTGTCTCTCTCCTTCAGGACAAGAAATACCTAATAATTTCCTGCTTAGTGAGAAAGCCTCCTCAGTCAGTTCCAGCCATTCTTCTTGACAGAAACAAGATGTACCTGGTACAGTTTAAGCAGAATGTCTTCATTCTGCAGTCTCATGATAACAAATAATATTTCTCTGCGAATGAGCATGAAGAGAGTAAGCAAGCAGACATGAGCCAGTGGGACTTTCTAGGTAGGATGGAGGGATGGAAGTATTAGAGTTAGGAGAAATGGATCTAGAACATTCAGTTGACCTGGACTATAAATAATATATAAAATGTAACTGACAGAAATTGTGCATAGAAGTTTCAAGCATTATGATTTTTTTTAAAAAAAAGAGTAAAAATTCTTATTCCCTCTTATGTGTGTTTGTGCCAGCAGTTGAAAATAAATAAAATGATCATTTGGTCTTTGTTTAAAAACAATAAAGGACTTTTACTGTTTAAGACATGTAGAATAGAATAAACTCATGGTGCTTAAACATGTTGGATACTTGTTCCATAAACTTGTACTTTTTTCTTAAATTAATTATCCTAATTGATATAGTAATTGTATTTTTAATGATTATATATATTTTATATTGATTTTTATGTTGTAAGCCGCCCCAAGTAGACATAGTCTAGAGGGGCGGGGTATAAATTTAATAAATTAATTAAATAAATAAATAAAATACTTTACTTAGTTGTGTTTGTATTTCATTCTTAAACTTGACAGACTTAGTTACTATAATAGACAACTAACTCGCAGATCCTATCACTATTACGTATTTGACCTTATGTGAACCGATCAATTCCTACCACATGCTGTGGCTCTATCAGCCCTCATCTATATCTAATACCTATCATGACAGACTATATCCTGGTACATATTTGCCCTATCAGGCCCTATCAAACCCTGTCAGCCCTATCAGAGAGACTGCTAACTGACACTTGCTTTATATTATCTATCTCCCTGATGCCGCACACATTCTGACAAGTCAGAATGCTTCACTATGCAAATATAATATTCCAGTCTTCCCATATAACCACATATTCATCTATAGTTGTACTATTACATATGGTGGTGCTGCGGGCTAAACTGCAGAAGCCTGTGCTGCAGGGTCAGAAGACCAGCAGTCGTAAGATCGAATCCATGCGACGGAGTGAGCTCCCATCGCTTGTCCCAGCTCCCGCCAACCTAGCGGTTCAAAAGCATGCAAATGCAAATAGATAAATAGGGACCACCTCGGTGGGAAGGTAACAGCGTTCCATGTCTAAGTCGTACTGGCCATGTGACCACGGAAGATTGTCTTCGGACAAACGCTGGCTCTATGGCTTGGAAACGGGGATGAACACCGCCCCCTAGAATCTAACACGACTGGACAAAAATTGTCAAGGGGAACCTTTACCTTTACCTATTACATATTCCAACACATTCCACTCAGCCCTTCTCTTCCCCACCCCAGAGATTATTTTCCTTTCAAGTATCACTTAACCAAGACACACCTGGGCTTAAGTTTGCCGACAGTTGTTTGCATCTAGACATTTATATAAACCAGAATTTGTTGTCATTTTTATTTGCCCAACTCAAGCTCAAGCTAGTCTTCTGTGCCTTCACTAACCCATTTCTCAAATATCCCAGTGGGCCAATCAAACCCTAAGTGTAGCTTGGCCATCTCACTATGCTTCAAGTACTGTACAGTGATTATTCTCCACTTTTGTCTTTAAAAGCTTTTAAAAATATATCTGTTCATTTGAAATACAATGAAGGCCCACTCACCCACCTATTCTAAATATTTGTTTCACAATACTGAACAAATGCAGATTAAGATCTCTGGGGAGCTTGTATAACATTGTGTTATCTAGTTTTTCTACAAGGAGCTCAAGGTGGCATATATAATCCTTCTCCCCATTGCTTAGCCTCATCACAACCTTGTGAAATACCATACTTTTTCTGTGTATAAGACTATACTTTTGTCTAAAATCTTTAAACTAAAAATTGAAGGTTGTCTTATACATGGAAGTAAGCTGAGGAGAGAACAAAAAGAAGTGGAGGGAAAAGCAGGGATCAAAGTGATCCTGCAGCACTTTGATCCCTTTCCCCCTACACTTGCTAAGCCCCACTTATTTTTCTTAATTTTGGATTAAGAAAAATGTGGGGGGCGTCTTATACACGGGAAAATACGGTCTATTAGTCTGAGACGAACTGGCTGACCCAAAGGATTCGAATAAGAGTTTCCCTTGTCCTAGTCCAGCCTTTAAACACTGCACTATACTGCTGAATAGGGATGTGCATGGCCAAACGTTTGCTTTTGTTCCTATTTTAGTTGTTTCAGGCAGATGCCTCTTTTGTTTTCATGCCTTTCATGTACCTTAGTTAAACACAAAAGGGATCAAGTCTCTCTGATTCTTTCCCTTCATTTTCCCCATTTGTGTTGTATCTGGTCATTATCCAAAAGCTCTAAAGACTAAAAACTATTCCAAAAAAGCAAGGCAAGACAGCCAGTCGGCTCCAGAAGCAAGCAACAATGCAGCCAACCACCATCACCACCAAAGAAGAATCCCCTCCCACAAAAACCAACAACAAACTAGATACTTTTAACAGAATAAATGCACATGGTGATCCAAATAACAATTTTAAAAAATCTAACAGACAGGGACAGTGCCCACATAAACATGCAGGGAAAGAAATGACAAAACAGCATACACATATATGGGCACACAAACACACACACCTTTTCTCAAAAATGAAAAAAGACAAGCAAGCAAATAAAGGCCAAAAATACAAGCACAGCCTCAATCACAAACCAAAATGACTAGAATATGAGATCTCCCTTCTTTCTTTTGTCTTTGAGTTGAGTTCAGTGCAACAGCAGGCAAGTCGGCAGCAAAAACAAGGGAGGAAAGGGTTACTAAGCTGAAAAAAATGTTGAATTTCTTTTTTTCTATGAAGTAGAAGTACAGAGTCTCACAGAGGAGAATAGCTACAGGTTTTCCACAATTTTCTCATTAATCGGCACTTAAAGTCTTAACAACTAACTCCAAGACATTTGTAGGAGAAACAATAAAAACATTTTACTTATAGTTGCTTGAAATCACAGGCTTCTGCATGCTGCTCTCTTTACTGCACATATACTGGCATCCAATTGAACAGATCAGCAGCAAACAACTGCCACCAACTGAGAAAAGAAGCGGGAGGGGACACTCAGCAGAGAGGGAGGACTCTCTTTCAATTCAAAGGCTGGAATGAAGGATTGGTTAGTGCTAGGTAAACCACCTCAGCCCAGGAAAGTCCTTCCCAATCACACAAACAACAGATAACATGTACGGTTTTCCAGCTGGGTAAATATTTAGGCACATCTTGCGATGTCTCTCCTCCCACTCCATAACTTCTATATTGTTTTCCTCAGCTTCAGCTGGGCTAGGCCACCTTTTCTCTTCCTTGTCTCCCTCTGGTCTAGGTTACTTACTATTGTGCCAAGAATTCCACCCTCCATTATCCTCTTTTTCCTGGATTACTTGTATGGCTGTAATAAAACTTCCTGGCCGATCCGTGGTTAAAGAACCCTTTATCTCATGAGAGCAAAGTCATTTTTTAGAGCACCACTCTCAGAATCCACACACACACCAGCCAACCTGTTGGCTCTGCTAGCTGGGCAACTCTAGGAGTTCTTCCCCCAAAATGCTAATTTTCAAATTCTCATCTCCCTCCTGGAATCACTGGAGTCCTGTCACATCCATACTTCTACCCCTTTCTTGGGAGAAGAAAGGGGAGGTGTGGGCACTTGGCAATGATGCCTAATTCTAGCCTTGATTATTTGGTTATTTTTTTTAAAAAAACCCTCAGCTCTAATGTTATTTTCTAAACTCCATAAGAAGATCTAGTATGAAGACAAAGCAAGCCATGGCATTATTATGGACAAATAATAAATGCCCTCAGATAATAGTAAGACCTACATCTACAGAAGCTTAATCAAGTCTCATTGGAACATGCTGTTTCTTTCTTTCTTTGTTTTTTTTTAAGAGAGAGATCTCATAGAATCATAGAATTCATCATATTATACTGTATTTTTGCTATTGCAAGAAAATGTGCACAGAGATTCCTTCTGAGCATGCCCAAGAATACAGACACAGCTGGGAGCAACTGAGGAATGGTGCTCTCTAACACTGCCTACCTTGCTATGTAAGGCTTGACATCGCAGACAAAATGTGGAACTAAGATTCAGGAGACCTGGGCTCCACCCACTCCTTGCCTATGGAAACTCACTAGGACAGAGGGTGGTAAAAATACTCCTTAGATATCTGATACACCTTGAAAACTGTATTGGGGTCACCTTAAGCAACTTGACAGGACATTAAACATGGAAGTAAAACCTGAGGGGTCAGCTAAAATCCCCAAAGCTGCTAAGAGGGGACAAACCAGGACAGGATAGGGTGATACCAACTGACAGTCTGACAGTACGGTTAGAAAGGGAGAGGAGAGAGAAACTCTTCCCCCTCCACAGGAATGTTAGGACAGAAACCTGTACTGGAGGGAAAGATTTGATGGTATCCAAAGCGCTGAAAAGGACTGGGCAGGGCAGGAGCCATAAGTCTACTTTGCGAGTGACATCAGCTACGAGGAAGAGATGTTGATGCCAGGAGTTTCACCAAGGGAATTTCCTGAGGGCCAATACTTGGAGGAAAGTCCAGAATGCCAATGGCAGAGTTGCTTATTGACACAGGTGCACGGCAGAAGCAGTGCATAAAAGTGTGTGTTTGTAGCATTCTGTAATATCATGTCCCATATGTCAGAGATATTTTTCTGTATCCCTAGGAGGTTCTTAACTAAAGGGTAAACCAAAAGATTTGAGAAGTTACTTTCTGGATTTCAGCTGCCTGAATTCCCAGCTAGCATAGCCACGATAGTTGTCTTGGAAATGGTGGTCTTAAAAAGCCACTTTTCTTGTTTCTTATGTGTGAATTCTCGTTACCACCATGGCATTTCAAAACACAGAGATAACACACTGGCAAAAACTGTGAAGTAACAAGATAGAAAATTGCAGCACTTAAAACCATACACTTACAAAAAACCATCACTGGCTAACACCTAGTCTGATCCTGATCTAGTTGGGAGTCTTACTAGTATATTATAAAACTGGGTGGCAAAACAAACATTAATCAAAATGGGAGTCGTTGTTCTCTTATTTCCTCACTTGGAAATACGTTACAACTATGGATATGCCCCACCTTATCTCTGAGATCTCCTTGAACTATATTGGCTGATGGGAGTTGGAATCCAACAACATTCGGGGAGCAGTATCCCCCTACACTTGCACTGTATGGATTAGCCCTCCAGAAGTTGTTAAAAACTAACTTCCATCATACATAACCAGCAAAGCCTAACATCAAGGGATAATGGGACATGTAGGCCAATATCTGGGCGACCACAGTTATCCTGATGTAAATAATCAAGTTGAAGCTACTTTAGAGGTGGGTAGGAAGGTAGCCTTTGAACAAGTCTGAAACTCTTTTGCTGTGCTTACCTAATTAACTAAAGCTGTATTGCTTTCAGTCTTTGTCCTACACTCAGGCAGGATTCATGCTAAACTAAGCTATGAAAACCCAGATGGGATTTTGATAAAACAATTGAGGTCACTAATGCTCTAATTGAAAGGCATATTTTACTTATTTTTAAAAAATTCTATGGGCTTTTTCAAATGTTTCCCCCTCTTTGTGGGCTCCTTTATGTGCTTTGCCTAATGGTGTTTTTTTGTTTGTTTGTTTTTTTGTTTTTATTTTTAGGGACATAGACCCATCTACACAATTAAACTGATGTGTATATGAAACAGGCCAGAAATCTGACAGAAAATTGGCAGTTAATAAACTGATTTGGGAGTGTCATGAAAAGACAGCAGCTTGTCAGTTTATTAGCCTATTCTGGGTGATGTATACTTGGAATCATAGTCAAATAAATGTACCTTTTCTGATTTTTCCTCACAGGAAGAAGTTTTTAATTGGTTTGATGTTGTTGTTTTTGCTACAGAAGCCAAACTAATCTGGCCAGTTTTGATCACTATCCATCCATCCACATGGGAAGAACATGAAATTATTTGCTGTTTCACCTCAGAAAATAAAATGCCTTGGCCTGGCCCTGAGATGGGTGAAAAGTATGTAAACACAATTGTTGTTAATGGCACTCAAAACTTTCTATAGAAAGCTCTGGGCGTTTTTACTGCCTTGTGTTCCAGGTCAGAATTAAGACCAATAAGGTCACTGAGATTTGCAATGATGTTTACCTAACCTTGTGTGTGGTTTAGGAACTGTTTATTCAAAAGTAAAGCTACCAGAACTACACCAAACCAAAGTAAACTATATTTACTTTGTGACTGAATTCATCTTTATTGATTTCACACCATTTTTGTTGAGAGTGCATGAGAGTTTGAAAAAAATTAAGTCCAAATAGCCCCGAGACTATCAGCTCTGGAAGTAATGTTTAAGTTGTTAAAAAAAAAAAAAAGCATGTGTTTGGTTTCGTCATTTCTGAGCTGAACAAATTCTCCCCTAAGCCTTGCATAGATTTTGTATCTGTTTGGAATGTTTCCAGTATTCAAAAGAATTCATGCAGTGTTGGATTGGGAATTTAGTTCGTTTTAGCAGACGTCAGTGTCTGGCCAAACGAGATGGTTCAGATAATAATCTTAGAATTATAGAGCTGGAAGAAACTTGATGGATCACCAAGTCCACCCCCTGTCAAGGAGGCACAGTGAGGAAGTGAACTCCCAGCCTCTGCTCCACAGCTAGATACCTAAACCAATCAGCTATCCAGCTATGTGACATTAAACATATGAAAGGTCCTATGTTGTCTCCTCTCCCCTTTATTAACAGTAGCTGCAATATTGCTGACAATGGAGGCTGTGGGCATGATAGAATGTGACATAAACCTTTTTCCTTCATGGTCTTGATCCAACTCAGAAGACTTTACAGTGGTGCCTCACTTGACGATGTTAATTTGTTCCAACGAAATCACTGTAGAGCTAAAACATAATCAAACGAAATGAAAAAACCCATTGAAACGCATTGAAAACCATTCAGTGCGTTCCAATGGGCTGAATACCTGCTCGTCCAGCAAAGATCCTCCATACAGGTGCCTGTAAAGCGAGGAATCCATCATAGAAAACAGTGGGGGGCCATTTTCTTCAGCTGGTGGCCATTTTGAAACCTGACGATCAGCTGTTTGCAGATCATTGTAAAGCAAAAATCGGTTCCCTACTTTGGGATCATCGCTAAGCAAAATTCCCCCATTTAAACCATCGTTTTGCGATTGCAAAAGCGATCACAAAAACGTCAATGTAATGCAGATTCGTCGTAGAGCGGGATAATCGTCCAGCGGGGCACAACTCTATGCTGTTTGCCCTGGGAACCACTGGAAGCTCATGATTAAAGTGGTGCATGGGCACTCCCCCGACCATATTCCTTATTCTACATCTTCCAGTTCAGGATATCCTCCTATTCCAAGAACTGTCAGAGGATGGTCCTCTGTGTAAACATGTCTTCTGTTTAAAGGACATTGCAAAGATCAAGACCCATATGAAACAAAACCATGTCCTTGCAGTTGCCTATCAAGCATCTGCAGGAGCACCTGGTCAGCAGAGAGGTTGTCTGGCCACAATCTCCCTGCCTATGCTGAGATGTATTGTATGTACATTTCAATTATTTATTTATTTATTTATTTATTTATTTTATTTCTATCCCGCCTATCTGATCATATTAGACCACTCTAGGCGGCTTACAGTAAAAACAACAATGTAATTTTAAAACTTTACAGCAGAAACTTAAATAAAATAATAATAATAATAAAGAACAGAATAAGAAAAAAGATCGTCAAGGGTTTTCTGTTGGGAAAATTAGCAATTATTAAATTATTAAATTAAATTATTAAATTAGCAATTATTAAATTAGCAATTATTTCTGAATTTATATCTGTAGTTATGAATCCATATATGCAAATTATATGCAGATCTGTTGGAGATGCATTTCTTGGCAATGCATTTTCTTAGCTTTGTTGATTTATAAGTGGTCAACCTAACTATAGGCAGATCCCCTGAAAAAGTATCTGCTCCTATTAAAAATGGCTGGTACCACTTGAGAAGACTCATTGATACAACCCACCCCACTCCAGACCTAGTGGTACCAAACAAAGCAAGACCTTTTATTGTTTCTGCTCTGCATTCTGCTTTCAGTGGCTGACATACTCTTACTTAACAAAGTAAGTGGCAGTTTGAGTAGTCCCACTGAATGAACCAAACTTCCAGAAGAGGAAGCAACAGGATTTCAACCAATGTGTTTTTGTTACATCATTCAGCTTTTCTATGCTTTTCTTTGCTTGGCGACACCAAATTTGTATGACTTAGAACTGCAACATTTTGTCTTAAGAATGGAATTCTGTTTCTAGATAATAATTATGTGAATGCCTGTGATAGTTGGCTGGTTAAGTAGGAAAATAAGTGATCTGCAGAAGCTGAAATAGAATAATATTATTGTTAGTCTTCTCTTATTACCAGCTACTTGTGTGAAATTTTTTTTGGGGGGGGGAATCATGAATACTATTGATCAGGAAATATTTTCTTTCTTTTTTCTTTTTGCATTAACAGAGCATTCTAAAATCTTTTGATGCAAGAAGACTGCCAATTAAAGCAAAAAGAGATGTTGGGAGGGGTCCCCTTAACACACCCAACTGTTTTTACCTCCACTAGCAAAACATTATCTTTTTCCTACTGGGCATAATAGGAGGACAGAGGAAGAAACTGCTTGACTTCTCCTGTTCCTTGTGCCATTATCATCATTCAAACTGCAACCCTAGCAGCATCCTCCTACAACAAAAGAGCCTCTAAAAAGCAACTGAGAACTCGACTCTGAAAAAAAATCAGAGCTTCAAAAAAGTTGGTTTGTGCTCCAAAAATGGGATGTGTCCCAAGATCTGCTTAAAACGTGCCAGAGACCTAGATTTCAAAATTAAGAAGTCTTGCAAATAATTGCTTTGGACAAAAGAGATACTGGAAAGCTGAAGATGAATGTGCTGAATCATCTTTCAAATTCCGGTTTTGTCATCACCTTGGGGCTGACACGCACGGGAGTCTTTCAGTGTTCCTAGACCACATACGTCATCAGCCACAGCGTCTATGGCATTGCTCGTGATTTTTCTCTGCAATGATTTCCCGTTTGGGACATCAGTTCACTTCCTGTGTATTAGTAGCACGCTAGATAAAGCAGGAAGCAGGTTACTTACTACTTTTAAGCATTTTTATCCAAAAGATCAGTGGTGCTAACAAGGCTTAAAGTCCCCTAATAGAGGCCAAGCTTTAAAATAAAAAATAAAAAAAATTAGACAAACAGGTCAGCAGTTAACACATTGCAGTCTCTGGAAATAAAAGCTGGGCCCTCCAAAAGACAAGAAAGGAGCTAAGTAAATTTCAGCAGGATGGCATTCCAGAAGCCGAGCTCTACAGCAGAATAGCATACTCTGGAAAAGTTATTTGTTTTCACTACAACTCTGAATTTCTACCCACAACCATGCTGTGTCAGGACCTTTTTTTCCTCTACATATATTTTGCAAGCTTTGTAGAAATGCTCTAGTCTTCCTGTCTACTTTCTCTGAGAGGGGAAGAGAACACAGCAGAGCCTCCAATGTTGTTCTAGTATTAAGGGCAACTTCATATGAGAAGAGGTGGTGCAGTGGTTAAACTGCAATACTGCAGCCAAAACTCTGCTCATGACTTGGGTTCAATCTCAATCTCTGGCTTGAAGTTCACTCTGCCTTCCATCCTTCGGAAGTCAGTAAATAGTGGACCCAGCTTGCTGGGGTTGCAGGGGGAGGGAGGCAATGTGTAGTCTGCATAATTAAATTATAAACTGGCCAGAGAGTGTTTTAAGTGCTCTAGGGTGATATATAAGCAGCACACTTTGCTTTAAAGCCATCTGCGTCCTACTAGCTTGGAATCGCATTGCTTCAAGCTGAACTTAAATAGAAATGGACAGCTCTTGGATATGATTTAGCACAGGAAGGAATATAATGTGCTTAAGATGGTGCGTTGTAGAGCGGAATCCCCTAGACAACATAGCCACTGATTTATTCTTAGAACTGTAAATCCAAAATAGTCACTTTTCTAAGGGTGCAATCTGATGACTGCAAAGGCACCTACCGGAGCGCACCAGAAAGGGTCGTTTTAATTGGAGCGATCTCCCATAAGGTAACCTTTCCATCGTTCAAGGTATTGCTCCAGCCTGGCCTTACAAAGCCGTACAGCTGGACCCAAAAGTTTCAGCTTGGGGAGGGATTTGGGTTGGGCTGGAGCGCATTTCCCTATGTGTTGTAGTCTACGTTGTAATCTATTTCCCTGTGCAATCACATCTTTGTGCTCTTGTTCAAGTTATCAACTAGCAATGACCGGCTCCAGAGCACTCCACTGTAGCCACTCCTGCCTTTTTCTTCCCCATCAGTCACCTTTCTGCAGATGCTAAATAATAAACAAAACATTGCTTTAGTCTTCAGTGAGCTGTTTCTGGGGTTTTCCCCCCCCTTTAAATATTTTTTTTCCTAACACGCTTTTGTACTTCTGCCAATCCTGGGATTTTCCCAGGCCTGTTGATAAACTATGGAATGTGCTGTTTTAGCTGCATACGTTTCCTCATTCGGAGAATTAAATAATGTGATGTGATTTGCTAGCTCCAGTTTAAAAAAAAAACTGGCTGCCCTCATGGTGCTCATTACAGTAATCAGATTAGAGATGTGCATATTGTAGTGTTTAATATGTTTATTTTAAATAAACAAATTATTGTTTGTTTATTTAAACAAACAGTAATTTTCTGTACTTTATCAAGAATTCATTCCAGAGAAAGCCACAATTTTGCAACAATTAAAAAAATCTCAACAAAGGCATTTGAATGGGGTTTTTTTTGGGGGGGGAGGGTTTTCAGTTTTAATCTTGTAAACTGTCCAGAGTAGTGCTTGTGCTTATGGGGTGATAGACAGACAGACAGACAGACAGACAGACAGACAGACAGACAGACAGACAGACAGACAGACAGACAGATGATAGATAGATAGATAGACAGATAGATAGATAGATAGATAGATAGATAGATAGATAGATAGATAGATAGATAGATAGATAGATAGATAGATAGATAGATAGATAGATAGATAGATAGATAGATAGATAGATAGATAGATAGCGTCTGAAATCTTGTTCTGTAAATTACACTCTGTAAGGTTGATGGTTTCTTCAGTCACAGCAATTTTCTGGAAATATACTTCCAGGTCCATGCACACAAATTAAAGGTCCCAAGGCTTGCACAGAATTCCTTTCATTGTTAGAAAGCCACTGGAGGCTATGAGATGGGATGTGAAGGAAGAGATCTTTAATAACTGAAAATCACTGGCAGCAGTAAAGAAATCCTGGCAGCAGTGATTTTCAGTAGTTAAAGACTCCACCCATCTGGCAGGCCTAAATGGCTTTTTGATAATGAGATCCCACAGAAGCCTAGGAACCTTTGGGGAGGGGGATTGGAAATGTTCTCTCTCTCTCTCTCTCTCTCTCTCTCTTCATGGCCTTATGAGATGTAATTTATGCAACAGGATTTCAGCCAGAGAGAAATAAAAGTAGTATATAAAAACCAATAGAAGCCATACATACAAGGCAAGGATGTGAGAAAACGACATTGCTGGTGTGAATTTGTATTCGTTTGTGAACCACAACATTTAGCAACAACCCTTGTGCTCAGATCATCAGGAATCTGTAACCAGGAGTGCTTCTGACTTACTCAGATTCAAGTGTGTCCTTCACTTCAGGCACCAAACTGTCTTAGACCATTCCCAAGAAGATCTCTCACATTATACCACTCCTCTGAAGTTTGTTCAGGAGTCATAAAAAGCTGATTATAGCCAGTGGCCATTAAAACCATGAAGATATACATATACATTATAATGCACAATAAAATGATATAACAATAGTCAGAGTTCTACATCTGATAAGCTATGTAGACTCTAAATCAGCTTTATATCCTAAAGAATAAAGAGGTAACATACAGAGTGGCCAAATTTGGATGGCTGGTAATAAAACGGTGTGATAACTGGCTAAATAATGAGGATAGAATAAGAAGTACTAGAGATATGGTATAAGATATAAAGCTGTTCAGGAGTCTTTGATGAGAGACTCTGAAATATCAGCATCTACACAACCTCCTATCCTTGCACTTGCAGACACTTTCAAAGAACCTGGTAACGGCTTAGTGAGGAAGGGCTTATCTCTGCAGAAGAAAAGTTATGCAGATTCTTCTTCAAAAAATAGGAACAGTGTTAATTCTACTCGGAATATAGGATTTTTAATGCTATTGTTCAAATTGTCCAGAATCCTATTGAGGATTTATGATGGTATTAGTGCAATATTAATTGCTAATTAACCAGCGGCAGTGTGCATTCTTCATCACATACTAAGTTGACATGTGACCAGAAATGCAAACAACAAGTCATTAATTAGTGCGGTGATATATGCCATTACACCTACAGCAGCATAAATCCCCAATAAAATGCTGATAACTAAAGAACCTGTTTTTGCCTTGCTTCCTCCAAATATCCTGATCCTTTTGTTTGTAAAATAAACTGTGATCCTCTTTGATAATTTAGAATGAATCTGCACCATCCAGAATTAGACTACTTCTGACAACCAGAAAGCCACTGAGTAGCCTGCATGCCACCATTCTCCTATCTCCAACTAACCCTTAAGATATTATCTGTTCATAAGGCCGCCCTTCATAATAAAGAGTTCCAGGTTCAGCTATATCATTAGGCAACAGGAAGTTGGATGTCCCTATCATAAGGCAGAATGAGGTGACTGCCTCTCTCAGTAGATTTGAGATACAAAGGAATGGCGGCTAAAGGTTAGTTAGTTACTTTGTCATGATTGTATTTTAGCACCAGAAAAGTGGAAAGAGTTTTGTGGGTGCCAGCACAATATGACAGGGTTTGAATGTTATATGCTTCTTTGCTTTGGGTGGGTGATAAAGATTTCACTTATTGTTCTGCTTTTTTGCTGGTCAGTGACCGTAATAAAACGTTCTGTTCTGCTTCAGGCAACAAAATCTCTTGGATCAGCCCAGCAGACTTTTCTAACCTTTGCTTCTGAAAGCCATGAGATATAATACGTGTGTGACCTGAGTGTATCTCTGTAACCCACCCTGTCTACCTTCCAAGTGATGAGGTTGACTGGTGTTTTTTCTAATGATCCCAGTGAAAACATATGTTTGTCTGTGTTTTTGTAGGGAATCATTAAAAGCAACAATAAATATATACGTCACAACATTCTTGTGGATACCAACAAGGAACTTCAACTCTAACACTAGAGATACTAACTCACATTTGGTGATTCATTGGTTAAATCATACAAGAATTTCCCAGTCAACTTTCAGTGGCAATAACATCTCTTGAAGATTATTTTATTTGCTCTGGTTTTTAGTGTTCATTAGCTGGTCATCATTGTTCCTTCCAATGCAAAAAACAACAAAGAATAGTTCTAGTTTGCTAATCGTTGGAAGTAAAAAAAAATCACCCACTTGATCCAATTGCTCTATGATTGATGTGGATATTTTACATGAGGAAATCATTTCTCAGGTGTCAAGCTGCTGTAGAGTCATGGTTCTATGGGCATGTTGTAACCTTGAAAAAAAATAGGAGTAGCATGAACTAAAGAAGGGAAAGGTTTAGCAAAACAGTATAAATTATGAGTGCTATATGTGGTCCATGATACCAAGTTTAGAAAGAGCTGCTGAAACCAATGCCAACTTTTAAAAGAAACACTATATTGTTGGATTTTGGAATCATCTGTTTGTCTTGGATTATTTGTGAAATTATAGAATAGAAAAGAATTTCTCTCCCTGTTTTATGAAGACTTACAAATTCACATGTTGGCTGGGATTTGAAGAGTTTTGCAACTGTTTCATTAAGCCCGATGAGTGCCCTAGCTGCCTTCCCTCTGTCAATACACACACTTTTTGTGAACAGCAGCTGCTTGTACTTCCTGACAAACAGCTGTTATGCAAGGGAAGAGTGAAAACAGAGTTTATCAATTTCCTTTTTTGACCGCAGCCTCCAGAATACCTTCTTCAATACAGTCAATGGTCATGGTAGATGAGGTATTGTTGCAGCTGTAGTCCTAAAAAAATAACTTTTCTAACTCCACTGAATCCAAAGAGTGAGGCTTTAATAACTGCATGAGCAATTATTTGCATCCCATCTACCCAGAAGACATACAATTTTTTAATGTTTCCTTTTTATGGCTTACTACTGTAATTTTCCACCTTTCTTTTGAGCCCTTGGTAAGATCCCAGCCTGCTTAACAATCAGACAGAAAAATAACATTTTCTTTGATGATTTAAAGGCCAACAATAAGATTTCTGGCAAAAAAAAAAAGAACAAAAAATTACATTTTAATACACAACGAGTAATAGAAATGTGTTTTAAATGTGCTTTAAAATGAATTGCTTGCGGGGCTATATGTATATCAGCAATTATGGCTCATATGCATGAGAACATAGTATGCATACCAGACGTATGAAGGTATCTGAAAAGTACTTAAGGCGCATAGAGTGGAATTGGGTGCGGGCCTTGGCTGAGAACATTTGAGCTGGCTTTGCAGTGCATATATCACTAATTATGAGCTATCGACTTTATTGTAATTGTCATTATGAGTACAAGCAATTTCATCTTGGCAGTGAAAAGTAACCATTCAGAAATAAGGATTGCACCACACTTGGGACTGTGCCAGGTATATGGAAAAGGTGTAAATTTAAAAAATTGGAGGGGGTGTTGTTTTGTAGATTTAAAAGGGAGTTATCCATAGAAAAATATTAATTGGTAAAGTCAATATTAATTGGAAGGCCACAAAACAAATCAACAGACATCTATATTCAGCTCCTTCAAGAGCAGTTTATCGACCAAATGTAGGGCATGACTGGGGAAGGGAAGTAGTGGCAGAACTGAACTCCTAGCAGCATAGAATAGCATGGTGATGATAGGGGTTTGGATGAGAGAGATTCATTATTTTATTTTATTTTATTTTATTTTATCTAAAATATTTTTATCCTGCCTTTCTCTTCCAAAATGACCCAAAGTGGCTTACATCATTAAAAAGACAATAATTAAAAACTAAAATCAGTAAGTATGCAAAGATTTTTAAAAGAATTAAACAAATTCTTTGAGCTCCTTCTCCTCAAAGCATGTTGAGTTTATCTGGGTACAGCATGACTGAAGACGGATTATCTCATGTACCATTTTCCTAATGGCACAAGGTATTTTGCTTTCTGTTATTGTTGTTGTTTAGTCATCTCCGACTCTTCGTGACCCCATGGACCAGAGCACGCCAGGCCCTCCTGTCTTCCACTGCCCCCCCAGAGTTGGGTCAAATTCTTGTTGGTAACTTTGATGACACTGTCCAACCATCTTGTCCTCTTGCCTTCACACTTTCCCTACATCAGGATCTTTTCCAGGGAGTCTTCTCATGAGATGGCCGAAGTACTGGAGCCTCAGCTTCAGGATCTGTCCTTCCAGTGAGCACTCAGAGTTGATTTCCTTCAGAATGGATAGGTTTGTTCTCCTTGCAGTCCAGGGGACTCTCAAGAACCTCCTCCAGCACCACAGTTCAAAAGCATCAATTCTTTGGCGGTCATATATACATATGTATATACTGTTATACATATACATTTTTTCGGTGGCTTTGCACACCCAAGAAAAGCACCTGATTTCCTTGCCCTTTTCACAGAGGATGATACCTCAGACAAAACAATTGCAGTTTTCTAGGGATGCATTTTGAGAAGATTTAGGGGAAGAAAGAAAAAGAAAGAAGGAAACTGTTCACCACACCTTATGCGTTTTAAAAGGAGAAAGTGGGTACTCCAGAAACTCCCCTCCATATATAGCAATACGGTTTTAAAGAGTTGTGGCTGGTGGTTTTCTGGTACATCCAAAACTAATGTTGCTTCAGCAAAAGAATTGCTTTGCTCCCACACTCTATCTGGTTCTGTCTCTTTCACAACATACAATTCTATGGGCTTTCCGAATCAATTAATTCCTTCCTTCCTTCCTTCCTTCCTTCCTTCCTTCCTTCCTTCCTTCCTTCCTTCCTTCCTTGCCTGCCTGCCTGCCTGCCTGCCTGCCTGCCTGCCTGCCTGCCTGCCTGCTTGCCTGCTTGCCTGCTTGCCTGCTTGCCTGCTTGCCTGCTTGCTTGCTTGCTTGCGGGCCTGGCACCAAGTGCTTGGGAGAGTGAAGTATTCTTCTTAAGAATTGTTGGAGATCATTTATGATGCATGTGAGTGGTCTCAGTTGTGGGCTGCAAATGACAACTACCAATGTTTGGTTGTTTTCTTATCTGGGTTTCTCTTGCAGTAGGTTACTTCTGATATTTGTCTAACCCAATTAATTAAAAAAAAGAAAGCCTGCTTATATAGGGCCCCATAGCAATTAAAGCACTCTCTGGGCAGTTTACAATTTAATTATGCAACACACACACACACACACACACACACACACACACACACACACACACACACACACACACACTAGTTAGCTCAATTTATCTACCTTGGCTGGAGTATTGCAGTTTAACCACTGAGCCACGAATTGTTGATATTACTCAGACAAGAACAGGTGCTATGCCTTATCTTAGCCTCAGTGGCTGAGAAGCAATGATCCAGATTATATTGGATGATCCAGACTTCATTGCTTTATCAACAGGAATTGCATTTAGCACTTATAATGATACTTTCTATGAGAAAGGGAAGATACTGGTTCTCAGGATGCTAAGTCTCTCCATTTTTTGCCCCCTGGAGGAACAAGATCTCAGGATTAGATTATAGATGTACAGTAGCTGCTGCTTTTTCCTATTTTGTGCAGGTTGTTCAAGACAACCTTTCTTGAAAGCCAACTGAGAAGGTGACGCACCAAATATCAACTTTGAGGAGTGCCTGCTTGAGGCTACAGAAGCAACCACACCCCTTTACACCCAACACACTTTTAATTAGTTTTGCAGGAGCCTGAATCTCTTCCTTTGTGACACCAGAAAGGCTGATGTAACTATGGGAAGAATCTGTGGAAAGAGAGTAGAGAAGGGGATCAGAGCATGGAAATATTACCTTTTGGGACAACAAGTCCTCAAATTGCCTAGCATGAAAATCAAGAGTTTCATGGGGGGGGGGGATCATTTTGTTTGTTGCCACTATACCCATTGCTGCACAGTCAATGTACATAGAAACAGTAGGAAACTGTTGTGGGTCAACCATATAAAAGCCAAAGTGCATGTATCAGAGGCAGGTTTGTGTGTTCAAATTGCATCTGTTGTGATTTTCAGTTAAGAAAGAAAAGTTACTCAAAGCACAGTACAGGTGAGCAAGCTGTGGCTTCCATTTGACTTTTCACCCCTGAGTTGTAACTGCTCCCCACCACACACCTGCTGGCTTCTTTTCCTCCTTGGACATCAGAACTAAACGTTACTCCCCCTGGGAGAAGAATTCCTGTGGCACAATGTTTCTTGAGTGAGAATCACAGAGAAAAGAAAATTTCCCCCTCCCTTTCCTACCTCTGCGGGCTGGGTAGCTCAGAGAGTTAGGTCTCTGGCTGCAGAACCAGATGTTAGGAGTTCTATTCCCCACTGTGCCTCCCGTGAGTAAAGCCAGTCTATGTGGTCTTGGGCTGATGGCAGAAAGTGAGGAGGAATTAAAGAACCTCGTAATGAGGGTGAAAGAGGAGAGTGCTAAAAATGGTCTGCAGCGCAACATCAAAAAAAACTAGGATCATGGCCACTGGTCCCATCACCTCCTGGCAAATAGAAGGGGATGATATGGGGGCAGTGACAGATCTTATTTTCTTGGGCTCCATGATTACTGGAGATGGAGACAGCAGCCACGAAATTAAAAGACACCTGCTTCTTGGAAGGAATGTGATGACAAACCTCAACAGCATCTTAAAAAGCAGAGACATCACCTTGCCGACAAAGGTCCACATAGGCAAAGCTATGGTTTTTCCAGTACCTATGTATGGTAGTGAGAGCTGGACCATAAAGAAGGCTGAGCGCTGAAGAATTGATACTTTTGAATTGTGGTGTTGGAGGAGACTCTTGAGAGTCCCCTGGACTGCAAAGAGAACAAACCTATCCATTTTGAAGGAAATCAACCCTGAGTGCTCACTGGAAGGACAGATCCTGAAGCTGAGGCTCCAATACTTTGGCCATCTCATGAGAAGAGAAGACTCCCTGGAAAAGACCCCGATGTTGGGAGAGTGTGAAGGCAAGAGGAGAAGGGGACGACAGAGGATGAGATGGTTGGACAGTGTCATCAAAGCTACCAACATGAATTTGACCCAACTCCGGAGGGCAGTGGAAGACAGGAGGGCCTGATGTGCTCTGGTCCATGGGGTCACAAAGAGTCGGACATGACTTAACGACTAAACAACAACAACGTGGTCTTGGGCAAGCTGCACAGTTTTAGGGTGCTGCCAGAAGAAGGGAATGGTAAACCGCTTCAAAGTATCGTCTACCTGGGGAACCCTGAAAAAGGTTCACCATTAGTCAGAATTGACTTGATGGGACATGATGATGATGATTCCTACCTGTCCATGATGTTTTCTTAGTCATCATTTCCTCCTAATTCTTCTCACACACATTCAGTAGGATCACAGAATTTACTCTCTAAATCCCCCAACCAGCATGTAGTCCAAAGAAGCAACATTACCTATCTCTTGTATTTTGACAGATAAGACAGGTAGGAAGAATTCCAGCTGACCACGGCAACCTGTTTGCAAAGCACATTACAGATTGTGTTTTATTGTTACACCATCTTGTTGAACACCCTAGAATTGTTACGGTTGATGAGATGATACGGAAATATGCCAGACAAAACCAATGCACTACTCACATTTCTCTGACAGTTTGAATTGTTGACTTAGCAGCCAAGCAAGGAGAGGAGACCAGCTCATTCCATGGTTGTAGTCAATGTGTTATACCAAGAAAGATAATTTCTCTTTACTCCCTTGAAAGAGATTGTGGGCAGAACGGTAGCAGTGTGTGTGTGTTTGTGTGTGTGTGACTACTGGTCATTCTTCAATGTGTTACTTTGGTGACAACAGGAGTCTCAAGTGCATCTTGACAGAGAAGTCCAGAGCCTTAGCAAATGGAACTGATTATCTTAATTCACACCCTTCTGGACTGTTTTTTTGTGACTCAGTCCAGAAACAGCAGTTGTAGATAGACCAGAAGCGGGAAATTCTTAACTAATGTATCTGTGTGTCAGTCACAGTGTGAGGTCTTTTAGCCTCCAAGATTGTGCAAATCAACTTGTTTTGTGTGCAATTGGTACTCAGGACTAATGCATGCATTCATTAGAATGCGGATTTCACAAATGTGGAAAGGCTGACTCAAATAGCTCTCTGGACATTAATAGGGTTTCAGCTCTAATCACATGCTATCTCTAACTTCTCTTTCTGGCCTCAAAACATATGGTCACCTGATAAATAGGTAGGAAGTGCAAGACTTTCTTGAATGACGTTCACAGCACAATCCAGGCATGTTTACTTGGAAGTAATTCCCATCAGGTTAGATAAAATTTAGTCCTTGATAAGTGTGTTTAAGATTGCAACCCTAGGGCCATTGTTTATGATATGAGGGGCACCATTTCTTGAAGGTTCCTGTCCTTCTTGGTTGGTGGGTCACAAAAGAGGATGCTGGAAAAACTGCTGTTGTCCCTAGTATCGTACATACTACAAAGCTGTCTTCCCATCTCCTCTGCTATTTAACGTCAAACCAGGATTTTCATTTCTTTGCCGCAGGTATCCTAAAAGATCCAGTTTTACTTTTCTGTTTTTTCTGAAAACCTCACATCTATTGGAATATGTTGTACACAACTTTGCCTTTGAAGAATTTCCAGAATCTTCAGTTAATCTTCAAAACCAACAGCTAGGCTACTAATCAAGGCAGAGTACAGGAGACAGATATTTTTAAATATCTATATGAACTGTCAGTCATGTTAAGACAAAATTGAGTGTGCTAATTACCAACTATAGCCCTAAACCCTTTTCATCTAGCTCATTAAAGGACCCACTTACTCCCATACAGCCTTGATTTGACCATCTATTCTTCCTCTGAAGTCATCTGTTGGGAACCCCTGTCATCTGAGTTAAGGTTGATAATAGCCAAAGGGGGGGGGCTTTTTTTCATTGTGGCACCCCAAATGTCCCTCCCATGACAGTTGCATTCAAAGTAGCCATGTTAGTCTGTGCACTAGAGAGTGGGGGAGAAGGAGAGAGAAATGTTGCTTCTCCTAAAATGTCCATGTACAACACAAGTAATTAAATACAAAATAAATGAAGGGACAATGTTCAGCTGATGACCAGAACAAAATATTTAGAAAAAGTAATGAATAAGACTTGGAAAATGTTGAACTTCATTTTACTGAGCACAGGAACCACACGATAACTGGGAAAAAACCCAAGTGATTCTTCATGTGTGTGTGTGTGTGTGAGTGAGTGAGTGAGTGAGTGATAAGCAAGAAAAGAAGGCACCTTATGCAGTGATAAAAAGGAGGGGAGGGGATGTCTCCAAGCATTTAATTTTATTTGAGCTCAATGTGTTTCACAAATACTTTTAAAAGTTCTTCTCTGGGTACCAGTCTAGAAACAAAAATTGCAAATACTTACAAATATCATTTTTACACTGCCACTTAGCCTTTTTTTAAAAAGATATCTGAATCACAATTTACCTCTCTACATTTAAATCCCCAGTATATATTACCTATAAGGAATGAAAAACTGAAAGCAAAAAACTTAAATGTGTGTGTGTGTGTACTAAAAATAGAAAAGTGTGCATTAAAAATGAAACAGATGAGAAACTGCTAACAGGAACAACATCACATATTTCTGAGAACTTAGTTTTAGATATAAATTTAGATTTACTCTAGAGCAGGGGTGGCAGTGTAGAGCTCTGCAGAAACAGCTTAACAATCACTCCTATCAGCCATAACTAGCATAGCCATGATGACGAATTATGGATGTTGTCATCCAACAATATCTTGTGGGCTACACATTTCATATTCCTACTATAGATCAAAATTTTAGTCTGTGACTGCCACCACTCCCACTCAGGGTGTGCTAAACAGCAGCATGTGCCCCCCCCACACTCTTGGCTTTTAGCAGGCCACAACAGTACCCGTTCCCCAGTCCAGGGGTTCTGGACCGCCCGCAGGTGGTCTTCCATGAATGCACAGAAGATGGGCAGCAGTTCTCCCACAGCCTTTTCCCACAGCTCCCCCTCAGATTTTTTTTGTTGATGATGGTGTTGTTGGTTCCTGCCTGTCTTCCAACTTATGGTGACCCTATGAATGAATGACTTCCTAGATGTCCTGTTCTCAACTGTTGAGCTCTGTTCTTACAAACTCAAGCCTGTGGCTTCCTATAGGGAGTCAGTCCAGAGGGTGACATGTCTGAGCTCTATTCCTTCTCCTCTCCAGAACAACTCTTTCTTCCTCTTGCGAATCCAACCTGGGCTCCGCCCCACCCACAGGTGTGGCTCATCAGCCTCTGCTACCTTCTTCCTAACTGCGGTTTTGCTCTAACTTCCAGTGCCTTTAGGCTACCCTGTCACCTTTGTGAAGTCCATCATGAGGTGTGGGGCCAAGGTAGATTGGGAAGAACCAGAGCATCCCTTTCACACAGTCATTCTCTTCTGACTGCTAATAAAGAGAGTAGTTTTGTTCCTGCATCCTTTCAAGAGTATTAGGTATGCCGTTCATAGCTATATAAAAACAGCTGTAAATGCCCATTTTCTGATTTTCATTTTGTAAACATGAAGGATGAGATCCTTGCAGTAATGGCTCATGATCCAGATTCTCTTTAAACCTGCTGGCCATAAACTGTTGGGCTTGAACCTCATGAACAGCTCTTTCTTCAACAGATGGTTGTTGTCTTCTACATTTCAGTTCCTCAGAATGTTAACTCTGAAATGGAATGCTTGGGTTGTATGAAGCAGTTCACTAGGTGATGCACCATGCTGGGTAGTTTACAATGTGACAAAAACACAACAATGCATAAAATTAACTCTGACTCCCCCAAACAAAGACGTAAAGAAGCACAGCAGTTCCCCAAGGCTTCAGCCACTGCCCCGAGCCCTTGCAACCCTACGTACAAGTTATTGTCCTGAACTAGTTTAGAGAAGGTCTGACATATATTTTTGCATTTGCACTAAATAGAGTAGATTAAAGAAGTGTCCCCCCAGAACTGCACAGACAATGGACGGAGACTTAGTAGTTCCAAGACTGGAATAGCTATTGGCCGGCTAATATTCAAAATCCCTTGCTCTTCTGAAGTATTCAGGGACACATTGTTTTTATCCAGGGGTTTTGCTGCAGCTAAATAACAAATGCTGTATTAAGAATGGTTAGGCATACTATTTTTGGTCAAACTGCAAATTAGCCTGTCATTATATTTTTGGAAGGTAGGAAATTAAAATATCCTCTCTTTCTTCTGGAAGAATAGCTTTCCTTCGTCTTTCTCCATAACCAGTCAAGGCCATATCCTGCGCTGTCCAGCTGATTTTGCAAGAAACCAGCTTCATATTGAAAATTATATAAAAAGGAACAATTTCATATTTAAACGTAACTGTAAGTTTCAGCTGCTTTTAAAAAAAAATACTCCATATGGCAGTGTGTTTCAGATGGGAACTGTCAAAAGAAAAATGTGTAACTTTATATGTAACATTTTGTACATAGATGGACATGAACTTTTTTTATTGGAAAGCCTCATTGGAAGCCGCCCAGAGTGGTCGACCAGACCAGATGGGCGGGATATAAATCAAATCAAATAAATAAATAAAAAATACTATATTGTAATATCCAGAGCAGTAACTTCACATTTTGAGTGGGCCTCAGAATGGGTGGGTTTCCTCACAGATGTAAAAACAACTTAAAGGGCACTCCAAATCTTAATATTAACATGTATATAAGATTAACCCAGAGGACTAAGAATTAATGCCAAAACTGACCATATAACATGTAATTTTCAAAATCTTATATCTGAAGAATAGCGACTTCAGGAACGCAAAGACCTTCAGTGGCAACCCTTCTATGCTGTCAATAAAATTAGTTGTTAAAAATAAAATAATTGTACACAAAGAGCTTTCTAACAAACATCTGAACCCCAGGAAGTTACTATCCTTGCAAACATGAGAACTACAAGTGTGGATGGACAGCACAGCTGCCTACAGAAGCCTAACCCTCAAAGTTCTTATCTCCATTCCCTCTGGCCTAAATGTCATCCTGTTAAACAGGGAAGTCTTAAGGGAGCTTCTGCTTGACCATAAAGCAGAAACAGTCTTGCAACTGGGAAACTCAAGAAAGCAGATTTTCTAACTTCACCCTTCTGTGTGGGGCTGGCTTCTAGTAGTTTTCAGACAAAGACAGACAGAACCAACAGCATTCAGATCTCCTTCCACGTAGGAAGATCAGGGAGTGACCAAGTAAGACCACTAGAGGTGGGTTTTCAGTTCATACCCATCTTCCCTTCATGCTTTCAGGTCTCATACAAAGAAGCCAAACAATCATTATAAAATGTGTCCAAGAAATTCTTACATGCCATTTCCAAAGAGTATGTTCCATGATTGATAATGCGTGGAATGTGAATATACAGCGTGGTAGACATTAGGCCTGGGGGCCACAACTGACTCTCCTGCCCAAAGCTGTTTTTGTTGCTCCTTTCTGTTACTTTTGTGTGGGTGGGTGGCCCCTGCACTCCCCATATAATTTGGGGAAAGTACAGCTACTGGAAAAATGGTGCCACCAAACTCACTACTGGAACTGTTGCTGGCAACACGGTGCCACTAGACATTTGTGCAAAAAAAGGCTAAAAATTTTGCTTCCTGCCTGTAAGTGAAAAAGATGATCTTTGGACAGAGCTGTTTTATAGACAGACAAAGAGAGAGAGAAAAAATTCTAATGGAGAAAGCCAGAGTCAACTGAAGCAAGACCTGGGGTCCTGATTGAAGCCCAGTGAATCCCCAAAACATGGGAGACCAGCTGCCAACTTCCTCTTTTTCCCTGGGTGCCCTGCAAGCCTGGTAGAGAGCTAATGATGCACAGGAAGGTAGATCAGACAAGGCTGATCAGGTGGTGAATAGGTGGAGATTTTTTTTATTATATAAAATCCATCCATGTTGATTTAACATTGTGCCACCTGAGTACAGCTTATATTCATTTGTTAAAACAACTACCATACACATTACGCTCCTAATCTATACAACATCCTTCTAACCATTGATAGAACAAGTCCCATGTTTGATAATAGTTTGTATCTTCTTTTCCTTTGATTTTTCACTGTTAGTCTATCCATTTTGGCACAGTCCAGTATCTTTTTAATTATTTCTTGATTTGTAGGTGTTCCTTCCTTTTTCCAGTACTGTGCATATATAATCCTCGTGGCTGTTAAAATATGCAATATTAAATATACATTTTGTTTATCAACACTTTCTGGTATTATACCTAACAGAAGGAGCTCTGGCTTAAAGTCTACATGCTTTTTAATTATTTTAACAAGCCATGTATGTATTTTGTTCCAAAAGTTTTTTGCTTTATCACAAGTCCACCAGAGGTGATAATAGGTTCCAGGTTTTTTTAATGATATTTCCAACATTTACTTGAATAGGTGGTGAATAGGTGGAGATTGTTTGTCTCAGTTTGATTGTTTGTAGTGGTGGCCAGCCTTGAGTATCGGAGCAGAACCTCTGAGAAAAAAAGGCATTTGAACCTATCCCATACATTAACCTCTTCTCAGGAAGATCAAGAAGTGAGGTGGGGTGGGTGATGGGGAGCAGCTCAGGGGGGTGAATGCAGCTCTCACCTCCAGAAAAGCTGGTATCAAGGAGGCTCCCACCTCATGGTCTTGCACCCGGGGACATGTCCCACTCTGGTCACCAGCCCTTGACTAACCCAGCATTGGTCTGGGGAAGGTGGGCATTGGTTGGCACACAAGTTATTCAATGCAGGGATCTACTCTTAATGCTGTGCCAATAATTTCTGCAGCAGCCAATCCAAGTCATGTCCAATTTATACTCTTTCTCAAGTACAGTATTAGGATATCAACTGAAAGCCATTGTGTGTTTATTGGGGGTTGGGTGTGTTTGCAGTTATCTCATCTGGGACTGCAGTGTATCCTGTCTATAGCACCTCTTCCAGAAAGTCACGGGTGGCATAGACAAATGTTTGGTGTAGTTTGCTGGACAAGAAATATAATGTGAAGTATTTGCTAGTTGCATCTCCTTATTGTGTCTGTTCTGACTGCTTCCTTAAGAAGGATGAAAGAGACCAAAGATATGTTTCCAGCAGCAAGATAGTGTGTGTGTTGGTGGTGGTAGTTTTAGATAAACCATGGTCAGCTTGAAGATTTCTCTGTCTTCTAATATTTTACGCTCAAACATAGCAATAGACTGTTCAATTGGTTGTGTGAGCATAAATTGTGATGGGGGCCCTTCCTCTTCCCGATCTGCTGTCTTTTAAACTCAACAGCATGAATGTATTAATGGCCTATAGGAATGGGTGATGTTATCCATAGAGGTAAATTAATTGTGGATTATGGGTTTGTACGGGGAGTTGGGTTATAAATCTTGTATTATAATCACTTTCATTGTGTTTGTTTTTTTTCCCCAAGGATTGTCAATAAAACCTTTAAAAATGCTCATGGAACCATAAATTGTGCTGATCCTAAGAGTGAGATACTGTATTTTGGGGAGGATTAGATTAAACCATGGGTACTTTGAATAATTATCTGTCTTGTAACATTTTGCATTCAAACATAGAAACAGACTATCCAATTGGTTGTGGAAGCATAAAGTGTGATTGTGGCCCTTCCGCTCCCCTTAAAAATTTTAGTGAGCTACAGGTGAGAAAAGTGAGTGACTTCTTCAGGTGAGAAAAAACCCGCCCCTTTAAAAATGCCCCATAAAACCCTGTAAAATCAATGAGAAGATGTCAGATATGTTGGAGAAATTCTGGCTCAAAAGGATCATTGGAATATATATGGATCTTCTGTCCAAAGGTCAAATTATTCTGACACAAAGTAATAGAATGAATGATCAAATTAACATGCCAAAATTAATCCCCAATAAAACCTTGATATTGTTCTCATTATTCACTGAGATTCAGTGAGAATTGAACTCCTCCAAAGAATTTGGTGGCAATCTGTGTAAGGGCTATGAGAACTGGAATTGCTAGAGTTCGAAAAAAATGTTCAAGGACTCTCTTTTTGAGATATTTGGATAGGGTAAAGAGTTGTAATATGGATGCAGAAATTGACTACTCACATTAGATTGTTTAGAGGTGAAATAAATGAAGATAATTCCATTAAGTGTTGATTTCCTTTGTTGGATTCTGGTCTGGCTTTAAACGGGAGAATGACATTCTGGAAAGTCGGCTGGAACACTGGTGTACTATCTTTTAAACATAACAGAATGCATGCGTTATAGGAATATTTGATGTTACTCATAGAGGTAAATTAATTGTTGTTTATGGGGCTGTATGGGTAATTAGACTGTAAGTCTTAAATCATAATCTCTTTTATTGTGTATTTTTTCCAATGATTGTAAAAAAAATGGTTTGAATAAAAGTGTTGTGGAATCATAAATTGGGTTGGGGGCTCTTCCTCTGCCCTGAGAGATTTCCATGGTCTGCTTTAGATAAAGGGAGATATAGCCCCTATTAAAAATTCAAAAATGATTATCAATTTATTATAAGCAATTAATAAATTAGGAAGTGTTGAACAGCACCCTAAGAAACCACAGTGTAATCACAGAGGACATTGCCACAAGATTTCCCGATGACTCATTCTGTGATAACATCTTGCTCGCTCTGGGAATTTCCTCTGACATGCTACGTTAGGGCAAGATGGTATTTAAGCACGAGAACCTCTGGAGCTCAGTCAAGCACAACCCTTCTCTGGAGAACAAGCATCTTGCTTCTCAGGACCACAGCCAAGAAAAACATTGCTCGCCTCACTATGAACACCAAGATGGTCGTCACCCTCCTCGCTCTTTTTCTGGTCTCCGCCACTCTGACAGAAGGTAGGCAAATGCTTCACTCCAAACTTGGTCTCGTCTTTGCCTCTGAGGGATACCTTTCTGTTGAAACTGATATGCGGTCTCTGCATGATTGTGCTCAAAAGCTGGAGCCACCAATGCAAATGCCACACTGAAATTATGATAATAATTGCATATTGTTCAGAAAAAAAATGTCCCTGCTGTTCTTTTGGCTCATGTTCTGAATGCTGTAAATGCTGTTTTGATTGCTGTAGAACTTCAAAATTCTGCTGACCCCTTGTGGAAAATATATAGAAAGGATTTCAATCCTTTTCTTGTATTTATGTGTCCTTCTCGGTTTGTGCTCAGCATATTAGATACACACAAATATGTCTTTACAGAAGCTTTAAACTAATTCTTAGATAATACATCTATCTACAGTTGTTAGAAATGACAACTAAATGGAACCTCCAGGTTCCATAGCAGGCTACCCCTGAGCACTGAGTGCTACAAACAGTTGAGAGGGAAGGGACATCATCATTCTTCACCAGCTATTCTTCAAAACAGAATGTATGACAGGTGGACTTTATCCTCATTCAGAAAAATGACACATTCAGATCCAGATGTAGATTGTTTGAGTTATTTCCTCCCCCCTTCCCCAGATCTGTTGAATAGCATCACAGTACGCTAAAATTAATCTCATTCCTACAGCGGTTTATGATGGAAAATAATAACTACCGCTAATTTTGTAGCAGGGGTTCTAATTTTACAGCATTTTTACAGCCCTTTCTGAATGACTCTGAATTGGGCCTGAAGGCCAGTTTAAAGAGGCTTTTGGAAAATTGTTTCTAATGAGATTTTAAACATTAATATGCATTCGATTGTTGGAGTATTATTCTATTTAAGCCAATTTCTATTCTTCTGTTCCTTTATAGCCACCCCCCTGGCTCGGTTCGGAAGTGAGCTTCGGTGCCAATGTATAAGCACTCACGCCACTTTCATCCCGCCTTCTAAAATCCAGGATGTTACACTGACCCAAAGTGGGCCCCACTGCAGCAATGTTGAAGTTATGTAAGTACCCTTTTTGTTCCCTCTCTGAGCATTCTTCAGCTGGAAAACCCTGAAAAGGGTTCCCAAATTTGACCGAACAGTCAAATTGATGATTATTATTAGGAAATAGCAACTGTCTGCAAGTGATGTCTAACTCTTCTGATTTATTTTAATTGCAGCGCTACTCTTAAGGACGGCCGACAGATATGCTTGGACCCCACCAAGAACTGGGTGAAGGTGATCATCAAGGCCATACTCAAGAAGTAAGTTGTCATACTCAACTCTTCCCAACTTCAGAGTGTGATCTTATATATATACTACCTGTATCTATGCAGATGTAAGCTCTACTGAGTTTCATGGGACCTACTTCCAGCTAGATCTGCTCAGGGCTGAAGCTTCCATTTTCCTTTAAGTAAACCTTGAGCCTGAGAACTGAATTGTGTCCCATCACCTCACTGAGTCCCCTGCCCATGCTTTACCCGAATCTATCACCAGTACTCCAACAGGCCAAAGAGTCATAAACAAAAGTGGAGATTTTAATAACCTTTCCTAATTGCTATGAACATTGTTTACAGAGATATCATGTGCCTAAAGAGCCCTATAAGGTACATTTGGCAAAAGAACTGGTTTTGATCTCTCTGAAATTGACTAGATGACTTTGAAACCTGAACACAGAGTTAGGAGACCACATAAGTGAACAGAAGTCAATCTCTCACCTTGCCCCAGAAACTGAATCAGACCTTTAATGCTACCAAGTTTTTGTAAAATTGTGTAGCTTATTCCATTCTGAGTAATTCTTGTCAACGTTTTGTCGCTAATCTCTTCCTGCTTTAATTTATTCCAGTGCTGAAGACAACATCTAATCTCAATAAGAAGGAACGCTTCAAGAATCTCTTTATTGAAAGAAACTGAGCCATTTTCATCAAGACAGAACACTTTTATAACCCAATGTATAACTGCATTGCTAGAAAGATTTTCTAAGGATATGTCACATATGTGTTGAAAAATCTATATGAGGAAAGTGTGAAGAAAGATGTGATGGAAAATGAAGGAAATCAGGAAATTGCAACAAACGCCTGAAACGAAGGTGCAGCCGTGACAGCCAAGTGAATTGGCAACAGATCTGCTCCCTTGGGGCATGCAAGGGCAAACTAGTACAGTTGCATCCAGAGGGCTATGAATCAGAGCCAGCTTCAATGCTACCTGTTGTGAGTCAGCAGTGGTTAGAATACCAGTTTCAGAAAATGCAGGTTCAAATCCCTGTTCAGCCATGAGAGTAACCTAATTAATTTTGGCTAATCACTAATCCTTAGCTTAATCTTCATTGTAGAGCTACTGTGAAGTTTGCAGGATGGGGAACAGAAAGAAAGAAGCAGGTACACTGTGCTGACGATGATAGGGAAGGGAAATAGCTTTTAAAAAATTTATATTGTTTTCAATTTGTGAGATTTCCTAAATTATTATTTTTCTCTTACCATGGTCACATGTATATTTATTATACCTGACATACTTTTCTATTTGTTAGAATTTATAAATGGTCATATTTAAGTTGGGGAAAGTATTTATTTAAATATTTTTTAAACGAATTGCTTTGGTTGTTTCAAACTTAAGTATTCTTGAAGGAGAAATGGCATTTCGAAGTATTACATTTTGTACTTGATAAAATGTATGTCCTTATTTATGTATTTATTTATTGAGAAATAATGGTGAACACTGTTAAAATATTTTTGTACACATTTTGTATGTTGATTAAATTATTATTAATATTATGCTGAAATACACGTTTGTGTGTCGTTTTGAGTACCATACTTAAAATGGTCAAGAACATTTGGTCTCATTTTCTTCACTATCCACAGAGGTCTTGTGATATTAGCATTCCAGCTTTTATAATAAATGGGGTTTCCCTGGTTCCTGTAAAACAGTAAAATTATTGGCAGTGGGAAGGTGGAATGCTTCCCATAAGATAGCTGTGGTGGCTGGGGGATTGTGGCCCTTGTTGTCAAACCAAAAAGAAAAACAAACAAAAAACCCACACCTTTTCCAAGCTATAGTCTATTCAGTGATGAAAGGTTTAAACATACGCATCCTGCATCAAACTGAAGCATCAGGTGTGACACATAAACAATATTCCTGCAGGTTCGGGAAATCTGAGAGTTGTAGTCCAAGAAATAATTTCACTAAGCCCTGGCTCGAGCTTTATATTTCTTACTCATTTCTCTCTCTACATCAAAATCATGGGCATGGCGTCCACACTCTGAAAGGCATCTTGCATTTAAATCAGGTATTCAGCTGGTCTCACAGAGAAATTCTTCCACTTTTGCTGCATCGTTAGTGGAGAGACACCGTTCTAGTTTTACTGCATCATTAGTGATGGCCTAAAACAGTGGTTCCCGACCTTGGTTTCCAACCCACCTGTTCTTGGAGTGGAACCAACTACCTTGGGAGGTGGTGAGCCTTCCAACGCTGAAGACATTCAAGAGCAAATTGGACAAACATCTGTCAGATCTTGCATTTAAATCAAGGATTCAGCTGAACCTGGTGCCTGCAAACTCAAGGAGAAATTCTTCCCCTTTTATCATTCGTGGAGAGACACGCTTCCAGTTTTACGGCATCATTAATGATTGCCTAAAAAGCTTAGAGATGGGCGCAAACATGCAGTTCATTATTCACTTTTAAATACAATAGCAGTTTTGCTTCTCAGTCAGCTTAGAATGGTTGGCAGTGGTTTGCAATCCAACAAAGTACTGGACTGCATATGATACTGTGACATATTGTGGAGGATACTTTCCTGTTGTTGTTTTTTTAAATTGGTGGTCACCCAAAATTTAGTTTCAGATTGATCACCACCATCCCTATTTCTTATTAATGTTATCCCACGGCTGACCATTATTGGGATTGGCACTACAGGCCTTGATAGCATCTTATGCCTAAATTGAGCCAGATGCAATTCTGACTTCCATAACAAACTGCCTGGTCACTCTCCTAGTTATTTGGGTGCATGATTTGGGTGACTCAAAAATAATTGTGGGGTGAATCCCACCTTGGCTTCTTTCTCATTTATATGTATGCCGGATATTACTGCTACAGGAAGTAGCCTCCTTGATCATTCCTTAAGCCAAAACAAAGCAATGGGCTAGCCAGTGGGCTAGGTTATCTTGTAGAGCAGTGGTGTGTTGGTCCCTATGTATTGTTGGATTGTAACCAAAGAATCTGGACATAGTCATAATATGCTGGTGCTTTAAAATCTGCGCATGATCTCAGAACAGTTTTCCACCCAACTCAATGTGCTTTTTTGACCCTTTAAAGCTCAAGTTACCTGAGGGGGTGTCTCCTCCCATACTTAATGTACCCAGACCATGAGGTCACCAATGGAACTCCTATGTAAGATGGCTTCAGTAGATGAGGTGAGGCAGGTGGCTACAAGAGAGGGGGCCTTCGCACAGAGGGTAACCTCTTTATGGAATGCCCTCCCAGGAGATTCTTACTTGGTGTCTACATTATGGTTCTTTTTGATGCCAGATGAATACCTTTTTACTCTCCTAAACATTCTAAGGAGAGTTTTAGTAGATTTTGGACTACAGCTACCAGTCCACTACCCACAGCTATCTCCTGCTGATTTTAATTTTGCTTCATTTGCTGAAATGGAAGTTGAAGGCCAGTAAGATTTGAGAAACATCTGGGGACCCAAGTTTGAAATCACTATTGCCAAAAAGACTGCTCTGGAGATAAACATGTATTTTTGTGGTGACCCAAAGCTTAATTTGCAATTTCCATTCCTTATTTGCAGTGGTTGTGTTGGGTCATCACCTTGTCAAGGAGTGTTTAACACAAGCAACAGTCTTGATGTGAGGAATGCCATGTGGTTTCCAAAGGAGACAGCCTCTTAATCACAGAGATAAAGCCTGATGTTTTCATGAGCTTCTTTTTGAGGGTGCTGACGTGTTTTCGAACTTCCATGATGGGCTTGAACACACACACAGGAAAGAGAAGGCACTACAGGGCAGAGGACTCCAGGGGGTTCCCTGCTGAGACTTGCCTCTCTCCTGCTTTTTGCTGTGGGTCAGAAGAAGTTGCTGTTTGTTTGACTGCCTCTCCTCACATTCAGCAGTTGCCAGTTGGCACCTTTTCCTCCATAACAAAAGGAGCTGTTTAGGCATGCTTATTAAGGCACAATGCTTTTTTTTTTTTTTTTTTTGGAACAGTGTAGCTGACCCTGAGCTACCCAACTAACAGTGAATGAAAACAATCAGAACTGCTTCAGTGTTTCAGAGGAAAAAAAATTACTTACTTGGCTTCATGCAATGCATAATTTATCTCATTTGTAAGATATGGTGGTTACTTCTTCAGAAATCTTCTTCAGAAATATTTGGACAGAAAAACATCTACTTCTGCTTCACTGACTATGCAAAAGCCTTTGACTGTGTGGACCACAGCAAACTTTGGCAAGTTCTTAAAGAAATGGGAGTGCCTGACCACCTTATCTATCTCCTGAGAAATCTATATGTGGGACAGGAAGCAACAGTTAGAAGTGGATATGGAACAACTGAGTGGTTCAAAATTGGGAAAGGAGTACGACAAGGCTGTATATTTTCTCCCTGCTCATTTAACTTATATGCAGAATACATCATGTGAAAGGCTGGACTGCAGGATTCCCAAGCCATAATTAAGATTGCCGAAAGAAATATCAACAACCTCCGATATGCAGATGATACCACTCTGATGGTAGAAAGTGAGGAGGACTTAAAGAACCTCTTAATGAGGGTGAAAGAGGAGAGCACAAAAATGGTCTGAAGCTCAACATAAAAAAAAACTAAGATCATGGCCACTGGTCCCATCACCTCCTGGCAAATAGATGGAGAAGATATGGAGGCAGTGACAGACTTTACTTTCTTGGGATCCATGATCACTGCAGATGGAGACAGCAGCCACAAAATTAAAAGATGACTGCTTCTTGGGAGGAAAGTGATGACAAACCTTGGCAGCATCTTAAAAAGCAGAGACATCACCTTACCGACAAAAGTCCGCATAGTCAAAGCTATGGTTTTTCCAGTAGTGATGTATGAAAGTGAGAGCTGGACCATAAAGAAGGCTGATCGCTGAAGAATTGATGCTTTTGAATTGTGGTGCTGGAGGAGGCTCTTGAGAGTCCCCTGGACTGCAAAGAGAACAAACCTATCCATTTTGAAGGAAATCAACCCTGAGTGCTCACTGGAAGGACAGATCCTGAAGCTGAGGCTCCAATACTTTGGCCACCTTATGAGAAGAGAAGACTCCTTGGAAAAGACCCTGATGTTAGGAAAGTGTGAAGGAAAGAGGTGAGGGGGATGCCAGAGGATGAGATGGTTGGACAGTGTCACCTAAGCTACCAATGTAAATTTGACCAAACTCCGGGAGGCAGTAGAAAACAGGAGGGCCTGGTGTGCTCTGGTCCATGGGGTCACAAAGAGACCAGCATGACTCAATGACTAAACAAAGTAGATAAGTCCAGGATAAAAATCAGCATGTTGCTCTTTCTCCAGTGAGCTTAAGATGGCCTATATGAAAGAAGAAATCTACAGTGAGAAAATAACTCTTTGAACTGCTCCCAGAATCCTCAGAGATCATGGCACTGCCCCTTGCTGGCTGGGGGATTCAGAGCTGCAGACCAAGAAATAACTTCTTCAAAGTCTGCCAATGCCATAAGAGAAGGTTATGGTGGGGAAAGTGAGACTGGTCTAAGATCACAAGGAAAGTTCACAGCTAACTGAAGACTGAGTGCCTTACCCGGTCACCTGAAGGCCAGCACACCAAACTTTATTGCTAAGTGGTCAGCTTAATAATATAATAATTGGAGATGGGCACTAACCAGTTCATCCCAGTTTGTCCTAGTTCATAAAGGCAGCAGCACAGGTGCTGCTAACGCCTTCCCTGCCTCCTCTGGCTCAAACAGTCATCAGGCCCAGCTTGCTTGTTTTTCCCCCACCTCTATTAATCTCCCAGTCATGAGCAACAGCACAGATTTCTCTGCTCCACACTTTGGTCTAAGTGAGAGATCAGTCAAGAGGATGGGGCTGAGAAGCCTGAGCTGTTGCCTGGCCTGAAAAATCTGCCAAAGAGGTGGGAAAAAGCAAGCAAACTGGGCCTGATGAGTAGCTGTTTGAATCAGAGGAGGTGGGGTAGGGGAGCAGTAGCACCTGTGCTGCCCCCTTTACAAATTGGGACAGTTTGTGCCCATCTCTAATAATAATCATGCACCATCAAGGCAGTTCTTACTTATGTCAACCCTTTCCAGGGTTTTCTAGGTACAAAGTACTCAGAAGTGATTTACCATTCCCTTCTTCTGGGGCATCCCAGGACTATGCAGCTTGGCCAAAGCCACACAAGCTGGTTTTTGGCACGTTGGGGAATCAAACTCTCAACCTTTAGCTCTGCAGCCAGAGACCTAACTCATTGAGCTACTCAGCCAGCTCAAAGGGTTACCAATTAGCAATAATAACTATTAAATGCAACCTTTGGATTTCATGTACCAGCCAGCAAGGCAGGGACAGCTCTTGTCTGTTTAGACTGTATCAAATCAATGTCTGACAGATTGACAGTCTTAGTCAATATAGCCCACTAGGTGAGGTTTGGCCCAAGACAGTTTTCAATATATGATCCAGATCAAGGTGGAGTTCCTTTCTACCCAGAGATGTAAAATGCTAATTTTCCAGCTACATATACCAAAATACCCTGGGAGGTGTGGTCCAAACAGATGCTTATTTCCAAGTCTGTTGCTACCTGCAGAAGCTCATGGGTTCCTAGCCTAAAGCAAAGTCTCTTAGCTACCAATTGATTAAGAAGAGTCCTGAGACTTTAAGAGTGTAATATAATAAAAACGTTTATTGAAATCATATGACCCACAGAAATATGCAAAGCCAATCAATGCAAAAAAAAAAAACCAAAGGGAAAGAGAGAAAGAAGAAAAGACAACACATACATACAACATTCAGGCATCTGCAAGTAATGCAGCTCTTCTATATATTGCAACCAGGAAAAAATTAGCAACTTGAGCCATTATCTAAGAATTCTGGAAAGATCCTTTTTAGATAAAGAAAGGTGGCAAACAATCTTCTCCCACCTGTGTTACTATATTTCTCAGCCAGATGAGCTAAGATCACACAGTGGTCCAGTGTAGGTTCCATTAGTATGAAAGCCAATCTGTTCCAGCCCTAGTATTTTTTGTTGTTGTTGTTTCCATCCAGGTTGTCAAGGTGCCTTGCGTAGAGCTTGCCTACGATGGCAACAAACTGACAGGGTAGTAATTCCCTGATAAATGTGGATCTCCTTTTAAATGATTGCTTTGGCCTATATAGTAAGGACACCCTCTTGGTTTTATCTATTAAGCTACAGGCAAAGATCATCAATGAAAATGCTCTTTTAGAAGTTCAGGGGGAAGCCTGGTTGGGCCTTGTACCTTCCCAACATTTAGACTGCCAATTAGGGCTTTTATTTCCTTTGGGTTCATTGGAAGCTAGGCTGGTAAATTAATTCTTACAAAATCTGTAAGGGCATGCTCGGAGGCTAGTGGGCCACAAAAATATATTGGAAAGGTGCTCCTTCTATACCTGTGCCGATACCAGACAGTGTAAGGGACCTGACATATTAGCCAAGATGCAGGTGACCAAGGTCAGGAACTGTTTGCTATTATTAGATACAGCAGCGTTAGGCATTAAGTCCCACCTCTCCTTTTGTAGCTTACTTTTCTTGCGAGCTGTTACAAATTTATACTGCTTTTCTTGCTCGTAGTATTTATTTCAGAGCATATTCATTTGATTTGATTGGTAAGCTATAGACCGCAAAACAGTTTCCTCTTTTGAAGAGGAATCCTGTGATAAAGTAACTATAGTTCTAGAAAGTGAAGTAAAAGCTGCTCTAAAAGCACTTGGAACAAACAAATTCTTACGACCTCTGTCTGAGGAAGTGGACTTGTCCATAGAAGCTCACATTAAAATATAGCAGTTAGTCTTTAAGGTGCTACAACATATTTGTCTTCTTTATTTTTTTTAATTCCCTTTAGTTTTGGCCTGAAAGTCTCCTTCCTGGTAACTTTCCAAGGTTGATAATCACACTTTACCCCTTTTCCATGGAAGCTGGAATCACTGTGGGGAGCTGCTCGCTCCCTGACCACTTCTCTGGAACTGCCTTCAAGAAGTAATTTGGTTGAAGTTTTGTAAAAAAAAAAAAAAAACTCCATTTCTGGAAAAGGTCTTACTTTCTCTTTATTATTCATGCAAGTAAACTCTGGACTCCTAAATTTAATAACATCCATTGGTACCTGCATATTTATACAAGTGCCGGGTTTTAAATCAGCTGTACCAACACTGAGGGAAACCTGCCCTCAGGAAGCATGAAGAAAAGAGTGGGACGGAGTTCCTCCAGAAGAAGGTGGGCAAAATGTATCCCATAGGACAGTGGTCCCCAACCTTGGGCCTCCAGATGTTCTTGGACTACAACTCCCAGAAGCCTTCACCCCACCTCTGCTGGCCAGGATTTCTGGGAGTTGAACTCCAAGAACATCTGGAGGCCCAAGGTTGGGGACCAATGCCATAGGACACATGCCAGGGTGGGTGGGTTGGTGGGTGGGTGGGTGGGTGGGTGGGTTGGTTGGTTGGTTGGTTGGTTGGTTGGTTGGTTGGTTGGTTGGTTGGTTGGTTGGTTGGTTCAACCCTAGAAACCTTCAAGGTCAAACATTTAAAAATAGCACCTCCCCCAAATGGCCTATTTTGACAAAAAAAATGCCTCTGGTGGCATTCTTCTGCTGTCAGCCTTGACGCTTCCCCTAAGAACCCGCCCACTCCCTGAAACTAAGAAAACAAATGTAAATCACCCAGGCAAGCTTCTTTTAAAGCCATTTTTGGCCATTTTCAGTGGTCTTCAGTCCAATCCCCAAACTCTCAGACCTCTTGCACCCCTGTTGTAGGATGTTAGAGAGAACCCCTTTTCCACTTTGCCTTGTTTGTGCTGCAGAAATATTTATTCCATAAATAAAAATTCTATTTCTATTCTACAGGCTACATCTCCATCAAGGTCGAGATGTAGCCAGTAGACATGTATGGAGACACACGTCCCAAGCAAAGAGACAAAATGTCAGTTTGCAAGGATGTATGCGTGCATGTCTGCGTGTGAGACAGAGTGGGAGACAGAATGTGTGTCACTCAGCTTCAGTCACCTGGAGGCACAGAACAACAGTATTACAACACTATCTCAACCATCTTTGTACGCTGTGGATTTCCTGTAATTCTGTATGGTGCAAGAGAAGAAAAATATCTTCTTTGACCAAAGTCCAACACTCTGGGGTGATATTTTAAGGCAATAAATTTAGCTTCTGATTTATGTTGTTGAAAGAGATGTTTTGCAAAGCAAGTCTAAAAGACAAAAGGATTTCTGCATAACAACCACTCTGCTTTCTAAACAAGATTCATAAAACCCAGGAAGCAACTATTCAATATAAGTGCTTCAGTGGAATGAACCAAATTGCCAGATGACTGCATCCAGGATGAGAGTGTAAGAATAAATTGATTAGTTTTATCTTGTATTTCTGTGAATGGAAAAACATTCAGAGTGAACCAGATGTCCCCCTTCTTGGATGCAAACCTTAAGGGGTCTGAGTGTGTCAGTGAAGCTCAGAGCAATGCCATCAGGAGGTCAGATTCCATTACAAGCCTGGATTTCTAGCAGGATCACCCAAGGTAGAATGGTCACAGCTGAGACAACAGGCTAAGATGCATCCACCTGCTTCAAGGCAGCTACAAAGCAGCAGTGGTAGCTATCTGTGACACCAGCAGAGAAGATAACAGCAGCCACACTCAAATTAACTTTTGTTAGTACTGCATAGAAAGTGACAATGGTGAACTCCTGCTGAACTTTCTTACCATGAAAACCTAAGATAAGACAGTCCAAAATGAAATGAGATAGTGCTGGAAGACGACTCCCAAGTTGGAAAGCACTCAATCATCTACTGAGGACAAGTACAAACAGCTCCATTGCTAATAATGCAACTAAATTAAAGCTGAAAGTATGTCTAGTGGCTGACGTACACTGAAGTGAAAATTAATTCTGATGCTGCACAACACATACAATTAAAACATGGAGCATGAAAAGTATGACTTAAGGTAAATTGGAAACCGTAAAGCAAGAAATGGAATGTATAAATGTTACATTGCTTGAGGTCAGTAAACTCAAGTGAACGGGAATGAGACATTTTCAGTCAGGCAATTAACTACAAAATATTGTACTTTGGAAATGAGAAATCTAGAAGAAATGGAGAGGCTCTAATACTGAGGCAAGATGTAGCACAGGCTGTTTGGAGCTGTAATGCACAGTCTGACTGAATAATATCAGACTCCAGGAAAAACCTATCTACATAACCATGATTCAAGTCTATGCTCCCAACTGCCAGTGCTGAAGAAGAGGAAATTGAAAGGTTTTAATGCCAGAATCCAAGAAGAAATTGATCACACTCCAAAACAAAGCTTGCTTATAATCATAGGTGATTGGAACATAAAAGTAGAAAACAAAGCACAACCAAATGTTGGAAAATTTGGTCTAGTGGACAGAAATGAAGCAGGAAGCAAAATTCATAGCATTCTGTGAAGTTAACAATCTGTTTATTGTAAATACATGCTTCAAGTAACTGTACAAACAACTGTACACATGGAGATTGCTACATGATCAATATAGAAATCAAATATGTACTTGGAAGCAGGAGATGGAGAAACTCTATTCTCTCTACCAGAACAAGACCAGGAGCGGATTGTGGTACTGATCGTGAATTATTAATATCAAACATTAGAGCAAAGCTGAAAAATAACACTAAAAGAATTTTAGTGCCAATATGAAATTTAAACACAATTCCTGATGAATTTAAAGTCTATATAAGAAACTGATTTTCATTACTAAACTCAATTGACTGGGAACAAAAAGAACTGTAGAGCGAAACCAGAGATATTATCAGGAAAGAAATCAAAGAAACAATTCCTGTAGTAAAAAGAAAGAAAGAAAGAAGACAAGCCTAGATGGATCAGGGAACAAACATTTAAAATTCTAAAGGATAGGCAAGAAGCAAAAGTAAAAAGTGACAGAAATAGAATCAGAACTCTGAATGCAGTTTGTCAGTGAATGTCACATAGAGACAAAGAGAAATATTTCAATAACCAGTGCAAAGAAATAGTGAGGAACAACAAAACAAGAAAACCAAGAGATCCATTCCAGAAGATTCAAGAAATCAAAGGGAAATTTAAGCCCAGATTACAAATGTTGAATGACCAACAGGGAACCACACTATCTGTTCAGGAGAAAATAATGAGACGATGGGAAAAGTATATGGAAGACCTATACAGAAGAAAAGGATGGCAGACTCTTTTGAAGAGGAATCCTGTGATAAAGTAACTATAGTTCTAGAAAGTGAAGTAAAAGCTGCTCTAAAAGCACTTGGAAGAAACAAATCGCCAAGGGTGGATGGAATACCAATAAAACTGTTTCAAGCAACAGAGACTGAATTTGTCAAAATCCTACTAAGAATATGCCAACAAATATGGAAAATAAAACACTGGCCCACAGACTAGCAACACTCAATATACCCTCTAAGCCCTAAGAAAGAAAATGCCAAGGGTACAGTAACTATAGGACCATTGCTTGAATTTCCAATGCAAGCAAAGTGATGCTCAAGTTGTTGCAAGAAAATGTTCCTTGGAACTTCATTGTTTTGCTGCACAAATTGTATTTTGGATAAGAAGCTACCATCAGAACAGAATATGGAGAGACAAAATTGTTTCCTATAGAAAAAGGGGTCAGACAAAGGGTGCATTTTATCCCCTTATCTGTACACAGAACATATCGTACAGAAAGCCAGACTAGATTCAGATGAAGGAGGAGTGAAAATTGGTGGAAGAAATATCAATAATTTAAGATACATAGGCGACACCATCTTACTGGCAAAAAGTAGCAAAGACATGAAATGATTTTTAGTGAAAGTGAAAGAAGGAAGTGTCAAAGCAGGGCTGCAGTAAGACAGTGCAGGACTGCTGGGATAACTGCTAAATAGCTCAGTAGTTTAGAACAGAGCCACAGGTTGGAAGTTCGATTCTCCAGTGTGCCCTCTTGGCAGGGCCGGGACTCAGGGGTCCCTTTCAGGTCTGCAGTTCTAAGATGATGGTGATGATGATGATTAAGAAAACAAAAATCATGACTGCAGAAGAACTACACATCTTTATAGTAAAAGATTTTGTTTAGCTGGATTCAGTCATCAATCCAAATGGAGTCTGCAGCCAAGAAATCAGACAAAGACAAGACTCAGAAGGGCTGCAAGGAAGGAATTTTAGAAGATCATCAGGTATATAAGGATGTGTCACCGGAAACCATGATCATCCACATTCCTGTATTTCTGATCACCATGTATGGGTGCAAAAGCTGGATGGTAAAGAAAGTTGACAGGGGAAAAAATTATTCATTTGAAATGTGGTGCTGGAGGAGAGCTTTGCAGACACCCCAAACTGCCAGAAAGGCAAACAAGTGAGTCCTAGATCAAATCAAGCGTTAACTATATCTTTGAGCACATTGTGAGAAGGCAGGATTCTGTGGAAAAGACAAGAATGCTGGGAAAGGTGGAAGGCCACAAGAAAAGAGGAAGACCATATAGAAGATAGGACTCGCCAAGGGAAGCCGCAGGCTTGAGTTTACAAGAGCTGAGCAGGGCAGCAGAGGACAGGACCTTCTGGAGGTGGCTCCTTCATAGGGTCACCATAAGTCAGAGATGACTTGACGGCACATAAAACAACGACAACATAAAATAAGAACATATTTCATTATCTTCTGAAGCTATCATACACAAAAGGCCCTCCTGTTCTAAGTCAGGTAGAGGTTGAATCTCTAGCTGGCATGCTCGTGCAGCACAAAATGGCCCTCGGCTACCTTCTTAGCTGTGACGCTGGTCTATGCTTCTGGTTGAACACCACCTGTTGCCAATACAGTGGACCCTTGACTTACAGATGGCTTGACTTACAGACTTTTTGAGTTACAGACTTCTCTGGCCGCAAAATTTAGGTTTGACTTGCAGCCTGAGATTTGACTTACAGACCAGAAAAAAACCAAAATGGAACAAAAATGGCCTGTTACGGGATTAATCGGTTTCAATGCACTGTAGGTCAATGGAGACTTGACCTACAGACTTTTTGACTTGAGAACCGCCTTCCAATACGGATTAAGTTCTCAAGTCAAGACCCCACTGTATATTAATCGGGGTGGGATTTTTTGAAACTGATATTGCCAAGTTACATCAAATAGCCTCAGATATACGCAAAACGTATAGTCCTCCTGGGTGGTCCCTGTGGGGATGGTTGACTGATTGGTTCCCTGGATGGGGATGCGGATGATTACTATTTGCTGGGTTGGTCATCTTCCTGGCTTTGTGCGTTCTAATCTGTTGCTGTATCGAGGCCACCCCTGCCATTATGCAATGTATTTGCCCTCACCAAATGCGCTCCTCTTTTTATTAAATGAAACACCTTCGTGGACATTGATGCTACATGCTTATCTCAGTTTCTAGAGGGGGGGGCTGTAAGAAGGGAGCAAATGCCAAAGAAGAAGAACTTTGTAAAGAAGACTCAACATTCCTTAGATATAAACTTGCTCTGTGCATGGGTAACTGCTTTGCTGAGATGTGAGAAATTATAACCATTTCATATGTTCTTCAAGGACCAATCAACTGCTGCATACTTTTGTTCTTTTTAAAGAACTGTATAAAAACTTGAACCCTGTTGATCTTGGGGGGTACTCACCCTCCTGGGCACCCAAGTGTGTGCTTGTTTTATCTGAATAAATCTGTTGCCCTTTCCTCCAAAAACCTGTCTGCTTATTACTATTGCTTGAAACTTGGCTTAATGAAATTAGCTAAGAGACTGAGCTCCGGGAATAACAAAAGTACTGAATTGAGAGCTGGTGGGTGCATGCATTGCAGCCCATCAAAGTACAGTATTTGGACCAAAGCAGGAAGCAGAGCTCCAGCATTACAATTCATGAGACTTCTTTTTGCTAAAGTTCTGACAGCAGTGGCAGAATACCTAGAAAATTCCCCAAGTGTTATGTGTAATGTAGGGAGGCCTGTACCTGTTGTGCACATGAAAGTGTTCCAAGAGCATGCTTTTCTGTCTAGCGTATGGATTGCTATATTATTTGGTTAATAAAATTTTACCCCAAGTCTGAGCTCAATTACCTGGATTCCCCTCATGCCTTTTTAAGCCCTGCTCTCATATTGTGATATCACAAGGATCCACCTTGTTACATCACAAACAGCCATGCCTGTGACATCACAATAACATCTGTGCCCCTAATTTCAGGTATGGATTCTGAAATCTCAGTGAATGGAATATTGCTCTCTAGGCAATCCTAATTGAGACTGCAAGTGGAAAAAATCTGTTATGCCATGGGATTGTGATTTTTCTGTATCGAAGACTGCCATATTCTAATTCCCAAACCCTGGTATCTTTACCTGCATCAAATGTAAATTGATTGCTAATTATGAAGTGGGAAAACCATTTTCAGGAGGGCTTCCAACCACAGATTACAGGTAAACATTACATATGAAGATTTTATCTAGAAGACACACTCTCTCACCACCCAACTGGAACAGGTAGAATCAATAAAGAGTTGTATGTTAGTGGATAGACTGGTTAACTGGGACTCAGGAGGCCTAGGTTTGAATCCCTATTCAGGCATGGAAGCTCACTGGGGGTGTGGAACTGGTAGAACCACTCCCTAAATATTTCAAATACCTTGAAAGCCCTAATGGTTCCAACTTGACATCACACAACGACTCTTTGAGATGCTTGGTTTTAAAACCTGAGATTATCTAACTTTTATCAGTTCCTTTCTTCCTTTGTGTGAATCAAACTAAATTATAAAAGACATGCATTAGGTGCTGGGGTGGGAATTATTCAGCAGGGAAAGGCAAGTGGGAAAAAGTTTGGGCATCCCTCCCATGATTCCCATGATCTTCATGCCTCACCTTCACCTGCCCTGATGTTTACCTAACCCTTTTCCTTGGAAATAATGTAAGGACTTCAGTGACCCAATGAATGAATGACTTCCAAAATGTCCTGTCCTAAATTGCCTTGCTCTGTTCTTGTAAACTGTGCGTTCCTTTGCAGAGTCAGTCTATATTGTGGCAAGTCTGGGCCTGGATCCCCCTCTTCCTCATCCTCTCCAGAACAGCTCTTTCTTCCTCTTGCCAATCCAATCCAGTCCCGCCCCACCCACAGGTGCAGCTCATCAGCCTCTGCCACCTTCTTCCCACGTGGGGCTTTGTTCTCACTCCCGGTGCCCTTAGGCTGTTCTGTTGCTGGGACGTCTGTGGAGTCCATCAACGGCATGGGCCAAAACCTCATGAACAGCTCATTCTTCAACAGTTGGTTGTTGCCTTTTACTTCTCAGTTCCTCAAAATGTTAACTCTGAAATGGAATGCTTGGGTTGCATGAAGTAGTTCACAAAGAGCTGCTCTTGTATTTCACGTGTTGCAGAGAAATTCTCCAGACTTTTGCTTGAGGGGCCATTGACATTTTGGCATGAGGATGTTGTGCAAGGACTACACACGTACGACATACTTCAGCAATGAGTGAGTGTGTGCTTTCGTGCCAACTTGGAATGGATGGAGATGGGAACCCAAACTCTAAAGCCAACTCATGCACAAAGACCAGACTTTCCCTTCCATCAGTGCCAACTGCTCTGAGACTTGACTCCCTGACCTAGAAAAGCACAGCAATTCCCCAAGGCATCAGCCACTGCCCTGAATCCTTGCAACCTTATTTACAAGTTACTGGCCTCCACCAGATTAGAGAAAGTCTGCTGTGTATTTGTGCATTTGCACTAAATAGAGTAAGTTAAAGAAAAGTGTACCCCAGAACTGCATGCTATTATTGATCAAACAGCCTCATCCTGTTAAACAGAGAGGTCTTAAGGGAGCTTCTGCTCTCATTTGCTTGAAATTAAAGTAGGAACAGTCTTTCAGTTTGGAAAAAAAGCAAAGCAAAGCAAAGTGTGCTGCTTATATACCGCCCCATAGCACTTCAAGCACTCTCTGGGCAGTTTACAAGTTCATTATGCAGGCTACACATCTCCCCCCCCCCCAGCGAGCAGGGTTCTCATTTTACCGACCTCGGAAGGATAGAAGGCTGAGTCAACCTTGAGCCGCTACCTGGGATTGAACCCTAGGTCGTGAGCACAGTTTTGGCTGCAGTACAGTGGCTTAACCACTGCGCCATGAGGCTCTGAACCCTGAGAAAGCAGATTTTCTAACTTCACCCTTCTATGCAGGGCTGGCTTCTAGTAGTTTTCAGGCAAAGACAGACAGAACCAACAGCATTCAGATCTCCTTCCACATAGGAAGATCAGGGGAGTGACCAAGTGAGAACACTACAGAAGAGGTGGGTTTTCAGTTCATACCCATCTTCCCTCCATGCTTTCAACTCTCATACAAAGAAGCCAAATGCTTATTATAAAATGTGTCCAAGGAATTCTTACAGGCTATTTCCAAAGAATAGGTTCCATGATCGTTAATGCTGGAAATCGTGGAATGCAAATATACAGCATGGGGTGGCTGACATCAGGCCTAAGGGCTACATATGACTATTCTCCCAAAACATTTTATTCTCCTTTCTGCTACTTCTGTGTGGGTTGTTGGCTCCTGCCATTCCCATGCCATTTGGGAAAACTATAGCTGCCGGGGAAATGGTACCACCAAACAGACTGTTGTTACCATTGCTGACAAAATGATCCAACCAGAAATTAGTGCAAAAAGAGGGTGTAATTCCGCCTTTCCATCTGTGAGTGAAAGAGATGCTCTGTCCTGTGATTTGACAGGGTTTTCAGACGGAGCTGTTCCCCAAACAGAGACACAAACTTCTAATTGAGAAAGTTAGGGTCACCCAAGCAAGACCTGGGGCCCTGTTTGCAACCCTAAAACATGGGAGACTAGCTGCCATTTTCCTGTCTTTTTCCCAGGCTGCCCTGCAAATCTGGAAGGGAACTGAAGCACAGGAAGGCCGGTCAATCAAGGCTAATCAGGTGGTGAATGGGTGGAGAGTGTTTGTCCCAGTTTGATTGTTTGTAGTGGTGGCCAGCCTTGAGTATAGGAGCAGAAACTCAGTGAGAAAGAGAGTCATTTGATCCTCTCCCAGTCATGAGATCCTCTTCTCAGGAAGGTCAACGAGAGGGACTGAAGGGCTGATGGGGATTTGCACAACTTTGGACTGTGACTACAGCTCTCCCCATAAAGGCCAATATCAAGGGGACTCCTACCTGGTGGTCTTGCACACGGTGGTATGTCCCACTCAGGTCACCAGCCCTTGACTAACCCAGCATTGGGCCAAGGAAGCTGGGCATTGATTGGCAGGCAGCTTATCCAATGCAGGGATCTGCTCTTAATGCTGTGCCAATAATTTTGGCAGCAACCAGTCCAAGCCATGACCATTCTCAATGAATAAAATCTCAACTGAAAGCCACTGTGTGTTTATTGGGGACTGGGTGTTTTCATGGTTATTTCAGCTGGGACCGCAGTGTATCATGTCTATAGCACCCCTCCCAGAAAGTCACAAATGACATACAGGAATGTTTTGGTGAGTTTGCTGGACAAGAAATATAATGTGAAGCGTTTGCTAGTTGTCTTATAACTTGCATCTCCTTATTGTGTCACCTCTGACTGCTTCCTTAAGAACGATGAAAGAGACCAAAGATATATTTCCAGCAGCAAGATAGTGTGTGTGTTGGTGGTGGTAGTTTTAGATAAACCATGGTCAGCTTGAAGATTTCTCTGTCTTCTAATATTTTACGCTCAAACATAGCAATATGTTCAATTGGTTGTGTGAGTATAAATTGTGATGGGGGCCCTTCCTCTTCCTGATCTGCTGTCTTTTAAACTCAACAGCATGAATACATCAATGGCCTATAGGAATGGGTGATGTTATCCATAGAGGTAAATTAATTGTGGCGTATGGGTTTGTACGGGGAGTTGGGTTATAGATCTTGTATCATAATCACTTTAAAAATGCTTATGGAACCATAAATTGTGCTGATCCTAAGAGTAAGATGTTTTGGGGAGGATTAGATTAAACCATGGATACTTTGAATAATTCTCTGTCTTGTAACATTTTGCATTCAAACATAGAAACAGACTATCCAATTGGTTGTGGAAGCATAAAGTGTGATTGTGGCCCTTCCACTCCCCTTAGAAATTTCAGTGAGCTACAGGTGAGAAAAGTGAGTGACTTCTTCAGGTGAAAAAAACCATCCCCTTTAAAAATGCCCCATAAAACCTCATAAAATCAATGAGAAGATGTCAGATATGTTGGAGAAATTGTGGCTCAAAAGGATCATTGGAATATATATGGATCTTCTGTCCAAAGGTCAAATTATTCTGAATGATTAAATTAACATGACAAAATTAATCCCCAATAAAACCTTTATATTGTTCTCATTATCACTGAGATTCAGTGAGAATTGAACTCCTCCTAAGAATTTGGTGGCAATCTGTGTAGGGGCTATGAGAACTGGAATTGCTAGAGTTCAAAAAAATGTTCAAGGACTCTCTTTTTAAGATATTGGATAGGGTAAAGAGTTGTAATATGGATGCAGAAATTGACTACTCACATTAGATTGTTTAGAGGTGAAATAAATAAAGACAATTCCATTAAGTATTGATTCCTTTGTTGGAGTCTGGTCTGGCTTTAAACGGGGGTTTGTATGGGTACTTGGGTTTGTCTGGGTACTTGGATTGTCAATAAAAGCTTTTAAAAATGTTCATGGAACCATAAATTGTGCTGATGAATTAGGAATTAGGAAGTGTGAAACAGAGGAACTTGCCCTAAGATTTCTTGATTACTCAATCTGTGATCGTGTTTTCCTTTTTCTATTGAATTTCCTTTGAAAGTCTACTTTAGGCAAAGGCATTATATAAGCACGAGAAGCTCTGGAGCTCAGTCAAGCACAACCCTTCTCTGGAGAACAAGCATCTTGCTTCTCAGGACCACAGCCAAGAAAAACATTGCTCGCCTCACTATGAACACCAAGATGGTCATCACCCTCCTCGCTCTTTTTCTGGTCTCCGCCGCTCTGACAGAAGGTAGGCAAATGCTTCACTCCAAACTTGGTCTCGTCTTTGCCTCTGAGGGATACCTTTCTGTTGAAACTGATATGCGGTCTCTGCATGATTGTGCTCAAGGCTGAAGCCACCAATGCAAATGCCACACTGAAATTATGATATTAATTGCATATTGTTCAGAAAAAAAATGTCCCTGCTGTTCTTTTGGCTCATGTTCTGAATGCTGTAAATGCTGTTCTGATTGCTGTAGAACTAGAACTTCAAAATTCTGCTGACCCCTTGTGGAAAATATACAGAAAGAATTTTAATCCTTTTCATGTATTCATGCGTCCCCTCTTGGTTTCTGCTCAGCATATTAGGTACACACAAATATATCTTTACAGATGGTTTAAACTAGTTCTTATAGAATACATCTATCAACAGCTGTTAGAAATGACAACTAAATGGAACCTCCAGGTTCCATAGCAAACTATCCCTGAGCACTGAGTGCTACAAACAGTTGAGAGGGAAGGGACATCATACTTCAGCAGCTATTCTTCAAAACAGAATGTATGACAGGTGGACTTTATCCTCATTCAGAAAAATGACACATTCAGATCCAGATGTAGATTGTTTGAGTTATTTCCCCCACCCCACCTTCCCCAGATCTGTTGAATAGCATCACAGTAGGCTAAAATTAATCTCATTCCCACAGCAGTTTATAATGGATTATACCACATGGAAAAGAAAAACTACGGCTAATTTTGTAGCAGAGGTTCTAATTTTACAGCATTTTTGCAGCTGTTTCTGAATGACACTGAATTGGGCCTGAAGACCAGTTTAAAGAGGCTTTTGGAAAATTGTTTCTAATGAGATTTTAAATATTAATATGCATTCGATTGTTGGAGTATTATTCTGTTTAATCCAGTTTCTATTCCTATGTTCCTCTATAGATGTCTCTGTGCCTCCGACAGAAAGTGAGCTTCGGTGCCAGTGTATAAGCACTCATGCCACTTTCATCCCACCTTCTAAAATCCAGGATGTTACACTGATGCAAAGTGGGCCCCACTGCAGCAGTGTTGAAGTTATGTAAGTACCCTTTTTGATCCCTTTCTTCTCCTCTTTCTCTCTTTCCCCTATTGACTTAGGACACAATACATTCGGACCTTTTGCTGTATAAGGGACACTGAAATCCATGGAACACTTTGCCACTCCCAAGCATTTCTATAATGGGACCGTCCCAGGAGAATTTCCCAACTGGCAGTTAAAAAAAAGAATTAGCAAATATTTTAGACTGGCAAGATCAATAACTTAAATCCAATTATAGTCCCAGATGGAGTGAGTCAATGAGAACAGACCAGCAAGAGTAGATCAGTGAGGACTTGACAAATCAATAACAGTCCCAGGGTGCTCCCCCAGAAGAAGAGAATGCTAAACCACTTCTGAGTGTTCTCTACCTGGAAAACCCTTAAAAAGTTTACCAGAACTCATAATTGACTTAACAGCACATGATTAATATCATGAGAAAATGACAACATTCTGCAAAACTGATGTCTAACTCTTCTACTTTTTGTAAAAAAATTGCAGCGTTACTCTTAAGAATGGTCGACAAATATGCCTGGACCCCACCAGGAACTGGGTGAAGGTGATCATCAAGGCCATACTCAAGAAGTAAGTTGCCAACCTCTTCCCATTTTAAATATATGCAATCTTGTGCATATCTATTCAGATGTAAGCTCCACTGAGTTTCATGGGGCCTACTTCCAGCTAGATCTGCTCAGGGTTGAAGCTTCTGTTTTCCTTTAAGTAAACCTTGAGCCTGAGAACTGAATTATGTCCCATGACCTCAGTGAATTTTACCCCCTTTACCCAAATCCACCACCACAGCCTCAACAGATCAGACAGGCGTTAATAAAAGTGGGGGGTTTAATAATCTTGTCCTAACTGCTATCAGCACAGACATCATGTCACTCTGTAAAGTGGGTTTGGTAAGACAACTAGTTTTTTGGTCTCTCTGAAATTTGCTAGACATCTCTGAAACCTGAACACAGAGTAGGAAACCACATCAGTGAACAGAAGTCAATTTCTCACCTCGTCCCCACACTCCAGAAACTGAATCAGGCCTTTAATGCTACCAAGTTTTTGTAAAATCTTATAGCTTATTCCATTCTGAATAATAATTGACTAACTTTTTTCCCTAATCTCTTCCTGCTTTAATTTATTCCAGTGCTCAAGGCAGTGTCTAATCCCAACTAGAAGGAACATATCAAGAATCTCTTTATTGAAATAAACTGATCATCAAACCTACTTTTTTTTTAAAAAGCATTTATTGTATATCTACTTTGTTAGAAAGCCTTTTTTAAGGATCTGTCACAAATGCACTGAAAATGCCATATGAGGAAAGTGTAAAGATGTGACAGGAATTGAAGAAAATTTGGAAAGTGGAACAAATAGCTGAAATAAATATGATTGTCTGTCTGTTGTGCTTTCAGAACATCTGTGTACCAAAACCCAAGGAACAAGGTGAGAGTACTGAACTGAGAGCTGGTGGGTGCATGCCAGTATGGTATTTGGACCAAAGCAGGGAGCAGAGCTGCAGCATTACAACTCATGAGCCTTCTTGCTAAAGTTCTGACAGCAGTGGCACAGTACCTAGAAAAAAGCTCTCCAAGTGCCACACATAGTCTAGGCTAGCCCATGTGGGATGCAAGTCCTTCGGGAAATGGTGGCAATTGCTCTACCTGGTGTGCACGTGAAAGTTTGCCTGGCTTTCAAAAAGCTTGATTTTCTGTCTAGAATATAGATTACTATATTACCTGGCTAACAAAGTTTTACCCTGAGTCAGAGCTCACTTACCTGGATTCCCCTCATGCCTGTTTCTGTGATATCACAAGGATCCACCCTGTGACATCACAAACACCCATGCCTGTGATATCATAATAACATATGTGCCCCTAATCTCAGGTATGAATTCTGAAATCTCAGTGAATGGAATATTGCTCACTGAGCAACACTAGTCGAGACCCAGAGTTCCCCTTTTGTGACCAGGCCTGAGAAACGGTAGCAGTGGAGAAAATCCCCTTTTAATCCATGGAATTGTGATTGTTCTATACTGAGGACTGCCATATCCCAGTTCCCAAACCCTGGTATTTTTCTCTGCATCAGATGTAATTTGATCCATAATTATGGAGCAGGAATCAATTTTCAGGAGGGCTTCCAACCACAGGTAGATATTGCACATGAAGATTTTGTCTGAATGACACACTCTCACTCCACCCGAATGGAACAGTTACAGTCAACAGAGAGTTGTAGATTTACTCATGAATCAACTTGAACAATTGCTTCCTTATGACGAAACACCAGTTAAAGTTGGGCTATTCCTCAAATGTGTTTCCCACAGAACATCTCTTGCACAGATTAAATAGAGAAAATAGAATTTTTGAATCTTTTCATATCAACAGTAGAGGCTCTTTCAGTTTTCTTTTCAATGGCATTAGACTGTTGCTTTCAGCGTAACACACTGGCAAAAAATTTTCACACCGGCCCCTTGGCTCATCAAAGCAGAACTAATCCTCCATATCTTGGTCCTTAGGATGCTAGTGGCTGGTAATTAGGAAAGTTCAGGTCATAGTAAATGAATACCGTAACCTTGACTACTATTATTACATTATTTTTACATCTCTGAAAAGTGAGACATTCTAAGCATAGATGTAACTCAGGCTATTTTTCTTTCAGACTGCTAGAGATGAGGGATTTTGTAATACAGTATATCTTTACAAATACGTGAACAGACCAAACAGTTCAATACTTGGAAATGTTATCATTGAACTAAAAGCATCAGGACCATAAATAATGGGACAGTATAGTGTGTAGACAGCTGATCATGAAACTGTTCCCTATTACTATAGTGAAAGAAAGAAGTATCATGCTTGGCTTTAAAAGCTGAAGTTCTCTAACTTTCATCAGTGCTTTCCTTCTTTTTTCCTTTTCCTCCTTCCTTCTTTTGAATCAACCAAAATTATCAAACGCCTGCATCAGGTGCCGAAGTGGGGAATTTTCAGCCGGGAACTGCAAGTGGGAAAAAGTTAAGACATCTTCTCCCATGATCCTCATACACCATCCCCACCTGTCTTGATGTTTCCCTGAACCTTTGTTCAGGGCTTTGTTTACACATTTATTTCTGCAACCGGATAAGAAGAACATGTGGCGAAATGATTTGTACAAAGAACAGCAGAGGCCAAATCACATTGCAAGGGAAATATCTGCATTCTTGCAATTCTCTTGCAGGAAAAAGCCCAACACCCTTGACCGTGGATGGGCAGGCTGTTTTATGAACTGTAGAAGCATTTGAACAGGCAGTGAACTTGATCACGTGAAGCAAGACAAACAGAAATCGTGTCCTCTGTGTGTGTGCTTGTTTTAAACTGCTGTATCACAACATTGGTGCTGACCTGGGTGGGGATTTGGTGAGTCATCTCCTCCATTAAGTTCCTTTGATTCAATGACCCTGTTCTGCATGCAACTTATTATGCTAAGCAACAGGATCTCAGAAAACATTGCAGTACCGAGTGCTCCTCTACAGGGTTCTTGTCAGCAATGCTCTTTTCCATTATTCCCAATTCCCCCCTGGAAAACACTGTGTTTTCTGTTCCCTTCAACAGATCCTCAACACTCAATGGCCAGTGAGCCTGCATGAGCCTTATTATACTGTTTTAGGTTTTCCCTCTCCCTTCCTCTTTCTGTTTGCTTGTTTTTTCCTACGTTTTTAATACCTTTAGAAACATTTCGGTTTCTGCAGCGAAAGATTTTCTGAATTTAGTATTATGGCCCCTTTTCATTCCTGCTGTTTAGTTCTCTGTTTCTCCTTCAACATGTACATTTTTAATTGTTTCTGAAAGTACTAATACTTGCAACTTCAAAGTACAAAATACAAACTGTTTTTCTACTTTTAGAACAGAACAAACTGCTTCTGAGTGAACTATATTTAAAAAAAACACCTGGAAAGGGTTGCTTTAATTCAAAACAGAGTTGACGGGACATGATTACTTAATTCTAGAAAGATTAAATGCTGCTTTCCTGGGAAATGGCAGCAGTTGCCTAAAGGAAGGGAATTTTAGCATCTTTTCTCAGGGAGCACTTCCCACAATGGACCACTTGTGGCCAGAGGACTCCTTCACTAGCCACAGGTTCTTACAAATTCTTCCCTTGAGCTCCCAAGCAAGCATTCTTCCATGGGCTTGTTGACACAGATTATTTGCATGTCAGTGGCAGAGAATTTCCTGAAATGATAGCTATACTATTGCTGCATTATGAAATCATGCTGTTTTTAATTAACTTTCAGATACAGAAATAAAACTAAGTACAGTACTGTACCTGTAGTATACAATAACAAGTTGCCGCCTCAGAGCATCAAGTTTACCCAAAAGGAACCTGTTCCTGTTTTCTAAAGTCCAGACGGACAGACTGAGACTCCAGAGAGGGGAATTCCCTGGCCTCTTCCTTGTTTTTGGTCATACAGGTTAACCCAAAAGCATCAAAGCCATTCCATTCCCCCCTCCAGTTCTAAACAGTTTCAACTTTTGTTTTAGCAATATGGGGGTTTCTGGGACTTAAGTCCACAAAAGCAATATTTCGAACCTCAATGCTTAGCCCACATAATACTGTATCACCTTGGAAATGTACAAGGGAAAGAAAACATTTTTAAAAAAAACTTCAGCAGATGGCAAAATGTAATCGTTGAATTTAGCAAGCTAAAATGGCGCCCATTCCTGGTTCCAGGGGTTCTGGATCACCAGCAGGTAGTCTTCCATGAACGCATGGCAGATGGGCACTGGTTCTCCCCACAGCCTTCGCCCACACCGACCAATCAGACTCTGTTGTTGTTGTTAATTATGATGATGACAACGATGTGTGTCACCAAGTCACTTCCAACCTACAGTGATCCGATAAATGATCAACTTTCCTGTCCTGTCCTCAGCTCCCCTGCTCAGCGCTTGTAAACCCAACCCTGTAGCTTCCTTTAGGGAGTCAGTCTTTAGGGTGGCATGTCTAGACCTGGATTCCCCTCTTCCTCGTCCTCTCCAGAACAGCTCTTTCTTCCTCTTGCCAATCCAATCCGGTCCCGCCTCACCCACAGCTCATCAGCCTCTGCCACCGTCTTCCCACGTGGGGCTTTGTTCTCACACCTGGTGCCCTTACGCTGTCCTGTTGCTCGGAGGTCTGTGGAGTCCATCAAAGTGCTTGAGGCCTGGTTACAGCCAGAGCATCCCCCTCACGTAGCCATTCTCCTTTGACTACTGATAAGGAGTGTTTTCCCCTCTCTTGCATTCTTTGAAGAGTATTAGTTAAGCAATTTAATAATTGTGTTGTTAAATCAATTTTTTACTTATGGAAACCCTTTTCAGGGCTTTCCAGGTACTCAGAAGTTTGCATTCCTTTCTTCTGGGGGTACCCTGGGACTCTGCAGCTTGCCCAAGGCCTCTCAGATTGACTCTACTCATAGGAGGCACAGTGGGGATTTGGACTCCGAACCCCTGCCTCTGCAGCTAGATAGCTAAACCACTAAACTATCCAGTCAGCTAGGTATCACGTTTACAGCTATATAAAACACCTATACAAAGCCATTTTCCGATTCTCATTTTATAAACATGAAGGGCGAGATCCTTGCAGTAATGGCTCATGATCCAGATTCTCTTTAAATCTGCTGGACACAAACTGTTTGAGTTTGAACCTCACGAACAGCTCTTTCTTCAACAGATGGTTGTTGTCTTCTCAGCTTCTCAAAATGTTAACTCTGAAATGGAATGCTTGGGTTGTATGAAGCAGTTCACTAAGTGATGCACCATGCTGGGTAGATTACAATGTGACAAAAACACAACAATGCATATAATTAAAATAAAATATTGAACAAAGACGTAGAGAAGCACAGCAGTTCCCCAAGGTTTCAGCCACTGCCCCAAGCCCTTGCAACCCTACGTAGAAGTTATTGTCCTGAACTAGTTTAGAGAAGGTCTGACATATATTTTTGGATTTGCACAAAATAGAATAGATTAAAGAAGTGTCCCTCCCAGAACCGCACAGACAATGGACTGAGACTTAGTAGTTCCAAGACTGGAATAGCTATGGACCGACTAACATTCAGAATCCCTTGCTCTTCTGAAGTACTCAGGGACACATTGTTTTTATCCAGGGGTGGGGGCTGCAGCTAAATAACAAATGCTGTATTAAAAATGGATAGGCATACTATTTTTGGTCAAACAGCCTCATCCTGTTAAAAACGGAGGTCTTAAGAGAGCTTCTGTAGACCAGAGATCCCCAACCCCCAATCTGCAGCCCAATGACGGTCCATGGCCTGAGCCAGACCGGGCCGCCAAGACAGACCTCCCGCCCCAGCCCCTGCATGCACTCACCCCTGCACAGCCTGTTTTCACCTGCATGTGTGCACCAGCACACCCGTGCGAGCGCTGTGCCGCAGTTTGCGCATGCACACAAGCGTAAGTGTGCCCAGACAAGTGTCATGCTGCTGTTTGCACATGTGCACAAGCGCGCTCACACACGCAAGTGGCACTGTGGCGTTCGCATGGGCGCACCTCATGCGAGAGAGAAAGCACTTGTTCGTGCATGCGCACGAGTGCGGGGGTTGCCTCACCTTCCCGAGCCAGTCCGCAGATCTAAAAAGGTTGGGGACTGCTGCTGTAGATGATCTTGACTGCTGCCATTGGTGTTATTAGCGTTGAGGCTACCCTTTAATATGTAAAGCTTGGCATCTTTTTTTCCTGCTGGCAACATGGGCACAATATTTTACAGCAATATTTGGCCATTTCCTGGCTTTTTGAATTGTGGGTACAGAAGCACAATACCCCCGATTCATAAACATGAAGTTTTCTGAAGAACTTAATTCCATCAAGATTGAGAAGTAGCCTGTAGACATGTATGGAGACACTCATCACAAACAAACACAAATACAGTAAGTCTTCGGTTTGCAAGTATGTGTGTATGGATATGTGGATGTGAAAGAGATTGAGAGACAGAATGTGTGTATCACAGGAGGTTTCAATTCCTCAGCTTTAGTCACCCGTAGGTGCGGAATAACAGTATTTCAACACTATCTCAACCATCTTTGCATGCTGTGTATCTCCTATATGGTGCAAAAGAAGAAGAATGTGCACTTTGAACGTAGTCCAACATTCTGGAATGATTTCTGGAGGGAACAGGGCAAAGTGCTGCTTTTTCTGCTCCACCCCTATCCCCACCACAGACTGCCAAGGAACTTCTTAACAAAAACCAAGGGATCACCGATTAAAGCTCCAACCAACTTATTTTGCATGTCTGATAACTAGTGCTATCCACTGTGTATCTGTAGCCCGCAGGGCCAATTCAAGGCTCTGGCAGGCCCTGGGAAAATAATATAATAGTTGGGGGGGGGCTTCCTCCTCCCTCCCTCTCCCTTACATCCCACATAAATAGGTGACACAACGTGAACAATGTAATATGACATAAATAAGACTGATTTGCTAAGGAAATTTTATTTTATTTATTTATTTATTGGATTTTTACCCCATGTCTACTCGGGGCGGCTTACATAAAATCTTGGAAGCAGTAAAAAAGTGAACAATGCTTAGGTAAACAAACAAAAGAACAACGAAAAGAAAGTCTAGATTATGGCCATAAGCAAGACTTCAGTGCTAGAAAACAAACAAATGTATCCAAAGAAAAACATGCAATAAAATTAAGAGTCTTGGTGTCAAAGGGCTGAAGTGCTACGTCCGATTACAGTGCCAGAATAAATACTTTGGATAGGTCAATTTGCTGCTCAAAATATAATTGAATATCCAACAGGGATAAGACAGTATACTGATTCCAGACAATCTGGATAAATCATGCAGAGAAATGCACTGCACAAGGTGCAGGGAGGATTGCTTTTGGTAGGACTACTCTCACCACAAACAGGTTAAAGGTAGTATTATGAGGTTTCAAATAAAAAAGAACTTTTATATATTTTCTTGCTTTCTGTTTTGCAAATTCACTAATGATGTCTTCAAAATCAATTTGCTTCAACATGTCACTCTCAATTGACATTATTGTTAATCTGTTAAGGCATAGTTCATGCACTGAAGAGCCTAACATTGATTTTATAAGCTTTACAAAAGGGGACAGGAGTCGGCATGAAAGAGGGGAATGATATTGATGGTTGTTGTGGGTTTTTCGGGCTCTTTGGCCATGTTCTAAAGGTTGTTCTTCCTAACGTTTCGCCAGTCCCTGTAGCCGGCATCTTCAGAGGACAGGAGTCAGAACTCTGTGCTCTGGTGCAGTTTGTTTGGATAGTTGAGTATTTATAGCTGTGGGATCAGCTTTTGTCCTTTTCAGGAGATGGGTGATTATGGTGATCAGCGTGTTTTTGTTGTGGGTGTATTGTTGTGATAAGGGGGAGAGATTATCTGTCACTGTGATTGATGGGTGCCGTTAGCTGGTCTTTTGTGTGCAGTGATCACCAGTCCTTGTGGCTGGGTAGAGTTTGTTGACCTTTTGCAGGCTGTATTTTTCAGTGCTAGGACTCAGGCTTTGTTGAGTTTTAAACTTTCTTCTTTTTTGTTGAAGCCCTGCTGATGTTTGTGGATTTCGCGGCTTCCCTGTGCAGCCTAACATAATGATTGCTGGTGCTGTGAAATAAAATTTCATGTCCAGGCCCTGGCCTCAGCACCCTTCGCAGCAGCATTATATCTCTCAGAAGGACTGTAATTTCCTGCCAAATTCTGGCACAGAGTAGGACCCCATGGACACCAGTATTCCCGCAGCAAGTTCTTCTTCTGTTTAGACCATAAGGCAGGATCAGTAGATGATATATTGACATCTTCCTTATCTTTTACAACACTGAGAATGTCATATTCAGCTACTGTTCTGTCATTTTTTTCAATTCACTCAAATTTACATAGTATAAAATCTTCTTCACATTCAGGAATATTACCCTCTTCAACTGTGTTGGTGCTGTACACAATATCTCTTTAGGATCATCAGCTCTTTTCTCTGAAATAAGTTCTAAACTTTCCATAGGTATGTCACAATCTCCATCATGGGATGTTGATGGCACAGTTTGCCCAAGACTAGGTACCCTGTTCTACATTTGTCTGCTTTTCCTGTTCCTTCTTCTGCTTTTCTTTCCTTTTTAAGAGATCCAGACTTGTATTTTTTTAAGGTGGTGCCATGTGTCTATCTAAATTCTTTAAGTGTAGTAAACATATGCAAGAAAGTATCATCACTATTTATATATAGAAAGCATTGTACAAGAAATATTAGGAGCCAGCAGCAGAGATTTTATGAGTGGATCTATCAAGCCCTGAATTAGAATGTGTAAAAGAAAGAAGATGGAGGATTTTAATGCTAAACACAAAATATCCTCCTTACAATAATGCAGTCAGTCTTGTCCACAAAGTGAGTATCACAAAATAAACTCAATTCAGTGGTGCGACGTCATCGGTTTTTAACTCAACATTTTCTATTAAAGCATATAATATTCAATGAGATAAATGAACTCATTCTATCAAGCTGAGTCCATTGAGTGCAAAAGAGAGATTGATTGATTGATTGATTGATTGATTGATTGATTGATTGATTGATTGATTGATTGATTGATTGATTGATTGATTGATTGATTAGACTTCTACCCTGCCCATCTAGACCAAAGGTCTAGTCTCCCAACACCCACAGTTCTGGGGCTCCAAGAATTAATCAATATTGGCTGGAAAGATATTCTCCACTGTTAGAAGGAGAATTCTACAAACACACCATTTTAATGCATATACTTGGTATATCATGCAAATGAGCAGTAAATGCATAAACTCTGTGTATCGTGCAAATGAGTAGTAAATGCATAAACTTTGTACATTGTGCCAGTGCCCTCTGTGCCTCCAAACAGCCTCTCTCTACCATCTTCGCCCCTGAAACTGCCTCTTTCTGCCATTTTTGCTCCCCAAAGTCTCTCAATGCTTTGCCTTCCACTGTAAGCTCTGCTGGGCTGGGGTCCTCAATGACACGGGTGGTTGGAGAAAAGTCTGTGCACGCTGCTGGTGCTCAAACAGGGTGAGGTCACGAATCATGGTTCATCATGTGACCTCAGCACACATAAGACTTCAGAGGTGCAGCAAGTATCACAGGCTGTACAGCACCATCACAGAAGGCAAACAAAAAAAAATCTCCTCTTAATTTGGGCCCCTACAGACAGTGGGCCCAGGGCAAATGCCCACTTTGCCCTCTCAATAAAGGGGCCCTTGTAGCCTGTACCTTAGCCAAAGAGTGTATTTACATTCATAGTTTTAGCAGCTGGACATCACTTCAGCTCCAATGGCTGCATCCTCCAGAATCTCAAGTTTTGTATGCAACATGATGAAGTGCCTAGATTTCTCTGCTAGATAGCAACATCCACACAATTCTCTAGTTTGAAGCTCTGACACAAAAAGTTTGAGAACAGGGCTGAAAGACATGCAAAGATTTTTTTTCTTCAGAATATATACTCAGTGGTTTCCATAATACACAGTGGTACTCAGTGGTGCTAAATGCCAATGGGTACTGCGAAAACCAAGTATCAAATGATACAATTGCATGCATGACAATTTTGTTTGTTGCTGATTTTGGGTGACTCAAACCACTAATTGCCTTTTCAGCATGTTTTCGCAGTAACAGTCTAGAATGATAGTTTGCTGAATACAGCATGAAGAGGAACAAGAACGCCTACAAGGTTCCCAACATTGCATATTATGGGACAAAATGGCATTACAAATATAGTCAGTCATGGTACAAAGCAACATCTTGTTTACAGCTTAGGCTCAAGGACGTTGTAAAGCAAAAAAAAAATTGGTCTCTGATCATGTAGTTGAAAGAGATGTTTTGCAAAGCAAGTCTGAGAGACAAATGGATTTCTGCATAAGAACTGCATAAGAACTACTCTGCTATCTAAACAAGATTCATAAATTCAGATGACAAGTATTCAACATGTTGCTTTGAAATGGACCACATCGCCAGATGACAGCATCCAGGATGACAGCATAAGAGTAAAATGATCAATAAGTTATATAAACAAAAAAAATTCAGTGCGAACAAGCTATCCCCCTTCTTGATGCACACTTTAATGTGGTGAGAAGGTTTGCGTCTTTTAGCGAAGCTCAAACCAATGCCATCATGAGGCCAGACACCATTATGAGCCTGGGCTCCTAGCAGGGTCACCCAAGACGGAATGATCACAGCTGAATCACCAGACGAAGATGCATCCACCCATTTCAAGGTAGCTATGGGGCAGCAGTGGTGGTTGTAGGTGACACTGGTGAAGGGGACAATGGTAGTAACACTCAAGCTAATTTTTATTAGCATTCAACCCTTGCTGAACTTTACTTATGAATGAAATCCTAAAATAAGGCAGTCCAAAATGAAATAAGAGAGTGTTCAAAAATAAGATGCCCAGGTCAGAATGCATTCTACCAGCATTTTGGAGAAGAACACAGGAAAAGTATGAATAGCTCTGTTGCTAATGATGCAACTAGATTAAAACTGAAAGGGCATCTAGTTGGTGATGTGCACAGGAATGAAACTCAAGCCAGATGCTGCACAATACATATAATAGGAGCATGGAATGTGAGCTGTAGGAATCAAAGCGAAATGGAAAGCATAACGCACGAAACAAAATGTATAAACGTGGCAGTGCTTTCGGTTAGTGAACTAAAGTGGAATTGGGTATTTTTAGTCAGACAGGACTGTGTGCAAAAGGATATCTCGTTGTCCCCCCTGCGGTCCAATCCTGTTCTGTTCCCCTGTGAGGTAGCTGAATGGGAAAGAAACATCCTGTTCCTTTTAAGAGAATTGTTGCCTCTGTAGAGAAAGGCAGTGTGGGAGACACTCTGGATCAGCCAGTAGGTGGAAGGGCATGATGGCATCTCACAATTTCCTGAATCTGATCATGGTCCACATTTTCTTCTTCTACAGAGTGCTCTCCCACCTTCCTCTAAAAACAAAGGTGGACAGAGTGCAACCATTCCGATCTTGCTGGCTTCTAACTCCCAGCATTCTACATCACTGGATGTGCTGGCTAAGGCTGAGGGGGGCTGCAATCCAGTAACATCTGGGAAGCTGCATTTTGCTCTGCTGTGTTTGGCTCACCTCTGTTCTAAGGAGAAAAGCCAGCCTGTGTCAAGCTATACAGCCTTAGAGCATCCTCCAGAACAAAGAAACAGATAAAGAACTTCTGAATGCGCTACAGCTAAAAAAAAAATCCCTGGAAAGGGTTGCCGTAATTCAAGATAGACTTGAAGGGACATAATTATTTAATTCTAGAAAGAAGAAATGCTGCTTTTCTGGGAAACAGCAGCAGTTCCCTGGCCTCTTCCTGGTTTTGGCCATAGAGGCTAAACCAAAAACCTGGGTGCTACTCCATCCCCTCTCTCTGGCCAGTTCTAAACAGTTTCAACATTTGTTTTAGCTAGGTGGGGGTTTCTGGGACTTACAGTCCACAAAAGCAATATTTCCAACCTCAATGTTTAGCCTATATAGTATTGTATCACTTTGAAATTGTACAAGGGAAAGAAAACATTTTTAAATCTCCAGCCCAGTTAAGGTAAAGGTAAAGGTTCCCCTTGACATTTTTAGTCCAGTCGTGTCCGACTCTAGGGCATGGTGCTCATCCTGTTTTTCAAGCCGTAGAGCCAACGCTTGTCCGAAGACAGTTTCCATTGTCACGTGGCCAGCGTGACTAGGGAGCGCTGTTTTACCATCCCACCATGGTGGTACCTATTTATCTACTCGCATTTACATGCTTTCGAACTGCTAGGTTGGCGAGGAGCTGGGACAAAGTGATGGGAGCTCACTCCGTTGCGTGGATTCGATCTTACAACTGCTGGTCTTCTAACCCTGCAGCACAGGCTTCTGCGGTTTAGCCCGCAGTGCCACCCCGTCCCCCCAGCACAGCTAAACAAATCCTCAATTCAAGGGAGAAGATAAGGACATGCAGTTCCAGCAAGGAATAACCTTTAGGGCATTGTTAATTATAGGGCTCTAAATACCAAGAGCCAGAAACAGGAGTTAGAAGCATCTCAAAGGAAAAAAAGGATTTGTATGTCTTGTTAATGAAGTTTACAGGAGGCAAAACACAACACTCTCATAAGACGTCTTGAGTGGAACATGAAACAGCTCTGCCCCCAGAAATTAAATTCAGTTCCGAGCTAAGGAAGAGGTATTCCCAACATATCACCCCGTTCTCCTCCAAGGAGAACTTTCCTTCCACTGTGATTTCATCACTGGATTTCCTTTCCTCACTTACAGTGGGATCTTGCTACCATTCCGCTCCTTCCCACTGTAACAAATGTTCGATGATAGGGTGAAACAAAGAGTAAGAAAACATTATGTATATGTTAGCAGAGTTTTATCTGGATATATATACGAAATCATGAATATATATATAGGAACATGGGATATATATTCATGAGTTCGTATATATATCCAGGTAAAACTCTGCTAACATATACATGTTTTCTTACTCTCTCTCTATATATATTCATGATTTTGTGTACATATATATCCAGGTAAAACTCTGCTGAGGAGGCAAGACAAACAAACTATAAAACCCTCTTCAGGAAGCAATGTCTGAACAATGTTTTGCGAAAGAATGAGGAAGGAAGACGAGGCAGACATTTAAGCAAGTCTCTAGCAGGTGCTGTGATTATATTAGGTTTCACCTAGAATAACCCTTACAAATTACAACAACAGAAAAGGCAGAAAGCGTAGGTGGCTTGTGACTGGGACAATCCCCTTCCAACTGTAGAGGTAAGACACAGATGTAATGGTTAATCTACAAGCTGCACTTTGCAGAAAGTTTTTTTAAACTCAACTTTTGAAAATTACAAAATGCAAACAATTTTCAGGGATGGAGGAACCAGCTCTCCTGTTATTCTTCATCCCAACATTCTTAGGGAGTCACTTCAGGGGAAACCTAAAACCACCCCACCCTATTGAAATGACCACAGGCTTGCCTTCCCTATTCCATTTCAAGATATCATGGCTCTGCCACCAACTTAAGTCCCCCTTATCTTTTTGTAACATATTTCCTGAAGAACAGAGAAGGATAACTCAAAGGCTGGCACACACATTTCGGTGCCCTCCTAGATGCCCTAATAAAGCTGTCATTGGCATAGATTTTAGAATTCCAGAGTGTCTCAAGAAGTAGATTTTAACATATTAGAGGGAGAAGCTTTCCTTTTATAAAGTTTAAAAAGCATGATCAGTTTTGATGGAACTGGCTGAAGAAGTCTCAGAACCACTGTCTATTACAGTATTTTCTTGAAATCATGAAGGGTGGGTGAAGGACCAAATGACTGGATTGTTGTCCCTATCTTCAAAAGACACAAAAAGGAGGAACCTGGAACTAATGTGATGTCAATCCCAAGGAGATTTCTAGAGCAGATTAGAAAGTTGTCATTCTGTAAATCTTTTAAAAACAATGCAGTGATAACTAGAACTCAACACAGATTGGTAAAGAAGAAAACCTGTCGGACTAATCTTACCTCATTTTTTGCCTGGGTAACATAGACAACAGGAATGCTATGAATATAAAATATCTTAGCTTCAGGAAAGCTTTAAACAAAGTGTTCATTATATTTTGATTAGCAAGCAAGCTAAATATGGGCTGGATATAACAAATATCAAATGGATGGATCCACAGTTAGTTACAGAATTGTACTTAGTGCTTATCAATGGTTCCTTTTCAAACTGGAAGAAGTAACAAGTGGGGTACCACAGAACTGAGTCCTGGGCACAGTGGTCTTCCACGTTGTTATTAATGACTTGGGAAGGAGGTGCAGGGAATGCTTATCAAATCAAGAGACCAAATTCACAGTTACAAGTCAGGGGAAGGTTGGCTCAACAATGTTACATGCTAGAAAGATCTTGGAATTGTTGGGGGTCATAAACTGAATATGAGCCAACAGTATGACGTGGCTGCAAAAAGGGCAAATGCTATTTTAGGCTGCATTAACAGAAGTACAGTCGCCAAATCACATGAAGTAGTAGTTCCCCTCTTTTCAGCACTGGTTAAGCATCATTTTGAGTAATGTGCCCACTTCTGGGCACACACATGAAGAAGGATGCAGACAAAATGGAACAAATTCAGAAGAAGGCAACAAGGATGATCAGGGGACTGGAAACCAAGCCCTGCGAGGAAAGACTGAAAGAAGTGGGCATGTTTAGCCTTGAGAAAAGAAGACTGATAGAATGATAGCATTTTTCAAATATTTGAATGATTGTCATACAGAAGAGTTGCAGGATCTGTTCTCAGTCTTTCAGAGTACAGAACACATAATAATGGGTTCAAGTTACAGGAAGCCAGATTTTGGCTGGATGTCAGGAAAAACTACCTGTTGTTAGAGCACTATGGCAATGGAACCAATTTCCCTCTGGAGGTGGCACGCTCTCCAACAGTGGAGGAATTCAAGAGAAAGTTGGACAGCTGTCTGTCAGACTTGCTTCAATGGCCTTATAGGCCCCTTCCAATTCCATTATTTTATGATTCTATGACCATCCACAAGCAAAGCACCCAAAACTATCTATAAACACATTTGATATAGGAGGTCATACATATATTTATACACACTGGCTTGAAATCAGCATAGTGGTCACTGGAGCTGTGCTCTGGCTGCTGTTGTAAGATAGCAGGCATCCTTCAGTCTCTAGAGATTATGGTAACATGCTCTGAACAGAAGTCTTGGAACAACGTCTAGTGTGGCTGAGAAGGCCAATACGAGAGTGACAATCCCTTCCACACTGAGGACAAATACAATCTGTACCCTGTCCAGCTCCCTGATTTTGCTGGTTTCGGGACTGCCTCTTTGCCTTGGCCTGCTGGACAAGGGTCTCTTCAAATTGGGAAAGGCCATGCTGCACTGCCTGCCTTCAGGCTGAATGCTCAGAGGTCAAGGTTTCCCATCAGTTGAAGTCCATTCCTAAGGCCTTCAGATCCCGCTTGTAGATGTCCTTGTATAGCAGCTGTGGTCTCCCTCTGGGGCAATTTCCCTGCACTAATTCTCCATATAGGAGATTCTTTGGAATCCGACCATCAGCCATTCTCATGACATGCCCAAGCCAATACAGACGACATCGCTGTTCCAGTAATGTATACATGCTAAAAATTCCAGCTTGTTCTCAGACTACTCCATTTTAGAACTTTGTCCTGCCAGATGATACCAAAAATGCGTCAGAGACAACACATATGGAACATGTTCAGCTTCCTCTCCTTCCGTGCACAAAGGGTCCAGGACTCACTGCAGTACAGGAGTGTGCTCAGGACACAAGCTCTATAGACCTGGATCTTGGTATATGCCATCAACTTCTTATTAAACCATACTCTCTTTCTGAGTCTAGAGAACATGGTAGCTGCTTTGCCAATGCGTTTATCCAGCTTGACATCTAGAGAGAGGGTGTCCAAGATCGTTGAGCCAAGGTACACAAAGTCATGAACAACCTCCAGTTCTTGTGTAGAGAAGGTAATAGAGGGAGGTGAGTCCATGCCCCAGCCCATGACTTGTGTTTTCTTCAGGCTGCTTGTTAGTCCAAAATCTTGGCAGGCCTTGCTAAAATGATTCATAAGTTGTTGGAGCTCTTCAGCAGAATGGGCAAAACATCTGCATCATTGGCAAAGAGGAAGTCCTGCATGCATTTCAGCTGGACTTTGGTCTTTGTTCTCAATCTAGAGAGATTAAAGAGTTTACCATATGATCTAGTCCGGAGATAGACACCTTCTGTTGCAATTCCAAAAGCATGCTTCAGCATGACAGCAAAAAAGATCCCAAACAGGGTCAGTGCGAGGACACAGCCCTCTTTCACTCTGCTTCAGATGTTAAAGGGATCTGATGTTGAGCCATCAAAAACTACAGTGCCCTTCATTCCCTCATGAAAGGATCTGATGATGTTAAGGAGTCGAGGTGGAAATCCAATCTTGGGAAATATTTTTAAAAGGCCATCCCTGCTAATTAAATCAAAGGACTTTGTAAGATCTATGAAAGCCACAAAGAGTGGCTGTCGTTGTTTCCTACATATCTCCTGCAACTGTCTGAGGGAAAATACTATGTCAATGGTGGAGCAATTAACTAGAAATCCACACTGTGATTTTGGATAGACTCTGTCTGCAAGCACCTGGAGCCTCTTCAGCACAACACAGGCAAGCAGCTTCCCTACAATGCTGAGAAGAGAGATGCCACAGTAGTTACTGCAATCACCCCTGTCAGCTTTGTTCTTGTACAATGTAACAATGTTTGCATCCTTCATGTCCTGTGGTACTCCACCTTCCCTCCAGCAAAGACAAAAGATTTCATACAGCTCGGTGGTGATGATCTCTTTACAGCACTTCAGCACTTCAACAGGGATGTTATCCTTCCCAGGTGCTTTGCTGGAGGCAAGGGAATCCAAGGCTGCTTTTACTTCTGTTAAAGGTTCGCTTTTCAACTCTTCCAACACAGGCAGGCACTCAATGTCATTTAATGCTTCTTTGGTTACTACATTCCCTCTGGAATATAGCTCAGAGTAGTGCTGCACCCAGCATGCCATCTGCTGTGCTTGGTCCTGGATAATCATACCTGTAGCAGACTTCGAGGGAGCAGATTTCTTCTGTATTGGACCTAAAGCCTGCTTGATACCGTCATACATTCCCTTGATGTTACCTGTGTCTGCTGCTATCTGTATCTGAGAGCAGAGCTGAAGCCAGTAATCGTTAGAACATCTTCTGGCAGTCTGTTGGACTTTGCTACGAGCAGCTCAAAGAGCCTGCAAGTTGTACTCACTAGGACAGGCTTTGTATGCTGCTAGAGCTCTCATCTTTTCCTTGATGGCTGGCATCAACTCCTCCGAATGGGCTTCGAACCAGTCTGCCATCTTTTTGGTCTTCTTGCCAAAGGTGGACAAGGCAGTGATATACACAGTGTTCTTGAAATGTTCCCATCGTTCAGGTGCATTTGCACCAGCTGGGCCTGGAAGAGTTTCCTCAACCACTTGAGCAAATTCCTCCACTTTTCTTTTGATCACGAGTCTTGCTGATGTCAATACGTGGTCTTCCTTCCTTTTTCGTGTGATATACTCTCTTTGTTTGCAGTTTTACTCTACTACACACCAGGGAGTGATCAGTATCACAATCAGCACCCTGATAACTGTGTGTGATCGTAATACTAGGAAGGCTAGGGTGTCTAGTGTGCATCATGTGACACATTCAGCAAATATTAATTTCTTATCCTTACAGCATTTTCCTCCCAAACATACAGTTCAGTACTATCCAGCATACAAACACACCTGAGCTCATCTCCTGATGACCAATTACAAAACAAAAGCAATTTCCAAAGAAGTAACCATGTTAGTTTGTCCTGCCATGAAGGCAAGATAAAAGCAAAAAAGTGGGGGAGACAAGGACAAAATATTGTGGCACGCTGAAGACTAATAAATATGTCGGAGCTTTCATGGATCCAAATCCCCTTCAGTCACATTGTTACTCGCGGAGCTCGGTGTCTTAGCTAATTCTGTTAAACCAAGTCTCCAGCAATAATAATAAGCGGACAGTTTCTTGGAGGAAAGGGCAACAGGTTTATTCAGGTAAAACAAGCTCACACATGGGTGTCCAGCAGGGTGGGAACCCCGAGATCAACAGGGTTCAAGTTTTTATATAGTTCTAAAAAAAGAACGAAAGTATGCAGTAGTTGATTGGTCCCTGAGGAACAAATGCTTGTTAGTTACAATTTATCGCATTTCAGCAAAGTAGTTACCCATGTGCAGAGCAGCTTATCACAAAGGAATGTTGAGTCTTCCTTGGAAGACACTGGATTCTCTGTAGCAGTTTCTTCCTCTTCACACATGGAGTACTCATACTATGTTCTCCAAACATATACATTTCCTCATGAAGGGTCATAACCTCAGGCGATAAACAAAATCACAAGGCATAGGAATGAAGTTTCCATTCCCCAGCAATGGAAGGGGAAACTACAGATGTGGGAGGAGCTACAGGCTGATTCACATTTCCCTTTGCACCACATGATCAACTGAAAAAATTGTGAGTTTGCCCATCACAACCCCATAGAATCTCCCGTGCCCCCCCCCTAGTGTAGTCACACCCTGAGTAGGCATTATGGTAACCTCTGTCTTCTGCCACTGTGTTGTGATGGTTTGCATGTTTCTGCTCCAGGGAGGAATTCCCAGAGGTATCAAAAAAAAGAGCTAAGAGTAGAACAGAAACAGTTTCTTTTAAAAATGAGTTGTGATTGTTCTTCTATTAGTCTTCTGTCCATTTTTAAAATGTGTATAATTTGATTCTAGCTTTTTGCTTGTGGTTATGTTTTTTTCTCCACTTGAATGCCTTCGGTTTTTCTTGTTCTTTTACAATTTAAAACCACAACAAAAATAATTTTAAAAATAGTACAGAGTGTTCTCAAAATAAAAAGTTATTTGCCTTGCTTAGTTCTGGAATCTTTTCATCAAGGTATATGCTATCCAATACAAGCTTCAGATTCCACCCACCAAAAGAGAACGAACGAACGAACGAACAAACGAACGAACGAACGAACGAACGAACGAACGAACGAACGAACGAACGAAAGAAAGAAAGAAAGAAAGAAAGAAAGAAAGAAAGAAAGAAAGAAAGAAAGAAAGAAAGAAAGAAAGAAAGAAAGAGGAGACACCAAAAGAATACAGAATTTGAGTTATCCTACATTTGAGAGAAAGGCAAGAATAATGCATTTAATGTCCAGTTCTTTGAACCATTTCTGTCCACAACTCTACAATGACTACCTTGTTTCCCCTAAAATAAGACCTAACCCTAATATGATTTCCAGGAAGTTCATAATGTAAGCCCTACCCCAAAAATAAGCCCCAGTTAAGTGAAACCTAACCCTCCACCATTGTGCAGCAACCAGCAGAAGATGGCATGACTGTGTCTGAATAATTGTAGATTGTTGTACATGAAAATAAAATAAAATATTCCCTGAAAATAAGCCCTAATGCATTTTTGGAGCAAAAATTAATATAAGACCCTGTCTTATTTTTGGGGAAACACATACTATGATGGAGGGACATATTTGAGAGATTCCAGAAAGGTTCAGGATTAAAAAGCAAACAGATGGAGGATTCAGCAGATGATGTTCTGCCATCATTCAGTCTGAATGAAGAGGATATAAGGAAAAGGAATAACATCTGACTGAAAATTTTGATATTGATGAGTGATGCACCATATATGCAAAAACATGGCTGATTTTATGAACTCCATAACACAGCCAAGATGACATTTGTTAAGGCTTTTGGGAATTATAATCTAAGACCACTAAGACCATAAGGCTGGGAATCATTTCTCTATAAAGACCCAATTTCAGTCCAATTGAAATTAGTTACTGTGATCTCAGCAGAGTCAGAATCAGCTTCTAATCGGGCCTATTATTCCAAGGAAATCATTTTATGTTTTGTTGAAAAAGTATAATTGGGAATGGTCATTAAGCTCTTTCTCCTGATAATGACAGGCTGTGAGGAGCAGCCACACATGTGCACTCTTGTGGATGTTACAATCTAAATACAATTATAGAGCCAAGATTGGGCTTCCTTATACAAGTCTAGTTTTTAGAAAGAAAACTGTGACATCATTTCCATTTCTGTGACCAAATCAATCAATCACTCAATCACTCAATCAATCAATCAATCAATCAATCAATCAATCAATCAATCAATCAATCAATCAATCAATCAGTAGGGAACATCAACAGCTAAGACAAGTGTAGGCCATGTAGCATTTTCCACTTGAGGGATGTGGTAGAACTTAACTTTGTGGCCGGAATCCCATTAGGCAGTGGGTATATGAACCACTGCACTATAAATTGAAAAAGAGATAGGGGAGCAGAAAGGATGGAGTGGGAGAGAAAGAGAGGCTCAAATGTTCCAGTTGCGCAACCTGTTCAGTCAAAGCCTGTACAGCAACCATCTCTCCACAATCACTTACAGACCCAGTTCTAATAGTGTAATAATATTCAGTAAAGTTGAGTAAAATAAACTGAGTACAAATAGAAGACTGTCCAGGGATGCAAAAAGACTACCTAAGCAATTATGCAAGCTTTCTCTTTGCTCTATGTTTCTGTGAAGTCGTTAGCACAGCAGCTTCCAAGACAGTGATTTCACTTCAGTCCTTCCCAGCACCAATGTGGCTGGAGCGTCCAGGGAATCTCTTTCGCTTCTCTGAAGGGCTCCGTTTTCGCTCACCTTCTTTTTCAATGCCTGTAACACTATTTAGTGAACCCTCGACTTACAGACAGCTCGACTTACAGACTTTTCGAGTTACAGACTTCTCTGGCTGCAAAATTTAGATTCGACTTGCAGCCAGAGAATCGACTTACAGACCAGAAAAAAACCAAAATGGAATAAAAATAGAATAAAAACCACTGGTTATGGGATTAATCGGTTTTCAATGCATTGTAGGTCAATGGAGATTCGACTTACAGACTTTTCGACTTGCAGCCACCATTCCAATACGGATTAATTCCTTAAGTAGAGGGTCCACTGTACCAAGAAGGTATATTGGTTTCGATTTCCCTCCCCCCCCAGTTCAAACCATAGAAGACCATCTTGTAAACCTGTCCAATAACAAATCGAATAAGAAGGACCAGTTGGGATCTTTACTCCATCTCAGAGGTAAACTGCCACTCTTCTCTTCACCTTGTAGTCATCCCAAAGTCAAACAAATATCCCATTTCAGCCTACTTGTGCACATTTATTCAAAGACACTCCATGTGCCTAGTTGTTACTTATTTCAAGCAGCCAAAACACACACACATTCTAAGAAGAAAAGAGGCTGTACTATTGCCACTGTATGTTTACACATACTTATTGATTTACTGCACAGCTTAGCATAAGCCCTGTTCATGCTTTCTTTGGAACGGTCAGTTCTGGAAGGAAGACCAGCTGTTGACCTAGAAAAGTTTGGCTTGCCTCTCTCTCTCTCTCTCTCTCTCTCGCTCTAGATCGGAAGCATCACAGTACAATTAATAAATATATCAGATTGTTTTCACTCAGTAATAGGCAGCATCAAGAGCATATAGGGCATCTAGCATCAAGTCTTCCATGGTACATGCTGATGGGCATATTCTTCTCTTCCCTCAGATTGCTGCACCAGTGCAAAGCCCTCCCCACCCATTTTCTTAGGTTCTCATTGGTTCTGTCAGTTCCACTCCATATTAATTGACTTCCAAGTAATCCAGGCCTCTGTGTGACCAAAGGCTAGACTTTTCTGGGATTCCATCAATTTTAAGAGGTAGATGGTTCTTTCTTTCCATATTATAGTTTTGGCATTCTCTATTGTTCCTTCAAAATTCACAGATGTACTGAAAGAACCTTTCCCTTGATTTTAATCTAGGAGGGCCGGGATGGTAGCCAAAGAGTGGATGTGCATTTGGTGTACTGTAGATGGAGGACACAAAAGAAGGTAACACACACACACACACACACACACACACACACACACACACACACACACACACACACACACACACACACACATTGAAAAAAATAAGTGATACTGCGATAAATCAATGGCTCCATTCAGCCAAGAACATCAAAATACAGTAACCAATACATTGCTAAACAGTACTATAACAATTTTTTAAAAAATGACAGTAGAAGCTGTGATAGAAATGCTGCTGACATTAAACAGGGGCACAAAGTAAATCAATAGCCTTGAACCACACTAATTTAAATTGATTTACAAGTGAGTTATTTTAAAAATATTGGCATATTTAATATATTGGCATATTTTAAATCGGGAAAAACTTGCTTCGGAGCCCAAATAAATCAATTTCACTAGCTTGTCATGTGCACAATAAATTGTAATTCTATTTTAATAATGGTTAAAGTGATTTAATTGTGGCTCTTTTTGCCCAGGGGATCGTGCCCTGAGTGAGAAATCTCCAATTAATATGATTATCACACCAATGTCTGAGCAGAATTCTGGAGCCACTCTTTAGGGAATGAGTACTACGTAGCCATGTTCTGTGTGCATGGTGGCTGACAAATTCAGGCTACAAAACTCTTATTCATCTGTGCAAACAATTCCATAAGCCCTATCTAAATCAGCAATGTCAAACTGTGTGTTGAAGACTCTGAGAATTAGGCCTTAATTCTTTACCCTCACTTCATACCATACTGACCTAATTTGCCACGTACTTTGCTACCTCATGAGTGACACATTCATTACTGTGTTGTGTGACTTTCTGTTTCTAAAACGCTGGCTTAATGACTGTGTATTCAATGGAACAATTTAGGAATTTCCCAGTAATAAGAGCAGCATCACCACAGCAGAAACTCAAAATAACAAATGGCAAAGACAAATGTAACTCAAGCACTTTTAGGTACTGGAGTGCTCCAAAAAGAATATAAAATGGAGGGTTTTTTAAAATCCTAACAATGACTATAATTAAACAAAAATAATTCTTTTTCAGAGTCAGCACCCTGGGTTAAATGGATTTTATCCTATTCAGAGGCCTCACTTGTAGTGAGGTGGTTGAAAAGATATGTTTGGCCTGTATTGCTTCAGGTAGGGGCAAAAACTATTGAATCTGTACAGAAAGGCTTGCATAGCTGGTTAACCACTTTGTGATTTATTTCAGTTAAAGCTTTGCTTCTTCATCATGTGAACAAATTGGGAGACAAGCAAAGATAACATGTGTGGTATCTTGGAACAACTTGATCATGCAAACAAGCTGTGTCCAGTGTTGCAATAATAAGTGACCCATAAACATAAAATTGTGACCTCGGTTACAGAAGAAATTGGTTTTCTGGTTAATCCTTGCTATTTTTAAAATTGTACTGTTTTTTGGACTTACAGATCCTTGCTTTGATTGCAAAGCAATCAAAGCTGACTTTTTCAGTATTCAAGAGGAGATGAAGGTGGCCTCACAAAAACTGATGGTCTACCACCAGGTTGTTCAAAAATATTTTATGCCCATAAGTGGGAAGGGGCAGATCCCTGCTTGTAAAGGTAACAAAACATCCATGGTGCTACCAGGACATGTAAAGTAGCTTCCTAGTATGGCCCTGGTACCAAAGAAAGAATGGGTGATGTGAGCAGCTCTTAGTCTCTATAGAACTCTCCCCTGTGGTTCAGCTGCTGGCAAAAGAGACCTTTTTATGCAGATAGGCCTTTGGCATCTAACCAGCCTTGCCGTTGAAAGCTGCTGTTGCTTCTGTTTATTGATGTGTTTTTATTCTGTTTTGTATGTTTCAGTTGTTGGTTGATATTTGATTTACCATTTTGTAAGCAGTAGAGTAGAAATGGTTTGCTAGGCCAGCTAACCTGCGTGCTGATTACAGGCCATCTTAAAACTTAACACACTTCGTTGGCAAGGAAGTGGTTTGAAAGAAAAGTCTTAAATCCTGTGGTTTTCTTGCATTCTGTTCATTGTATGGATTGATAATAATGTATTTCCTCTTAGGGATGACTCCAGACTATATGGTTTCACTGCAGACAATAGATAAGAATAGCAGGAAGCACTTTGAAACTGTAGATTTGGAGCTGTGAACTGGCTTGTCCTGTTAGACTTGAAAGGGATCACTGTACCTTGAGTAAGTGGATGGATTACTTCCTTTGTCGTCTATTTTCTTTTAGCAAGGAGTTAATATCTGCCTTGAGGCTTGTCTTTTGGTGGGAGGAAAAATTGCATGAAGTGTTGTTGTTTTTAAAGTAATCAGCTAAAATTCAATGGGCTAAAGAGTACTTAGTTGCCATGATAGTCACAAATTTGAAAAGCAAGCCTTCCTTTCTTTTCATTCAAGAGCTGAAACAATACTTACAAAAAACCTCAAAAAGCTACAAGCTGGTACCACATACACCAAAGGAGTGAGACCACAACCCCCTGAAACCCTAAAAGTAATTAGAGCAGGGGTCTCAAACTCAATTTACCTGGGGGCCGCTGGAGGCAGAATCTGGGTGAGGGTGGGCTGCATCAGATTTTTTGACAAGCCGCCCAGGAGTTTCCTTAGCCTGACTGGGGCTCTAAGGTGGAGGAGGAGGAGGAGGAGGAGGAGGAGGAGGGACGGGCGAGCCCTTATCGCCAGCCACGACCTCCTCCCGCTCCTTCTTCACTTCCACCACCACCACCACCAGCAGCAGGACGAAGAAGCAGAGAAGGGAGGGAGTGCCGGCGACCGCCTAGTGGGGCATCGCTCGGCGGCAGCTCGGGTGCTCAGGGAAAAGGGCCAGCAGCACGCCTCGCTTGCTGGCTCTCCCCCAAGACAGCACCTCTTGCACCCTCCATCTGGAACTGCAGCCTGCCAGCCAGCAGACAGGTGGGCTGACTGGCAGCCTGCAGTTCCGGATGGAGGGTGCAAGAGGCACTGTCTTGAGAGAGAGCCGGTGAGCGAGGCAAGGCTTTTTTTTTACTCTTGACAGCAGAGGACACGTGGGCGCTTCAGGGGGGGCAGGCAAGGCAGGGGCCACAAACTACCATCTGGCAGGCCGCAAATGGCCTCTGGGCCGCATGTTTGAGACCCCTGAACTAGAGCCTTTACACTTCAACTGAAAAAAGTGAACTGTTCCTCACTACATGACAATTATCATTTAATGTATCTACGCCTTTATTGAGAAAAGGCAATAATTATAACTAACTTATTTAGAGCTAGTTATTTCCAAGATTTGACAAAAAAATTGTTTCTACATTTCTACAAAAATATGTAAAATAAACTTCATACACAATAAAGACTATTTAATAATGTTGAACTTAGATACCAGTTCGCCTTCAAAAAGGTCTTCTGTCAGAACAATAAAAAGAAAGCTTGAAGGAGTCGTTTTGTGTCTTGAGACAGCTGTGCTTTATATAGTTTCTCAGACATGTTTGTTTTTAAAGTCTTCCTGGTTTGCCTTTTGGTGAAATAGGTGTTTTGTGATTTTACAAAGGGCATCCCAATGGCAAACATTTTGCAACAGTGCCCATGATATTTCCTCAGAATTCTAAATGTACCCACTGGCTTGAAAGATTGGGGTTCACACCAAAGCAACTAGGAATGGATTTAGTAGGGGGACGTGGTGGTGGTGGTATGATGTGTGTACCCCTTCTCCTCTCTTTTCCACTAAAGATAGTCCTCTCTTTAAAACAACCTTTCCTTGAAGTGGCAACTACCAGTGTTTAAGTACGTATTTGCACATGACAACAGGTTCGTCTTTCTTTCTTTCTTTCTTTCTTTCTTTCTTTCTTTCTTTCTTTCTTTCTTTCTTTCTTTCTTTCTTTCTTTCTTTCTTTCTTTCTTTCTTTCTTTCTTATTGTTGTTGTTGTTGTTGTTGTTGTTGTTGTTAATAATAATAATAATAATAATAATAATAATAATAATAATAATAATTATTATTATTATTATTATTATTATTATTATTATTATTATTATTATTATTATTATTATTATTATTATTATTATTATTACAAAATAGGTCCTTAAAGGGAATTTGTTAAGAAGCTTTGTGGAATCAAAGAAGCATGGAATTGTAGAAACAGAAAGGATCCCAAGTAATGCTCAGCAAGTCCAACTGTCTACTAAAGCAGGTAAAGTATTCCTGGTAGATGGCCATCCAACTTCTCTTATCCAGCCTCTGATAAAAGAAAGTCCACCACATTCTGAGATTGTCTGTTCTGAACACCGTCTAACAGCTCTTACCATGAGGAGGTTTTTATGATGCTTAATTGAGATCTCTTTTCTTGTAATTTGAATCCATAACTTCAGATTCTTCACTACAAAAAACAAGCTTGCTCCATCTTTCACCATATAGCCCTTCAGAGATTCACAGCACCTCAGTTTATTAAACATACTTCAGCAGATACATAGCTCACACGTGAAGTCTTGCAAAGTTGAAGTGTTAGGAATTATCATAAAGTTGTTCAAAATGGTGTACCTCACTTTTTCACACTTCACATCATTACCTATATTTCTCAATAAAGAGCATCATGTTCAGGATAGCCATATAAGGATAGCAAAGTGAGTCTTAGTTGAAAAAAAATACTTAATCATGTCCAAGAGCACAGAATCTCAAAGGTAAATGTATAACCTCATTTCATTTTCCTGTTTTAGTAGTTCTGCCTCGCTCTCACTCAAACAGTAAAACAGTATTATATAGACAAGATGGGTAGGTTGGAATGACACTGTAGATAAGCCCTAAGGATGACATCTCAGAAGAAAGGGCCAAGGTGCCTATAAAGTGATATTTAGTGTTTGCAAAATAAACTTGGGAAACGACAAAATTCGGTAGAACTAATTATAAAATAATAGCTGGACAAACAGCTATTGGGTAGTGCGAGGCTGAGAGACAGCCACAAAGCACACTAGGGACAAGAGTAGGTTTTGTGAATAGTCTCTCTCCTGCACTAAGAGTCTCCCTCTTTTATTTTCGACTTACAAAGAAAATTGGGTGGCTATTGTAAAAGAATACCTCCCTGGATGTTCTTGACTGTTTGGTCCAGAAACTTTAGCCCCTTCATGCATGACCTCACCTAATCCAGTCAAGGAGCCCTGCAAATATTGTACACCTCTCAAAGGCAAACATTTATCTTTTTAGAAATGAAATCTGAAGTTGCTTTCCTACTCTTTTTATCTTGCCAGAGCTAAGAACAGGGCAGCTTCCTCCCCAAAATTCTATTCTGGAATGACACTCAAACATCATAAAAAGTTCCAAGGAAGACCCTGAATACAAACAGGTCCAAAGTAAGATCCCAAAATACAAGACTAGAGATGGGCACGAAATAAAAAATGAATCACCAAATTCATTCAAAAATTGCTCATTTGTCAATTCGTATTTGTACAAATCAATGCCCCAATGAAAATGAATGTTAGTCATTTTTGATTTGTTGATTCATTTTATTGTAAAATGGGCCCCAAGGCACCTAGAGACACCAATATTGCAGGGCAGCTTCCCTTGACTCTCTTCTATAAGCCCTCCAAGTTTGGTGAAGATTGACTTTCAGATGTTATACACCCACAAATAGCCCCCTCCCCAGAAAGTTCTCCTCAGGCACCTAGAGACACCAAAATCAGAGGGAAGCTTCTACTGACTCTCCTCTACAATCCATCCATATTTGGTGAAGGGCTTTTAAAGGAGAGTCAGAGGAATCTCCCCTGCTAATTTGGTGTCTAGGTCTTTGAGGGATGTTTTATAGAGTTCTAAACTAAAAATCAAATTGACAAATTGATTAACTGATTCATCAGAAAAAAGTTGTAAATTCATAATTTGTAATTTATCGCCTTGATGAATCACGCATCAAGACCAATCACCATTTTTCTGATTCACACCCATCTCTATACAAGACCACTGAGAGTTCCAAAAGATTAAGTGAATACATCTCCGTTTTGGCTGCCCTGCTGAAGATAAATAACAGTAAGAATATGAAGTACCAATAAAAAAGAAGAGTCTTATGGGTACCTTTCATACTAACAGATTAATTTTAGCATGTGTTTTCATGGATTGCTATCTACTGTTGAAAGCAATCCACAAAAGTTCATGCTGAAATGAATCCTATAGTCTTTCAGATGCTACAGGGCCATGCCTTTGAAAACTAAAGTAAGATGGTGTCAGGCAATCCGGGACCCTTAAAGTCTTGTCTGCCTATTGACACTACACTCCATATCTCTGATGAAGTGGACTTCAGTCCAGGAATGTTTATGTCAAATAAAACTTCTTTCTCTTTCTGTTGCCACAGTACTTCAGTTTGAACGGAAGCGAAGTTTGAAAGTCTTAAGGGAACATGCTGCAACACACTACAAGGTGAACCTGCTTTTGAATCATTCTCTCAGTCAAGGCTTGCCTTGGTTTGGAGGGAGCGGGGAAGCTAGTAATTATGTTTCTTCTTTGAGAAACTGAAAATGGTGTTTCTGCATTCTGCATTATGGTTCCTGCATTGAGCAGGGGGTTGGAGTTGATGGCCTTATAAGCCCCTTCTAACTCTATTATTCCGTTACTCTGTTTCTGAGACCAGTGAGTCTCTTCCCAGAAACAGTTATCTGTTTTTCTAATCCTAAAAGATAAACTTCTGTAGATCGTCACTGGGAAATTATCAACAGGGAACTCCCAGAATGTGAGATTTATTTTCTCTCCCCACTCCTCCGTTTTGCATGTAATATGACTAGCAGGAAATTAGAGTCATTAATCACCTGAACTTCTTAATTACTTGTTCTTTTGTAAGATCATAGTTGACTTTTACAGGACTGCACTGTGATACAGGTAGAGGAAGAGAATCTAGGTACTGTAGTTAAAATAGCTTGTAACATTGTGTAGGATTTTTTCTCTCTGTGTGTGTGTTACATCCCATGTGCCATCAAGTCAGTTCTGACTTATGCAAACCCTAGTTCAGTGAGCTGGAGAACCCAGTTTTTAAATGTTGTGTTTATACAAAAAGCAAACAAGTTTGAAAACAAGCAAAAAAAATACATACCTAAAAAACCTAATCATACAGAACAAAATAAATAGCATAAAAAAAATAAAATTAAACAAAATGTGCTCTCTCACACACCCTGCCACCAGGCCCATTTGGAGATATAACCACTTTTTCCTCCATTTAAAGAGACTGATTCCCCTTCTAAAATGGCATTGACTCCTGCAAAAGTGCACAACCTTTCTCCTTTATTAATACAAAATCAATCCATTCTTCCCAGATATGAATAAAGAGATACTTATTTATCAAGCCTTTCTTTAGTTTCATCAATAGCTATATTCCAAACTTCTTTATACCATTGATTTAAATGAAAATCATGTTTTACTTTCCAATACTTTGCTACCTTAATGGATTTTCCAATATTTTGCTACTGTTAATAAATTTGAAATTAATTCTATCATTTTCCAATTCAATTCCTCCTTGTGACATATTGATAAAAGCATTATTTTATGGTGTACTTCTATATTTGACTTATTTATTGACTTGAAAACCAACTATCAGAATTTCAATATTTATTTATTAATTTATTTAATTTATATGCCACCCACACTACCCAAAGGTCTCTGGGCGGCTTACAACAATTAAAATACAGTTAAAAAGATAAAACAATTAAAATACAATTAAAATATATACTCTAAAACACCGGTTCTTAACCTTGGGTTACTCAGGAGTTTTGGACTGCAACTCCCAGAAGCCTTCACCACCAGCTGTCCTGACTGGGGTTTCTGGGAGTTGCAGTTCAAAAGCATCCGAGTAACAAATGTTAAGAACCACTGCTCTAAAAATTGCCATCAAGACCCACAGGTGATATTATTTCAATTAAAAACCTTCTGGAACAGGAGGGTTTTGACCTGGCACCGAAACGTCATCAACGTTGGCACCAGACGACTCTCCCTCAGGAGGGTGTTCCATGGTCTGGGGGCAGCTGACGAAAAGACCCTTTATCTACAAACCATCCCTCTTACCTCCTTGAGGGACGGCTCTTTCAAAAGGGTCCCTGCTAGATCTTAACTGCCAGGTAGGTTCATATGGAACACTTTGTGCATTCCCACTATGGAGGAAAAGAAGTACCTGTTTTCTGACATCCTCTCCAGCACTACTTGGAATAATTCATATAATTTGATTATATAATTTGATTTATATGAATATAATTTTATTCAATTTCAATGAAGTTAAATATAATCTCCAAACTAATTTATAAAAAATTTTCTTTTAACTTTATAGTCATAGACTCCAGTGTTCTTGTATCTCATATGTAATTCCACACCTCAGTACTTATTTCCTCTCCCAAATCATGATCCCACAATGCTTTAATAAGATCTTGTTGTTCCTCTCCTTCTATTATCATATTTTTTTAACCTATTATCTCTTTCAATATCTTATTTTCATCTACCTTTTCTTTCTGTAAAACCATTTCTTCAAATCTTACAATGTCCCTACATTTGCCTCTTTTTTCCACATGATCTTTAGTCCACTGTTTTAGAATCATAGAATAATTGAGCTGGAAGGGACTTACAATATAAGACCCTTGAGTCCATCCATATGCTCAATGCAGGAATCCAAATCAAAGCAGATCTGAAGAATGGTTGTCCAATTTTCTCTTCAATGCCTCCAGCATTGGACTGCTCCTACTTCCCAAAGCAGTTGGTTCTGTTGTTGTACTGATCTAACAGTTAAGAAGCTTTTAATGACATTCAGCTGAAATCTGGCTTTCTGTAACTTGAGCCCATTATTACATGTCCTGCACTCTGGGATGATCAAGAATAGATCCTTCACCTCCTTTCAGATGTGCTGTCGTATTTCCTCTCAGTCTGGTTGAATAAAATTGAACCAAGAAACTATCTTCATTCCTAATACATATTTTATTTGTTCTTCATTCCCCCCAACTTCTCTAACCAATCTTTTATCCTAATAACTTCTTTCTTTCTTAATAGATTCTCCATATTTCATTTCAAATTTCCTGGGGATTTCTCCAGTTCTACTGCTGGATGTAATGGAGCAATTAATGAAATAAATATTTTTCTATATTTATGCCAAATTAAAAGCATAATTTAAGGGGTTTTCGGATTTTAATTTTACAACATTCTTATTATGATGAATTAAAAAATATTCTGGGGTTCCCACAAATTCCCTGTGATTTTATAGTTAATCATATTAAATTATTAAACTGAGATACAATATCAAGTGTATGTCTTGCTTGGTTAGCTGTGTAATATAACCTTCTATTAGGAAGACTTAACCCTCCTACTTTTTGAGATTTACACCATTTCTTCTTGTTAAACCTTGCCTTTTTATCTCCTAGAAATGGGCATTAATCAAACCACAAACCTGAAAAAGCACAGCCTGGTCTGGTTTGTGGTTCAGTTTGGGGATTCGTTTTTGACGAAATGAAACAAAGCAGTGAACTTTTTTTCCCCCTCAGGGCTTTGTTCTGCTTTGGCAAAACAGGATACTTGCCCCTTCCCTGCCCCCAGCCCCATTGCCTCCCTACCCTGTCTTGAAGCTGCTGCTGCCATCCTGAGAGGCAGCAGGCCCAGCTGCCTCTCAGAATGGCGTTGGTGGCTTCAAGACAAAATAAGGGGTGATGGAGGAAGAGGTAGGGGAGGGGCAGGCATGTAGAAGTTTCTCCCTGTGGCATGAACTCAAAAAATTAATCATGAACTGGTTCACTTTTTGGTGGGTTTGTGACAGTTCACGGTTTGTGGGTAGCCGTGAACTACGAGCTATTACAAACCACCAGTTTTCCAATCCGTGTACACCTTTTACCTCAATTACAAAATGTGTTAATCATATTTTGCCAGTCTTCCAGCTTTTCTTCAGTTATTTTTATGAGTAACATCATAAACATTATCTTAAATCTTTATATCATACCATGCAATCCTATTGCACAGCTCTGCCTGAGCAATGAAAATTAATTCGTCATCAGTGGCAAATTGCCAGTGACTAAAGGCAAATCACTGCTGATTAAAGGAGACTTCAGGTTGCATGCAACTTGTATGCAATGTGAAGTCACGTGCACCCCAAAATCTCTAAAGGAAGCTTTTAATCACCAGTGATTTGCTGCTATTGCTGCTATCATCATTGTTGTACATGCAGAGTTGAGGAACAGGATTTTAGCCATAGTGTCATAAATGCAGTTTTCCAGAAATTCATGTAATCTGTGAAAGACAAACTTCATTCTTAATGGAGCTGTTCTAATAAATAGTAATGTTTGTCTCCCTGATTATGAAAGACTTGAGAAGGTAGTGTTGTCATTTCTCTTAAGATCCATTTGAAAGACTAGATAAGGCAGTTTTTTCATTTGTGTTAAGATCCCTTTGAAGCCAATAATTCTGTAATATTTATACCCGATTTTCTCCTCAAAGTTCAAGGTAGGCTGTGGGTGAGGTTGCCAGGTCACCAGCCTGCTATTCCCTGAAGTTTCTAAACTAAAGCCTTAGATCTAAGAGTGGTGTTGTGATGCCCAAAATAGCTACAAATTGGGGAAGTGGGAACACACACATGCTGTGTATGTGCATCTCTGTCAGTCATAGATAGGTAATGTCGCAAAAGGAGATCCAGGGCATGCATGTAATAAAAAGACAAGAATACTTTTGCGCATGTCAAAATTGTATGTCCTGAAGCTATGAGAATGGGCCCTTAAATCTGGATTGCCATGCCCCCAGGGTTCGGGCCCAAAACATGAAACCTAGAGAATAAACCTCAAAAGCTGAGTCTCAAGCACAAAGTCTAAGCCTTTGCTACCCTAATTATAGGTTATAACCCCACTAAATTCTCACAAGAACAGCCCTATTAATAACTTTGAATGAAAGAGCATAAATTGCTCGGATGATCCAGTAAGATTCATAGGTGAATAAAATGTTAACCCAAATATCAGTGGCCAGGTGTAACAATACATATATTATTTCTAACTGGCTTTTGTATTTGAACTCAGAGTTGATTCATATGTGCACAATTTCCACACAATGAATGGGACATTGAATTACAATTTACATGTATAGATTCATAGACATGACTTCCATATTTTCTCAGATTACTTCAAGTGCAAACTACTTTTTAAAAAATGCACACATTAATCTAGTGTGAGTACATCAGGGTATAAAAATACATGCATGATCGGAGCCTAACACTCCACGCTTAAATTATTAAGACATTCAAAAATTGCCTTACATAGTGTCTTTTCCATGTAAAAAAATACTGATAAGATTCATGCTACACAAACAAAAATATAGCTTTATAGGCTTTAATAATAATAATAATAATAATAATAATAATAATAATAATAATAATAATAATAATAATAATAATAATAACAACAACAACAACAACAACAACAACAACGACGACGACGACGACGACGGCGACGACGACGATAATAATAATAATAATAATAATAATAATAATAATAATAATAATAATAATAATAATAATAATAATAATAATAATAATAATAATAATAATAATAATAATAATAATAATAATAATAATAATAATAATATAGAAATCCTCTTGCGTTTTCTAGCTTTGTAATTAGGGTGATTTTGTGAAAATATGGCTGGACTGGAGTGCTTGGGCAACATAATCTGACAAAAACGGACAAACAAAAGAGACAAACATGCCAGAGATAATTTGAGGCAAACACACGCGCAACTAGAATATTGTGATGTGTAAGTCAGAAGTAACTCTACTTAAGTAGCAACACTATCTGGAACCAGGAACTCTCTTTAGAGATGCCAGTGCAATTATTTTGACTCTTCTTTCCCTTTGAGCCGGTTACAACCATTTTGTTTAAAGCTGGATTCCTAAAACTGCTTTAGAGTAAGACCCTTTTTGTGGTTTTATCTGTGGTCTCAGACACAAAATTTATATTACAATAAATTAGCGTTTCTTCTTCATCTCCTCCTCTACCACCACATTTCAAACAAATCAGTTTTCTTCCTGTCAGCTTTTTTCACAGCCCAGCATTCACACTGATACATATCAATCAGGAACACAGCAGTACAGTATGGATGATCTTGGTCTCCAGGGATACATCCTTGCACTTGATGATCTCTTCTAATTCCTTCATTGCTTTTTTTCGGTTGCATTCCTTCAATGCAAAATTATTGTTCAGAATCCTGTTCCTCAACACAAATCAAATGGCAATTTTCAGTTCACTCCTTCATGGTAAACAAACTATTCCTGCCACAATCGTAAAGGGTTCTGATGCATGCGCATGTGTGCTCACCCACTTCCAGAATGGACCAAAAGTTACAATTAAGCTTACTTTTGGCCATAGATTAGAAACACAACACATTACACTACAATGGGCAATACTGACGAGGAGATTTGGGTGCCTGTTGTTCAGATGCGTAACTTCAAGAATCCTTCATAAGATTTATTTTTAAACTGGACTTGAACTGAAGAGATGTTAAATAGGGGATCTTTTCAAACAGAGGACTATCCACTGTAAAATAGGAGATATAGGACCCTGCAACTGAGGAAAAAAGAAAAACGTCTCAGCACCTCTGCAGAACACCATGTCTTCCAGGTCAAAACAAAAGAAAAAACAAAGAAGACAAAAACATTGTGGCACCTTAAAGACAAACTGCTATATTTTAATGTGAACTTTCATGGACAAGTCCACTTCCTCAGACATATGTTCCAGAACTACCTAATCATATGTTTTAAAAAGCAACTAAAAGGGCGAAAGTGGAGGACTTAATATGCTGAAGGTAAGTCAGGGAAAGCGGAGTATCTATTGGAGATCAGAGATGCGAAACTTTGCTTTTTCGGACTGCATCTTCCAAACTCCCAGAGCCAGTATGCTGGTGGTGGGATTCTGAGAGCTATAATCCAAAATATTTCTTACTTTTGAGAAAGCAATACAAACATTTCCTGCCTTTAGCCTGGAGGAAATGTGATCATAAGTGCATAGTCTTGAGGCAGTTTTGAGATACACAGGTATAAACAAATTTGTTCCAGACAAGAAGGCAGCACTGTGTAAAAAATAAATCTTTTTAAAAACAAGTGCAGTGGGTTCTAGATGTGGTTGGTATGCCAGCCATGTCTTTAGGTAAGGTTGGTGAATCTTCATCAGTTGTTTATGTCCTAGCTCCATCCTTCATGACTGGAATGTAATAATGCATTCTATGTGGGGCAGCCTTTCATGAGATTTCAGAAACTTCAGCTAATAGTATAGAATGCACTTGCATGTTTATAAATGCTAAGCATTTGAAATACTGTATCACTGTGATCTGGCATCAGCTGCACTGGCTGTCTATTTGCTTCTTAGCTCAAACTAAACAGTGTTAGTCAACCTTTAAAGGTATATATACAATTTAGGAGCACATTACATGAAGGCTTGTCTGCATCCATAGGAGCTTGAGCATGCTGTGTGTGAGAGACTGACTCCCTGTAGTTATAATCAGAGACAGAAGACAACCTTTTCAGTGTAACCCACCCTCTCCCTGAAAAGATATACCTGGTCCCATACCTTTTCTGTCTCAGATGGGCACTCAATCTATTTTATTTCAAGCCACCATTTGAAAAGCAAGTTAGATTCTTTGAACTTATTGCCCCCATTGCTATTGCTCTTAAAATAATTTCCAATATTATAGTGGTTGTCTAGTGTCACTCTGCTCTTAAAGATTTTGAAGGTTTTAAAGTTATTTAAATAATCATTGCATTTAATGTTATGCTGATGTTCTATTATTTTTATTATTTTCTAGTGAAAACTATATTGGGAATAACTTTAAGTCTCAAAAAGCAATAAATACATCTTATGAGCAAGGAGGAAAACAAATCTATAGAGTCCCAAAGCATTGGGTGTGAAGAGTATTGTTGGCCTGTTCTTTCAGCATTGCCCCTTGCCTTCTCTAGGAGATTTCTAAATCAGACTGTGGTGGTAAGGTGGTGCTAGAAAGTGGTATGTTCCCAGGAAATTCAGCTCAGTTTCCTGCAGAATACAAGTTTGTGGGTGGTTGAATCATGGTACTGTAGTTTATGAATTGTCCACATTTGTTTGTCAATTTTCTGTGGAAGTGGGTTACACAGAATTAGACAGCATGTGCATCAAAGGTGTTGGCTTCCTATAAGCAGTTCATCAGTCCTGGAAGAGAGAAGGCAGGACACATGCTTTCTGAGATTCCGTTTTTTAGTGGTATGTGACTGGCAAAAAATGCTCTTATTATACAGCAGGATCCCCCATCCACTGGATCAGCATCTACAGATTGACTTATCTGGTACATGAAAATATTAAATAAAAAAAAAACATGGTGTATTAGAGGGAGCCAGAGACAGTGCTATATGTAGAACTCACTAATTTCTGTGGGGGGTGGGCTTAGAGCCGATCTTCCATGGATATCACAGTCCTATGTATAGCAACAAGAACATTAAAAGCTCTGTGCTAGAGCAGGTCAAAGGCCCATATAGTCCAGCGGTGTGTTCCCACCAGGATATTTCCTTTTTTAAAATGAACCTGTACCATGTTTGGGATGGGAAGGGTATAAATTCTAGCTGAAATTCCATTATGGTTGTTTTGAGGAAACCCAGGTTCTCTCTTTTGATGTCAGATATGACTGTGTTTGGACATCCTTGGGAATTTTTCTATCTGATAGCCATTTGTTAACACTGATTTCTCATATTTTACACGGGACCCACAATACCTGGATTTAGCTTCCCCTTTGATTGGCTCCTAGAACAGCTATATTTCCCTGACAGCGTAGCTGATGCTTGATAAGCTGGGCGACAGAGGAAAGTGAATGTGCTTTGCCAGGCTTTATAGTCTATGCTGAGAGCAGCTGAGGGCCATATAAACCATGGTGCATAAATTATCACACATAGTATATCTGTATTTAAAAGAGCAGCCAAGGTGGAGGCAGGATTAGGTGGGTCACTCTTTGCCATGTAACACGGTCCAGACAAAAGCTGCTGTTTTCCCATTTTTATAGACTGCAGACCTGCATTTGATATCACCCATCCTGGTCTCTTTAAAAAAACCTGCCACATTGAATACAGTTATGCATTTAACATTGAATACAGTTATGCATTTAACATTAGTACATAGTTTGTCCGTGGGGAAAAAAACTTAGCAACTTTCTCAGCCTTTTCAAATGTGTCTGCTTCCTACTATTCATGTTAATCCATATATGTTAATATAACATTAATATGTTAATGAACAGAATGGTTCAGATATAACTTCAGAACATTATCAGAACTTCGGAATATTACTTTCTGGACTTCAACTTCCAGATTCCCCCAGTCAGCATGGCCATTGGATACGGAGAGTTATAGTCTGAAAAGGTAAAATTTCCTAGTGTTGGACGTAGCCAAAGTGTTAAACAAGCATGACTGAAAGCTTAGGCAACTCAGAGATGGGAAACTTAGCATTAAAGTTGAGATTTATTGAGACAGATATTTAATTACAAGATATACTAAATGTTTTCACATATGTTTGTTTCAGCAAAATCAAATATACTGTGGCATATTAAGCCTAGCAAATTTATTTCATAGGGAGCTTTTTAGATGACAATCCACTTTTTGAGACATATGGAATATAATATCTGGGCCAAGATTTTGTATAAAATGCACATGGTATGGGGATGGGACTAGGGCCAAGAGGAATGCAAAAGTGAATGTTGATTGCATATTGACACTTCTACTTTGAAGACAGCTTACTGAGAAATATAATAAAATTCAGAGCAGATGACTTTGTTCAGTCCTCTAAAAAGCCTCTGGCTTATGGATGTGGTGTATTGCTGCTGTATCCATGCCTAAAAATGCCAAAAAATGACCTAATTTGCCATACAATAACATATCTTACTTCACTGTCTGGATAAGCAAAGCCTCCAACCAGCAGGCGGAACTTTTCCATATAGTCTGCAATCTATCCGGAGTTGGTCATAGTGACTGGCATCCCACTAGCATCTCACCTGACCAGTTTGCAGCCTTTTAAAAATTAAAAGTGGAGGCCATCCGCTGGGATCTGACTCCCTATTTGGAAACAGTAGATCGAGCTGAGACGTCCAGTGCTCCGCCTTGCCCAATGAGACTCGATCTCTTTCAGCCTGTGAAGTCAGACATGGTGGACAGAGTGCTTGACTGCTGTCACACCACCACCACCTCCCTTGACCCTTGCCTGGCCTGGCTAATCAAAGCAGCCAGGCCTATAACATCTGAATGAGCTATGGCAATAATTAATGGGTCTCTCCAGGAGGGCAAAGTTCCCCTTGCCCTGAAGGAGACACTCGTTAGGCCCATTAGGAAGAAACCAAGCTTGTAGGTGGACAATATTGGTAATTATAGGCCCGTCGCTAATGTTCCTTTCCTCAGTAGAGGGTGGTGGCTGATCAGCTGCAGGCTCTTCTGGAGGAAACCAATGCCTTGGATCCATTCCAGTCGGGCTTCAGGCCGTGCCACAACATGGAAACGACATTGGTCACCCTGCTTGATGACCTACTGAGGGAGGTAGACAGGGGCAAAATGTCTCTGTTGGTCTTCCTCGATATCTCAGCCGCCTTTGATACCGTCGACCACAGTATCCTCCTGGGGAGGCTCTCCGAGTTGGGAATCGGTGGCCTGGCTCTTGCCTGTCTCCATTCCTTCTTGGAGGACCGTCCTCAGAGAGTGCAGCATGGGGAGTGTGTTTTGGCCCCATGGAGCCTCAATTGCGGGGTTCCGCAGGGCTTGATTATCTCTCCAATGCCATTTAACATCTATATGAGGCCGCTGGGAAGGGTCATCAGGGGATGTGGGGCTTTGTGTCATCAGTACGCTGATGATACTCAGCTCTACATCTCCTTTTTTCCAGCAACAGTGGATGCTGTTTCATCAATTGAGCACTGCCTGGGGGCTGTTCAGCAAAGGATGCAGGTGAATGGGACTAGGGCAAGACAGAGGTCCTTCGGGTGGGTGTCTCAGACATCAGTGGTCTGGGAAACTCCCTCTTTTGGAGGGGTGACTCTTACCACCAAGAGTGAGGTTCGCAGTTTGTGTGTACATCTGGACCTGGGCTGGCCCTCACCATGGAGACCCAGGTGTCGTCAGTGGTCCATTCCGCACATTTCCACCTTCGGCAGATTGCCCAGCTGCATCCCTGTCTTGATGTGGGGGCACTCACCACTTTGGTCTATGCATTCATAGTCTAAAGATTAAACTACTGTAATGCGCTCTACATGGGGCTGTCTTTGAGGCTGACGCGGAAACTTCAGATGGTACAGAATGCGGTGGCCAGACTTCTTACTGGTGTGAAAGGTACCATCATATTTCCCCCAATCTGGCTGCCTTGCATTAGCTGCCCATTCATTTCCGTGTTGATTTCAAAGTTCTTACGATTACATATAAAGCCCTAAATGGTTTAGGACCTTGATATCTGGCAGAATGCCTTCTCCCACTCAGTTCTGCCAGAGTCACTCGTTCCAGCCAGGCCGTGCAGCTGAGAGGCCTAATGGCAAGGGAGGTCCAGAAGGAAAGAACGAGGAACCAGGCTTTCTCGGCAGTGGCCCCTTGCCTTTGAAACAACTTGCCAGTGGAGATCCGCCTGGCTCCCTCTCTGGGTGTTTTTAGGAATAAATTTTAAACCTGGCTATTTAGGCAGGCTTTCCCTCTTGCCATATCTTAATTTCTGATACTTTCGCCACCTTGGATCTATAATATATGTTTTTGGTTTTATTGTTTTTAAATTTGTAAACCATCCAGAGTAGACCTTTGGTCTAGGTGGGCAGGATAGAAATCCAATCAATCAATCAATCAATCAATCAATCAATCAATCAATCAATCAATCAATCAATCAATCAATCAATCAATCAATCCATAAATAAATAAATAAATAAATAAATAAATAAATAAATAAATAAATAAATAAATAAATAAATAAATAAATAAATAAATAAATAAAAATACCCACATTACCAGCAGGAAAGAAAAACAATGGTCAGCCTGAATGTTAATGACACCGATGTCAGCAGTCAGGATGGTCTACAGGATCCTCTCTTATGATTGCATCCTTTTTAAACCACTTTTCACCCAAACACAAAGCAATAGCCCTAGGTTTGACTAGTTCTTTAGGTATTTATTGGTTGGATCACAAAGAAATTGCCCCCTTTCCTCCTATAGTTCCTTTTCCCTGTTCTCTCTTCCTGTGTCTCCTCTTTTACTCCTAGCCCCACAAGGCTTCTCCCTCCTACTCTCTCTCAATATCTGTCCCTCCTTTCTTTCTCTCCCTCCTCTCTCTTTGGTTCTTCTCTCTCACACACTCTCTTCATGGTTCCTCTCTATCTCTTTTCCTGCTCCCTCTATAACTCCTCTCACTCTCATAGCATCTTTCTTTCTTTCTTTCTTTCTTTCCTTCTTTCTCTCTCTCTCTCTCTCTCTCTTTGTGACTCCCCCCTTCTTTTGTGCTCTTTCTCTCTCATTGTGTTTGTTCAATTACACTCATTTCTGTGGAAAGGCTGAATTCTTTATCTACTGTTTTACCTGATTTAAGCCCCATTCATGTCAGGGAGACTCCTTTGTTTCTTGAAGGATTGGCAACAAGTCTGGGCAACTGCTATGAAAGGTTATAAAATGTATTTTCTAAACAACAAGATGGTTTGACTTCACAATTTTAACAAAGCACATAGTAGGAATCATTTTCTTTTTCAGAAAGCAGCAGTAGGCACTTCAGAAATAACAATAGAGTTTGCTACATGTGGGGGGCAAGGAAGTTAGGAAAATGATACTCAAGGGCAGTGCAGTAGTAAATAAGGGAGGTTTTATATTTATGTGGCACATATATATGTGCCAAATGTGGCACAGAGATAGCCTACACTTTCTGACACCACTGTTCCAGATACAGTCCTGATTCAAGAACTAACTCAAAAGTTATAATTTTTTGTTTGGACTGCCCCCTCGTATAAGTAATGGCTTATGAAATGCTGTCTTGACTAGTCACACAATTCTGGCAACAACAAGATGACTTGAGTTTCCAGGATTTGAATCTTCAAGAACTAGTTCACTGTGCTGAGATCAAGATTTCAGTGTGGAAATGGGAAACAGATGATGATACCCGGTGATGAGCTTACAAGGTGACAATGGCATGATTAACAGTAGTAATGGACATCCAAGCAAGGATTACATTAATATCCTGGCAATAGACAGATGCAATGTAAGTTGAATATTCAGGATATGGGTTTTAGGGTTTGAGTTTTTGGGACCTTAGTTTTCAAGAAGCAGGGGGCTTTTCTGAAGTTAAGGTTTTACCAAAGCCAATTGTTTGGCTATAGGCAAGACTGTAGAGAAAATCAATTTCTGGTGTGTATCCTCACTGGGATCAAACCAAACCAAGTCAATTGTGACTTATGGTGTCCCTTTCCAAGGTATTCTAGGTACAGAGTACTCTGCAGTGGTATACCATTCCCTTCTTCTACCACAAACTATTTCTCAGTCAAAGAAAAAGAGAAGAGAGATTATCACCTATCACCTAGTAATGCACTCTTTATCACAGTACTGAATATAAATGTGCTCATAGCATTGCTTTCCTACTGAATTCGTAGTGTTATTTTTAAAATAAAATATTTCACGCTACATTTAATTGTGCACTATTCTGTAATGTAAAAGCAAAATGTGCTGCTTATATACTGCCCTATACTACTTAAAATACTCTCTGGGCAGTTTACAGCTTTAATTATGCAGGCTACACATTTCTCATCCCCTAGTGAGCTGGGGATTCAGTTTACCAACCTTGGCAGGATGGAAGGCTGAGTCAGCTTTGAGCAACTATCTGAGCCTGCTGGGATCAAATCCAAGCCATGAGCAGAGTCTTGACTGCAGTACTGACGTTCACCACTACACCATGAGACTCCTATATTCTGTGAAGAAAGAGTGATTAAATATGTGGTAATTGTTGTTACTGCCTAATCAATTAAAGTAACAGTCAGTCAGTGATATAAATATCAGAGTTTTATTTGCTGAGGTTATACCTCTTTGTGGGTGTGGCTTCTTCATTTTTTTTTTGCTGTAAAACAGAATAAAAAACAAAATATGACAGATAAGTATGTATTTAAATGATGATGAGTAACCTTTGTTAAACCAAAAGCCATCTTATTTGTTTATCTGAAAAAAGAATGTATAATAAGGTTTGGGTTATACTTTTTAAAAATTATTTGTCAGTTCTGTCCTATATGAATGTAACTCAGGGAATGATGCAATCAGTAAAAACCATTTAATATAAACTTATGAAATAATAAATCACAATCTAATCTAAAAGGAAAAACAGTAAACCAGAATCAAGATGCAATCTGTAATATCCTACTGTTTGGGCATATAACTGATCTTGACTTTCTCAGTTCAGTAGTAGTAAAATGCACTCAATTTAATTTAAACACAGCTAGAAATTTTGTTAAAAGACAGGAGGTTGATCAGTTAAAAATCTTGAATTATCTGAGAGCTCTAAATAACAGCGGCTGTAGGTCAGTGAACAACTACCATTCAGTTTTCATTGCTGCCTGCACCCTTTGCTTGTAACAAAACAGAACAAATGGGTCAACTCGTCTAACATCATTAGCAGAGAACTGATTGGCTTCAAGGGAGTTGCCACTACTTTAGATCACAGCCTGACCCTTTCTCACCTTGCTGGGGGAAAAAAAAAGTCCAACTGGGAAAGTCATTTGAAACTTTTGTTCTGCCCTTCCTTCCTACCACAAGAAAGGCTCCTGAGAAACCATGTTGCCCTGAGGAAGGTGAATTAAAATCAGATTAATCCTCAAGTCAAGGGGCATGTGCAGGTAGAGAAAAAGAAACAGCAAAAGAGAGAAATAGGCCGGCCAATGACAAACATGCCAGCCCTGGAAAGAGTTAGCCAGAGTGCAAATCTGTGTACGATCAAATCCAGAATATATTACCATCCGAGTACCAGAATCATCTACCGGCATCATGTTTTTCCTCTTTCCTCTCTAATCCATTTCCTTGTGTTCTTGACTTTCAGAGTTTAAGCTTGAGGGCAAAGACTGTATTAAGGCTGTACAAAGCCATTGTAAGGCATTTTGGGACCCTTTTTGTAGCTGAAGAGCAATGTGAATAGTACTTCTATAAATAAATAAGCACCTGGAAGACACTGAGAGACAGTTGGCAGTAGGTAGAAGTTGGACACTGTCCTGTCTGCTCTGTATCCTCCAGGTTAGTGTTGACAACCAAACTATTTTCTTTACCAAGTGAGCTGGCATTTCTCCTCAGACCTAACTTGACATCTTTGTTACAACGTTAAAGGGCATAGTGTAAAGCACAGGTTAGCTTTTTTAGCAACAACTCCCACTGGGTATGGCAGCTACAGTCTAAAAAGTAACTTTCCCTAGCTGGGCAAGCCATTAAAAAGCCATTTGCCTTGAGCCTCAGCCCTTCCTCTGCTTTGCCTTATTTGTTGCTCTGGGTGCATCATCACTTCACCTCAGTGTCATCCGTGCTTTACCAGAAATGGGCTGCTGGTGAGCTGCTGCTCACATGCTGCTCATTCCTGTTCCTGAGCTATGACTCCTGAAATTCATGCTCTTTCCAAACTGATGATATTGTTTCCTTTCAAGAGCTCTTTCCGTTCAAAGTGACAGTAATAGAAGAAACATTACTTACAGAGGGGATGGGTATCACCGGCTTACACAAGACCTTTCTTTATGGAATGCAAAAATAAATAAATAAAAATGCTCAGGGCCTTTGTTTTGAACTCCAGATACAAGAACAGGAACATAATGTTTTAAACTGGAATCTGATACTATCACATAGAAAGCAGAAGGCCTGATTGGGTTTTTGAAGATCCCGCTTCAGCCACAGGTTTCATTTCCACAACACTTTCCCCTCAGGTGGGCTCTTACATGGGAACTCAGCAAGAGTTTGGTTCTATAGTACACAGAAACTGAGAAGAAGCTCATATCTGTGAGGTGTGTGAAACTTGACAACATGCAGTGCTCCAAATATTTTTGGATCACAATTCCATTTCCCAGAAACCCTCACTATTGCTTAAGCTGATGGCTGATGTAGTCCAAAAACATCTGGAAAACCACACTTTACTCACTTGTAGGCTAGAATTCAGGAACAGCTCTATAGTTCAGCATGTCTGGACTTTCACAAACGTACACTGGGTTTTTCTTTTTGGCATATTATTCCCATTCTAGCACCAGTTACACAATGCCTCCCCTCTACTGCAATAGCCTTGCTACTTTCAGGGAACTGTGCAAAGCTTCTCCACTTTTAAAAATGATTAAACATTTTATAATCCAGGTCTCTCAGACACCTACAAAGAACTGCTTTTCCTCTTATGAGAGAGTTTGTATGTTGGTTGGTTGGCTTGCAGAATTTATAAACTACCCCATACCGAAGATTTCAGAGTCAGATACAGTACATTAAGACAGGAAATATCACAAATAAAATACTGTATCTGCATCCTAATCAGAAGTAGAACAGCATTCCATTGGATGGGAGCAATACACTAAATCCTTAGTCTTCTCTGTTGGTCTCCCATCAGATTTTAGATACACGCTGTCAAATGTGTCTTTCGGTTTTGAATCTTGCAGGAGGGAAAGTCACTTGGAGAAAAGCAATTTTTAGTGAAATGGCTGGGAAAGACAAAGACAATCTCCCCCTGCCAACTTGCTTATTTGCAGAAAATCATCACTTATAGCTCTACTGCAAGTGGTAAAAGCTGATAGATTTTGCCTTGCACCAAGCCTATAAAATAACCTTGTGCCATTCTGTTCATAAGTGGTCCAGTGTTTTTATCTATGGTACTTCCCCCCCCCCTGTACACTGGATTTTTGTAGAGAATGTGAAGCTATTTGCAATGACAGTGGAAATTACTAAAATCAGGTGGGCAGCTGCGGCAGTCCTCCTGAAATTTGGGGGCAGTGCCTTCCATTGCATGTTCCATAGCCTGATGGACAGACTTCAGGCTTCTTAGATCTACTGGGGATTTTTTTTCCTGCTGGAAACTGGAGGATTCTCCTGTTAGGTTTCATCTGCCAATGCAACTCTTTCAGCATAAATCTCTGTTGTGAATGCAGGTTAAGAAATCAGCACAGGCATTTGCTGTTGCACATCACTTGTGTAACTCTGCACATGTCAGGAAATGCCTACTCTGGTATCATAACATGTAGTAATTTGCAGCTGAAATTTACACTAATAGAATTACACCAGTGGAATTTTGGAGTTAGGCACAGCAGCAGCTTCCTGATCTACTGTCTCATGGGACGTGTCAAAGACACACCCTTCAGACTGCCATTCTTTTGAGTTTTACCCAGATGTTCCTAAGAGGAACAAAATAATGCTAGAACATAGGATCCTCTTTCTGACAAGTCATGTTAGTTTTTCAAAATTGTAGCCCTGTTAATTCGTGCAAGCATATCAGTAAGAAACACAAAACAAAGGGGGGGGGGCTTGTGGCACCTTACAGACTTCTATTAACGAGGTTTATAGCACTTAGTCTTTAAGATGCCACAACGTTGTTTTTGTTTTGGTCTTGTTTTGTTTTTCATGTTCAGTTGCTCATCTTAAATTAAAGGAGATGAATGATGATGCAGGAAAATGTCTTAAGCCAGTGTTTGTCTATCTGTTGTACACACACACACACACACACACACACACACACACACACACACACACACACACACACACACTCTGTTGCTGGATTATTAAAATACAGTAATAATCGCTTCAAATGACATTGGGGGGAGTTCGTCAAGCTTTTTGTGGAAGCTGGTTTGTGCGTTATAACGCTCGTCTGCGTTAGTGGCAGCAAACGCCTCGGGTTTTCTACCGCTCGGTGGCTTCTTAAGAAGAGAACGTGAGTCCAGGCAACAACTCACACCAGCGGAAAAAAAGCGCGGAGTAGCGGGGCGCGCGAGGCAGAGAAATCCCAGTCTCCACAGGACGGTTTGCCGCCCAATTCTTGTCGGACCTGCCAGACGCAGAACCGCTCGCAGTGGCTTCTCTTTCTCTGCCTCCTTCCCCTCCAGCGGCGCCTGTTTCTCCACACCCGCCGGCGTGGCCCCCGGCTGTTGCTCCCGGAGGCTTTGGCGCTCTCTCCTCCCTGCCCGCCTCTAGCCCAGGAGGCTGGCTGGGGCGGGGCTTTCCCGCCGGAGGAAAGGCGCTTATGTGGAGGTGCCCCCCCCCCCCGGCAGGTATAAAAGGTCCCGCCGGGAGGATGGAGCAACATAGAGAGTGCGCTCTAGCCAACAAGACGGTGTCCCAACATGATGAGCCGGTGCCCTTCTGCCCTCCGCGCCTCCGTCCTGCTTTTCTTCGTCCTGCTCCTGCTTAGCGGAAGCCCCTCGCGGAGTCAAGGTAAGCCCCTTTTGCCTGTGGACAGCCTTTCGCTATGAAAAGCCTGTTGACATTGAGTGATTGTGGTGGGTCGTGCTGGCACTGTGCTCGCTTGCGGAGGCAGGTTCAGGGGGCTTCGGGCACGGAGAGGGGTTTCAACTGACTGCAACCCTTTCCAGGGTTTTCTAGGTGGAGGACACTCGGAGGTGATTTCCCATTCCCATTTCCCGGGGGCGCCCTCAGACGGTGCAGCTTGGCTCTTCTCCCACACGGCACAGTGGGGAATCGAACACCCAACCTCTGGCTCCGCAGCCAGATACCTAAACCACTGAGCTGTCTGGCCAACTTGGGCACAGCAACTACACGCATGCAACTTACACCCATGGGCTCTGTTTACCCCGTTCTGTGCCAACCTGGAGGTTAGACTCCTCCTATGCTGGCTGACTTGCTCATTCATTTTCATAAATATTCAGTGAAGGTGGAAAGAAGGCGTTGCTGCCTTAGTGTTCTACTTCTCAAGGTTGATTGTGCAAGGGGAGCAGTTTACCTTCATTAAAATGGCTAAGCAGACTGCATCGTTGAGTTAGACAATAGGATTGTCAATTGAAAAGATGAAGAACTGCCCAGTGTCCTAATATAGGGTGCAGTCTCACTTCTGATATGTGGGGCAGCCTGGCCTAAGTAGGTATTTATTTTATTCCAGTAAAAGCAGGATTTTATTATTGCCTAACATTGCTAGTCTGGTGTCTATAGTATTTGGAGCAATAAAGTTTGAACTCCACTCTAAAGTTCATGTCACTGGATAACAACACTGAGAGCAATGTTGCCTCTAAGTGTGTGGGGTCCTGAGTGCAGAGCTCTCCCAACTCAAGAGGTTCATTCAACAATTATGGTATTTTAAAAGTTTTATATATTTATTCTTTGCAGCATCCAGTTTTGATGGTGTAACTTATTTTGATTTTTCAGATGCTTTTTGCAAAATCAGAGTCCCTGTTTGGACATATGCCTACGGCACCTAGCACACCTTGGGCATGATATCAACATTTATGAGATGAATGTAGATAGAGGTGAATCATTAAAATGAAAGATGCTAAATGGAAATAACTTGTTATTGCATCTTATTATCAATAATTACAAATCCATGCTTAAAATTAATCAGATCATTTCTGTTTCTAAAGAACTATTCATCACTATTTGAGACACAGATATTTCACTCACTGTATGTTTTGGATGGATGGATGGATGGATAGACACACACACATGTATGCATACATAGGCATATCACATATCGTTTGTGACATAAGAATAATTGGAACTTGGGTGTTTATAGCAAAATGCAAGGCAATCTGGAGTGCTTCAATATTTTAGCCTACTATTTCCAATAACAGAAGGGAAATAGAATCCACAGAATTGGGGAATGGTGTAGAAGGGTTTCATCTGCAATAATTAAAATGATCTGTCCTCTTAATGTGGATTTAAGCTATGAGGCAATTTGTAGTATATTTGTCACTGAAGAAAATAATCAGTATGTCCTGGGAGAGCAGGGTCATATTAAACATTCATTTTTATTGCTTTCCATTCTTACTTGGGAATCAGCCCCATTGAACACAGTTGAGGTCATTTTTTAAAATAAATATAGGATATCATCGTGAGTCTCTGTTATGTGTTCCCTCCTCCACAGCTGCTCCCATGACTGGGGAGCTGCGTTGCCAGTGTATCAACGTGGTCTCCAAGATGATTCCACTCAAGCACATTGCTAATGTCGAACTCATCCCCGAAGGACCTTACTGTGCTGCGTCTGAAGTCATGTAAGTCTCCAGAACCTGCCCACCTCTTTCTTTGCCACTGCATTTGTGAACCTACTTTGCTCATCTGGCTCTTTAATTTTTTTTCTCTCTCTCTCTCTCTCCACTCCAACAGAGCCACCATGACAAATGGGAAGAAAGTCTGCCTGGATATCACAGCACGCTGGGTCAAGCTGATAATTGACAGGATTCTTCAACAGGTACCTACAAAACATACTGTACCGAGATGGGCTGCATCTATGGACTGCTTTCTGGTGTCACATGAGAGTCACAGTTAAATCTCACTGAAATAAATGCAGTTTACTGATATAGCATTTCAGTCTCTTTTTCTACTGGAAAAAAATGCCTTTGCAGCTGTGTACTGTAATTGGTCTGAACTGCCCATTCATAGTGCTTAATTACATTAAAGCTATCAACTCATGTTCAGCCAATTTCAATGGAACGTTAATTGCCTAGAATAACATTTTGGTTTCTTAGCGAAAACAGGCACCAAGAGATCAGTTCACAATTAATGCCATAGATTGAGTAGTCCTTTTAATAGCAAAATGCAGTACATAAAATATATTGATGGTTGGGAACCTGAAGCATATGGGGAAAAAAAGATATATCTTAAAAAGGCAACTTTGCTTTTTGTATTTACTCATGTTTTCATTATGCAATATCTGGCTTTTGCAGAAATCCAGTACACCCTGATGGAAGCAATGAAAATGAATTTGGAATTGTAATAGAAGGTGCTGTGCACGTGTGAGAGAGCATGAGAAGAGGAAAGGCCAGCAATCAATACAGTGCAACTTTTTTCTACACATATTTATTAGTGAAACTTATTTTTAATATGTTTTATATATTTATTACTTCTTATGTCTGCAACTGTCCAAAAAGTTCAGAATTTTACCACTGTTGTGCATACTGTGAAACCAAAGGACACTGAATGTATACTTGGGTGCCTTTTTAATGTTAATTTACCATATTTTTGAGCTATCCTAGGATGGAATAAATATAAACATGCAAAAGAGTGCAATCCAGCACAAAGTTCACCGGTGCAGTCTTCACTGGAGTGAATAGAAACACTACTGTGGGTTCAGCACACTTCAGTGGGACATGAGGAAGAGGGCGTTTTGATGCACTGTGCTCAATTTATTCTTTGAATACATCTGAAAAGGAGAAAGGCTTGAGTAAGCGGATAGGCCCAGGTCATGAACGTGCAGCCCAAGATTCTTGATGTAAGCTGGCATGCAGTTTCCAAAGGGCCTGCTCTATTGGCTGTGCATTGATAGAAGAAGGCTGGGCTCCTAGTATTTACACCAGCCTGTTCTATATATTAGTAATTGAAAAGTCCAGTAACTAGCTCATGAACTAAGTGATGTTCAGATTTCCAACAACATTAGAAGGGAAGAAAGAGAATGTATAACTTGATGTGTGTTATAAGTACAGAATAATGCATTGGGAGAGGTCTCCTATGTAGGCCTCACTGAAATCAGTGGCAGCTGCTTAAGAATACTGCCTCCTGGTTACATTTCTAAAGTAAGGGGACAGTATGGCATAATTACTTTCTTGACCTACAACTCCCTGAATTCCTAACCTAGCTTAGCCCAATGTTACTAGGACTGATTTGGGAGCTAAAGTCCAAAAGAAATGTTTTTCCAAGTTCTAGATAAGAGTCCAGTCCATATCATTGTTGAACTGGGAAAACATTGACTTTGATGTATGTATGAAAATCATTATTTTTAAAAGCTGGAATTTTATGTTGACTTGTAAGAATATCAGTGATTGACATGCATTGAGATATATATCTATATCTTCCTTGTATGGCATACTATCATGTTTCTTAAAGACTAAGCAGTTTTGATAATGCTTTTGGATTACATGGGATGCTATGCATTATAAACAAAAATAAAACTATTATCTTATTGTTGTGGTTTGAGATACATTTATCTTTGGGCATGGCTTGGCTTAATTACATAACATAATTTCTTTATTTCTTTATTCAGTTTATGAACCGTCTTTTGGCTGAAATGGGCCCTAAAGGCAATACAAGTGAAAATTGGCTTTAAATTTAGGCTGCAATCAGTATAGCAGCATAGCCTAAGACATGGTAAACCAAAGAACTCTGTCAGCCAATACACTCTGCTACCCAAAAATCCTTCCAGAATACAAAGATTCTTGCTATTTTCCTTGAATATCAAAATGGTGTAGGAAAAAGTATAGAAAAGTTGATACAGCATTGCCATGGGCTTTGTAGGGCAGAATTTCTGGTCAGCAGTTGTTGTATTGGGGCCAGAGCCTGCAGGGTTGAGACCCTTATGACTTTCTCAATAATGGGTACTATGACATGATCAGCCATCCCACTCGGGTTTCCTTGCTCCCTTTCGGATTAGCTACAATCCTCAATAGCTGGGAGAGAAATGGATTCTCCCAAGAACAGTATATTGTTGCAAACTATTCCAGTTATAATACAAAATATTTGAGGGTATTTGGTGTTGAGTGAGTGATTAAGAACCATTACCTTTACAAAAGGCATCCTGCTTAAGTGTTGCTATGCACCCATAAAACAGAAGGTGTGTTTGGAGTCTCTAGGCTGGGGGCTAGAGGGGCTATCACAATGAGCTCTTGACTTTTCACATTTACTCCTGTGCTGCGTATTAGAGTCCTAACGGCTTCCTCATATATTGTTTGCTTATGGGAAGGAGGAAACTTGCATGATATATCTACTCATCTTCTATTATAAGAAAAATCGGATTCCCCCCCCCCCACTGTCACAAGAGGAGCCTCAGCTGCGTGCAGCTGATCTTTCCACATTACACTGCTCACATTGACTAAACACTGTTACAGGTGTATATCCCTACCTGAAATTTTATTTTTCATTTGACAGCACTGTTTAAAGTAGCAATCATACAGATTATAGTTCATCTGAAAAGTGATACTCTCTTGATTCATGGAGTGATGTCTCTGCAATCAGCAGGGCCATTGTGGACACTGCAAGGATAAGGCACAGCATGAGTCACCATATGTAGTTTGATCTACACTGGCTATTCCCATCCCCCACCCCCACAAAGTGTCTGCCTGTTGAACAAGCAAAACTCCAAAACCAGGAAGGGGCTTTACGGGTCTAGGCTCAACATGTCATTTGGAATCCTGCATAATCAATGGCCAAAATCCAATGCTTGAATAATTGAAATACTGTAAGTAACAGTGGCCAGTGGCCCCTAATTACATACTTCCACCTCAAATATACTTGGGGCTGGTGGTAAGATAGTATTAGAGAGGATGCAATGGGGGTTTATGCAAATGATACCACTCTGATGGCAGAAAGCGAGGAGGAATTAATTCCTTAATTCTTTAAGGAATTAAAGAACAGGAATTAAATAAGAGGGAAAGAGGCCAGTGCAAAAAAATGGTCTGAAGCTCACCATCAAAAAAACTTAAGATCATGGCCACTGGTCCCACCACCTCCTGGCAAATAGAAGGGGAAGATATGGAGGCAGTGACAGATTTTACTTTCTTGGGCTCCATGATCACTGCAGATGGTAACAGCAGCCATGAAATTAAAAGACACCTGCTTCTTAGGAGGAAAGCGATGACAAACCTAGACAGCATCTTAAAAAGCAGAGATATCACCTTGCCAACAAAAGTACGCATAGTCAAAACTATGGTTTTTCCAGTAGCGATGTATGGAAGTGAGAGCTGGACCATAAAGAAGGCTGACCGCCAAAGAATTGATGCTTTTGAATTGTGGTTCTGGAGGAGACGCTTAAGAGTCCCCTGGACTGCAAGGAGATCAAATCTATCCACTCTGAAGGAAATCAACCCTGATTGCTCACTGGAAGGACAGATCCTGAAGCTGAGGCTTCAATACTTCGGCCATCTCATGAGAAGAGAAATCTCCCTGGAAAAGACCCTGATGTTGGGAAAGTGTGAAGGCAAGAGGAGAAGGGGACGACAAAGGACGAGATGGTTGGACAGTGTCATTGAAGCTACCAACACGAATTTGACCAAACTTCAGGAGGGCCTGGCATGCTCTGGTCCATGGGGTCACAAAGAGTTGGACACAACTTGACAACTAAACAACAACAAATGGGTGGGGGAGGTCCCAGAAGTATAGCCTTACTCTTCCCATCACAAAAGTATAGGTATGTGTTATGAAATGCCCTCATTCATATGTACATGAACATGCATATGCAAATACAGCTGATACACATGAAACGCATAGACATTTTGCAAAGATGCATATGTGTACAGTAGATTTCACATTGTACCTTGACAAAATCAAAGAAATTAAGCATAAGAAATATATGTTGACTTCTGTAGTCAGCATATATGAACAACCATAATTGTCAAGACTAAAACAAATAGCTTTATTTAACCGCATCACTTCACAGAGTGAAGACTTATTGTTAACCTATGGTTAATCTTATTGTTAATTTATGGTTAATCTTACTATTATCATCAACATCACGGCATCTTGTAGCATGGAAGGAAAGCCCCCAAAGAATGTGAATCTGTCAGCTGATCCTTCTATACAAAAAGTACCAAAATAAGGCAACTCATTCTATGAACCCCACAACCCTCATGATCATAGCAAACTCCCTGGCAGCATTTTCTCTGGCAAACAATTAACATTACTCAAAATACTGATGCAAAAGATCAATGTGATGAGCTATGATCTGCATCATAGAGGCTCTGCACAACAGAACAGAATCCTTTGAATTTTAAAGACATCAACTGAATAATTGAGAAACATAACAGCTAAATACAGACAAGAGTCAGTTCTGTAGTCATGATTTTTGTCATCTTAATGTTCAACTGCAGTTTGTTTTTGTACTTTCTTCTTTCACTTTCATCAAAAATTGTTTCAGGTTATTGCTGTTGACTGCCAGTAATACGGTGTCATCTACATATCTTAAATAACTGATGTTTCTTCCACCAGTTTTCATTTCTCCTTAATTTGAATCTAGTCTAGCTTTCTATGGAATATGTTCTGCATACAGGTTGAACAGATAGGGCAATAAAACACACCCTTGTCTGACACATTTGCCTATAGGAAACTATTCTGTTTCTCCATATTGTGTCCTAATGGTAGCTCCTTGTCCAGAATACAGATTATGCATCAAGACAACTAAGTGCTATGGCATACCCATTTATTTCAGAAATATCTATAGCTTCTCATAATTCACATAATCAAAGGCTTTATTGTAGTCTATAAAGCATAGATTGATCTTTTGAAATTTTTTGGTACTCTCCTATAGTCAGCATATATGAACAATCAAGAAACTGCAACTGTTTAAGATTTTTTTATACCTTGGTTCAATCATCAATCCAAATGACGACTGAAGCCAAGAAAATAGAAGACCAGCAATGAAGGAAGAAGAAAAATCCGCAAGTATAAGGATGTGTCCTTTGAGATCAAGGTGAATATCATCCACAGTAATATATTCCTAGTTACTATATGCAGTTATGAAGGCTGGACAGTGAAGAAAGCTGACAGGGAAAAAGTGATTCATTTGAAATATAGTACTTGTGGAGAGTTTTGCAGATACTCTAGTTCACCAGAAAGATGAAAAAAATGAGTTACATATCAAATCAAGCCTGAACTTTCTCTGGAGGCAAAACTGGAGGTGGTCGTACTTTGAGAGGATCAGGAGAAGGCAGGATTCTCTGGAAAGACCAAACAGGAGATGCATTGACTCCATAAAGGAAATCACAGCCTTGAGTTTCAAGAGCTGATCACGGCTGTTGAGAAGATTATATTTTGGAGGTCAGTCATTCATAAAATTGGAGGCAACTTGGTGGCACATAACAGAGTCCTTTCAAGAGGAAGGAAGGAAACTGAAATGGGTATATTTAATAGGGATGCTTGAATACCATCTGACTGATTTGGGACCATCCCCGAGCTGAGCTGGAGGTGGCTTGAACCAATTTGTTCTGTGGTTTCTTCGGATGTGTATATTTATATGGTTCTGGACCAGGAGGTGGGAAAAGACCCTGAAACATTGGGAAATAATGGCTATAGCATGGGTAAATCTGTGGTTTAAGCATCTAGTTTGATTCCTCATGTGCCTCCTTGAGAAGGGCTGGATTCAATGATCCACAGGGTGCCTTCCAGTTCTGCAGTTCTATTATTATTATTATTATTATTATTATTATTATTATTATTATTATTATTATTATTATTATTATTATTATTATTATTATTATTATTATTATTATTATTATTATTATTATTATTATTATTATTATCATCATCATCATCATCATCATCATCATCATCATCATCATCATCATCATCATCATTATTATTATTATTATTATTATTATTATTATTATTATTATTATTATTATTATTATTATTATTATTATTATTATCTGTGCAACAATATCAATTATGGGAAAGCAGTAGACAAGTGTGTAGGCAAAGCTCCTACCGGCTTCCTTCCTTCCATTCCCCCTCCATTGGATCATTCGCTTTCCTCCTTGCCCAGCTCCTGCCCTTCCTTGACTCCAGCTAGCAAAGGCATTCCTATGAAGATAGGAAACTCCCTGGTTCCTAGCTGAGCTTCCCAACTGTCTTGCTTCTTCCTGACTCCATGTCTTTGTATTTGCTCTTAGAGGTTAAACTTGATGTGTCCTTTCAACAGCAGCCTAAGAAATGGAGGTTGTGGGATGCTGAAAATACCCCAGGCACCAGCTCTGGCAGGGGCTACACTAGAATCTGGACAGCCTGTTTCTGTGTTTCTGTGATATTCCTGGATATACTGCAAGGACAGCTTTTTGTCCATTTAAAAGTTCATCGCTATCAACATGCACTGCAGGTGTAATTCTCATGTATTAAAATTATATTGTGTTATAATATTATATGAACTGTCAGTATTGAAACTAAAGGACTGGATTTGTCCAAGCTTCTTTCATTAATTTAGGCACGGGGAATTCCAAGTCAGGGAGGGGTTGTTGAGTATGAGCTAAATGGTTGCTAAACTTTTGAAAATAATCTTTTCATGATTTATGGATGACAATGCTCTTCAGAAATACTGTCAGCTGCTTTTCTTGAACACAGTTGGCAAATCAGTGAAAATGCAGTAGCTGGGGCCAGAAACAGACGTAAGTGATAGGCCATAATTAGAAACAAAAACACATTAATTTTGCAGAAAGATGACTAAGGCAGACTTTCATAACTGAATATAAACATACAACACAGTTGAAGTCTGATTTTTAAAAAATACAGTTTCTGAGAGGAACTCGTACTGTGCTGTGACACTTTAGTTAAGAGTTTCCCCATCACAGGTCTGTGTATGGCTTCAGTCTTCTCCTTGTATAGATCCTGGGCTGTTGAAATAAAATATGATAGTGGAGATCCAGGATATGATGGAGATGCAAGGAACCATGGTCCCCTCTTGGGAGCAATATCAAGAGATCTCTGTCCAACACAAGGAAGCAAGGAATGACATCAACCACCACAGGGGTCCGCGTGAGTCAGAAAAGGCAATGGGCAGTCTAGGAAAACTGAAG